>NW_020454982.1:3891440-4356186 GCF_003342845.1 Nothoprocta perdicaria
AAAAAAAGGAGGAGGGAAAAGAGACCGAAAAAAAAAATCAAAGTCAATATCGCGACCAAAATACTAATAATTAAAAAAAAAAAGAGAGAGAGAGAGAAAAAAACTCAACCCCAAAGCTACAGCGAGAAGATGAAAAATATTTTAAAGGTTTCATCCAGCAGGAGAGTTTAAAAGCATTGCTGAGTTTTATAGCAGTCGTGACGTCAGCTTTCAAATGGGAAATTGACTCGGCGCGCCGGCCAATGGGCTGCGCCGCTCGCGGCCCTCATTAGCATAATAGTATAGAAACAAGGAAAGTTTTGGGCGCTGTCAATCAGCGCGATCAGCTGACTGTCAGCTGGGAGAGCCCTTAACTCCTGCCTGCCCGGGCGGCTCGGCTCGGATCAGCTCGGCTCGGCTCGGCTCGGATCAGATCAGATCAGCTCGGCCCGGCTTGGCCCGGCCCACGGGGCGCTGCAGTCCGGCCCGGTTCCGCTGCAGCCCGGCCCGGTTCCGCACCACACCGCGGTCGGGGCCAGCACGAGGAGCGGGAGCTGCCGCGGCGCCCGGTGAGACGGGCGGGCCGGGCGCGGGGCCGGGCGCGGGCAGCCCCGCCGCGCTGCGCAGGGCGCGGGTGGCCAGGGGACCCCCGGGGGGATGGGGGGGGGGGGTCCTGCAGCCCCGCGCCCCACGGCCGCTCTTACCCCAGGGCTGAGCGGTGCCCGGCCCGGCTGCGGTCCCGGTCCCAGCTCCGCCGGAGCCCGCGGTCCGGCCCGTGCGGGCCCCCCGGCCCGCATCGCCGCGGGATGCCCGCAACCCACCGCGCTTCCGCGCCCCGCCGCGCCTGCCCCGCGCTAATTATTTTAATACCTTCAGAACTAATTATATTTACTTTAACCTTCCCCCCCGCCCCGCTTCGCCTCGCACGGGGGGAAGGAGGAGGGGACGGCGCGGGCCGGGGGGGCGGCGGGGCCGGAGCCGGAGCCGGCGGCGCTCGGAGCGGCTCCGTGCGAACCTCCACAGCGCCATCTCTCGTCGGTAGCGCGGCGGCCANCGCCCGCAGGGCCCCGCGGGGCCTCGGCCGGGCCCGTTCCCCCTCGGTCCTCCCCCGGGAGCGCCCCCCGCCCGCACAGGAACCAGAAAGTGCGGCTAGCGCGACCCGCCCGCAGCGGGCGCTCCTGCCAGCGCGTCTCTATGATAAACGGAGTGCTGGGGGCGCTCTAGCCGCCTCTCTATGGTCCGGCGCGGCAGGGCGTGCGCGCTGACGTCAGCGGAGCGGCGCCCTGGCTCCCCGCAAGAGGGGGGAGGGGTGGCGTCTCTATGGTCATCCCATGCCGGCGCCGCAGGAGGAGGCCGCATCTCTATGGTCGGAGGCCGGCTCTCTATGGTCGGAGGCCGGGCCGGCGCTCGAGGCCGGGGCGGTTGCTAGGCGGTGCGGGGCCAGGCCGCGGCGTGTGGGCGCCGCCATGGCGGCCTCGCCGGGCGCGGCGGCGGCCGACGGGCCCTGCGTGCTGTGCTGCGGCGAGCTGGAGGTGGTGGCGCTCGGCCGCTGCGACCACGCCATCTGCTACCGCTGCTCCGTGCGGATGCGGGCGCTGTGCGGCGTGCGCTACTGCGCCGTGTGCCGCGAGGAGCTGCGCCAGGTGAGCGCCCGCAGGCCCGGCCCGGCCCGGGGCGGCCCCGGCCCCGCGGGGCCCGGAGCCGCCGGGTCCAGAGCCGCCGGGCCCGTGTTTTGTGTTTTTCTTTTCCGACTAGGCTTTATGGGAATATCGATAGAATTAAAAGTTACTTGTAATTCCGTGATAAATGAGATGTCTCCCGTAAGTAAGATTAAGTGCGGGGCTATAAAGTTGTTTATCTGAAAAGTAATTCTCAGCAACCTGACTTCTGACACTTGGTCATATATTAAACCGGCGTCTTGAACGTTGTACTTCAAATCCTTCCTCGCTACCCTCGCCCCGTCCCTTCCTCCTTGCAGTTTGCTATTTATAACCGCGTGCAGGGTATGGATTCGTACGTGCAGGCGAGTCGCTGGGTAATTTTTCACCGGCTGTGAAAATCATCATTTGCAATAGCCAAAGAATCTCTGCTTAGGAAATAGCACTTGGCTAGTGGATTTGCGCGTGGATAACATCTCCTGGCTATGCCATTACCAGCGCGCGCGCCAGCACTCACATCTGCAAGTCATAGAGCAAGTGCTGCGCCCGACAGCGAGAAAGGTAGGGCACGCTGCAAAGTTAGGAAGGCAACGGCAGCTAGGCAGCATCGCAGACAGGGCTCTGCAAAGCTCGTAACGCTCCCAGCGTCGCTCCAACACTGAGGTTTAGTTCTACACAGCCCCAGCACTCACAGAGTCCTGCTCATCTGCTGTGTTTACTTGCAGCCTGCGAATCCCGACCAAGTTAACGCAACTTCACCGCTCGGGCTTGCTTTCCTATCCCTCCCCAGCACTGGAACCAACAAAACTTCCAGGCTCACGGCATAAATCCCCACAGGACTGTCCAAGTCTCTCTGTTTCTTTTTTCTTCAGCAAGATGAATGTGATGCTGTATATCCCTTAACATTCTCACCTATGTGAGACATAAAACGCCTGCTAATATTTTCAAATGGAAAGGGTACTGCTTTCCAGAATGTGCAATTGTAGTATTTCACTTGCCTGTTTGACAGATGCCTCTGCAAATGTGTCTTCAGCCCCATAAAATAGTTTGTTTGGACATGGGTGCTCAAAGTGCTACATTTGCAAACTAGTAAATCTACTGAGTAAACTCTGAACTATAGACAAAGAGTATGAAATTGTGTGAGCTAATGGGTGCCGGCTCTTAATTGATACCAATGTAAGCAACTGCTGCAAATTAAATTGCAGCTCTGACCTACCAGAACGGCAAGCAAAATTATTAGTTGTACAATATTGTTCTTGGGTGATTATTACACAGAACTGCCACACCAAAATGTCTCTAGTGTTCAGCAAACCAGAGAGAAAAAGATTATTAGCAATTTTTGGATAACCTTCAGAAGCAACACTCTCCTCCCTACGCTATATAATTCTCATTTTAGCAGTATTTTTCTTTATTATTTGGCTATTCACAATGGGTGTCTAAACATTTACAGTCCTCCATTAACAGCGCTTCTCCCCTAACAATCACACACTTTCATTTCAATTAGAGCTATTCAGTCTCCCGCTTTTCCGCAGCTCTGGCAGGCCCATTCCCGCCGCGCGCTCCCCTTGCCCGGCTCCGCGCGCCAGGACCCTGTCCCGCGGCCGGCGGCGGTGCCGGTGCGGCGAGCGGCCCGGCCCGACGGCGCAGCCCTGCCCGCTCCCGGGCCACTGCTGCGGCTGATTTGGCACGGGGGGCTCTGATCCATTAACCCGCGGCGCGGCAGCATCGGTGCGGCGCTCGGGCAGGTGAGGAGCAGGCTGGCATTCGGCGCAACTCAACACGAGATGTCTTTTGTTCACCTGGTGGTTCGCTGTATGGTGCAGAACTAAGCCCTGTCCAGCGGCTTTCTCCCCTGTATCCCACCAAATTCACTGCAGGAGGACTTCTTCGGAGCACCCTGCTCTAAAGAGCATAAACTGCTCTTAGGTGCAGCGCTAGATAAATCCTTTTAACAGTCTTCAGATCAGTTAACAGGGTAAGTAAATCACGTATCACCGTTAGCAGATTTATGGGAGAGAATTAATAGAATCAGACGAGATAATCTGGTAGGAATAAAACTGCTGAGGAAACAGCCTTGCCTTATATTTGAGGATATGAAACAACAGTCTGATTACTAGGAGTCATTACGGATTGGTGAATTATGAGCTAAACCATCATAAGGGTAATGTAGTATTAATTCTTTTCTCTTTAAACAACTCACAGACACAAATAAAAGCCTCGCTCTCTTTGAAGACACATTCTTTATATATTTTTATTGGATGTAATTTACTATTTGCATTACCTGTATTTACTTCATAATTGAACATTTTGCATTCAGATTTATGTAATACATTATGCTTGAGAATATATTTCTCCCTTATTAGCATAAATAGTCACTTACCTCATGAATTACTAACAAAGTTTATCTGCAAATACAGGTATATTTTTTTATTAAGTGGAACACAAACATATGTACAATAAATTCTGATTTGCCAGTGGTATTAGAGAAACACGTAACCATCCTGTACCAGAGAAGAGTGAGAAGGAGAAACCAAGAACTAAAACCAATTAATTTGTATATATCTGACAGTGATTTCTTCTGTCAACAGTTTGTTTATTTTCAATAAAGAATCAGTGACTAAAAGGTTTCCTTTAGAAGCAGCAGAAGAAAAGGGATCTCGGGAATGAATTCATCTCTCTGTGCTCCCTCAGTAGTTTTCTGATGGACTTGGATAACTGAGGCTTTGGTCCTGCAGTCTTCACCTCAACTGACTTCCATTCAGGGAAGTGCGTGTTGCACTACACTCACTTGTAAGAACATTTTTCTCTCTTAATCCTGTTTTTATGTTCAGCTTCAAATCCAGATAATCAATATAATTTAGGCCCATCTTGCAGCACTAATGCCGTCTTCTGCTTGACAAAAAAAAAAAAAAAAAAAAAGGCACTATTGACTTCAAGAACTGCAGGATTGAATCCTTGATCCCACTGAAACCAATGACAAAACCTGTATTGATTTCAAGGGAAGCAGGATTGGGTCCTTGATGTTAGCAATTTGTTTATGTCAAAAGGTTGGCGCTGCAAAAAATAGAAGACGTCAGCAGCTCTGCTGGCAGGAAATAAGGTCTGCTCCCCCAAAGTCAAAGGCAAAATTCCCAGTTAGCTGGTGATGGATCTCCTTTACACTCGGGCTTTATCAGCCTGATACGTACTGTGTGCTAATGTGCATGTATGTTTTGTCTGGATGTGTAAAGCAAGTCCTCCCGGGAGCGCTCAAATGTGCATATCTATAAATGCAGCACAGCAAAAGGAGCTACTTCTGCCACTCTGGGTTTTTCCTGAGCCTCGTACAATCCATTTCTGTGGCTCGAGTGTTCTGCCCCTTCCTCATCTGATACTGCTCTTTTATTTTAAGGCTGAGAAAATCTTCCTTTTAAACTCACGCTGAGCATCAAATTGGACTCCACTTGCAGCTGAGCATCTTGACTGTCTTTTCCTTCCCTCTATCAGCTTCAGTGTATTTTATGATGTATGCTCTGTTAATGAAACTTGCTTCTCTCTTCTCTTTCCAGTTTTTGCATTACCGAAACCACCAGCCTTGCCACCTTTGAAGATCTCTTAAAACTGACAAAAGCAGAGAAAAAAAAATGTTTTCTTTTCTTATACAGTGCCCTATTTGGCCAGCCTGCACGCAGCATAAATGCACCACCCCTATTCATTTTCATTTAAAGTTTCCATAGCTAAATTAGAAAAAAGAGTTTGGAAAGGCATGCTAAAGCTTAAATCTTAATTGTTTTTGTTGTAATATTCCTCCGTTTTCCCCTCAGCATCCGCGAGGGCTTGCTTTTCACCTTAGGGATCGTGAGGTATTAACCACTGCCTCGACTTCATTCCCTTTGAAATACCTAAGAGCCACTACAAGATGATACAGCATCACACTACACCTGAGAGCGGGAATTTATTCCGAGAACCCTGAGTCAGAATGAAGTGGCTGCCTTTAGCAATCAGAATATTTTCATAGCTTGCTTATAATGCTTGTAAAATATTAGAATTGCTCTGAATAAACTTTGTATGAGCCAGAAATATTTTCTCTAGCTGAAAGGAAGACGGCACAGACGTGCAGCCGAGCAGCTACGTGCAGCTCTCGAAGGGGCGGCTAAAGGTTGGTGTCACGAGGTCTCCACTGTGCTCCCTTTACGATGCATGCCCTAGTTTACTAATTTTCAAGAATGGCTTTTCCCTCAATTTAAAAAAATCAATAAAGACATTTTCATGCCCCAAATCTATTTATCTAAACGAAATAAAACCTAAAATGGCAATAAAGATTTTTATCAAGCTTTACAGTGGAATTTATCATTTATAACTTGAATGATCAAGTTATGTAATGTGGTATTTGCTCTGAGATTAGCTTAAGTGGGTAAACAGAGAATCTGGTAAAAACCCATGCACCAAATTTATCTGAGAAGTCCACAGAAACTGAAAACTAGCCTCAGTTAGACAAGGAGAGGAGAGAAATATATATCTGAGCTGTCTCAGCAATGTCCTGTGATACGTATACTGCCTTTTATCTATTTTTGGTCCAAAAAATAATTGCTGCTCCTCTACCTTTAGCTCTGTATTAAGTTGTTTCAACAGTAACAAACAGTCACAGAGATAGCATGAAAAAAAAAGGGAATTCTTTAAGTTCTGTCTTTTCTTAAAGTCACACATCAGTAAGTGGTGAGGAGGACACAGTTGCTGGTGATGTTTTGACGTGTAACTGCAAAGGTTCTGATGGGCTCTCTGTGCTCAAAGTTACCAACTCGAGTAAATTTTTAACAAATCCGTGATTTAATGTCTTGAACCAAGACATGGCACCGACTCATTAATTTCTGGTGATAAACTGTGCTGCCCGTGTTGGGCTGCCATGCGCTCCACTTATTCCCCGTAAACACTAAAATAGGATAACTGCTTGGAGCAACAGACAGCACCTCTTGCAGCACGAGGTCCGTGGCTCACACGACCCAAAAAGGCTCATTCTAACAGCAAAAGGTGCCAGGGTGCTCAGTGCTGGCTGCACCAGTGCGGTCAGTCACGGCGCAGGGAGGGAGGTGTGAAGGGATTCCGAGGCGTGAAGGCAATTCCAACGGGAGCTTTTCCACGCGCCGCGCTCGGGTTGCGCTGTGGCCACGGCCACGGGAGGTGCAAGGTTAGAGCGGTCGCGGCGGGAGCGTTTGTGGCACCAGGGAGAGGCTGCGAGCACCGAGGGACACGAGCTGCGGCCCAAGCTCCGCGGCCAGGCCTCCCTATATCCCTGGGAAAGGGGCCACGGATGGGCCTGCGCTCCGCGGACGTGATAGGAGGCACAGGGGGAAGGGAGGTTATGGGAGCGAGGCAGCTTCAACCCAAGCCCGGGTGAGCTGTGCGTCTGAGAGCACGCGAGGATCCTACCTGACGTCACCTCCAACCTTTAATTACGGGGCTGAATGCGGCCCAACCTGCCCATCCTGCGAGCGAGCGAGCGTTACTCAGCAGCTCTGGCAGGAGGAGGTGTGAATGAGCGCTAGACAGCTCTGGAGCCAACACCTTCCCGGGAACAGGCAGGAGCGGAGGCTCAATCCCGGCAGAACCCCAAGGGACAGGGATGTAACCCTCCATGGATCCCCCTTCCTCGCCTGTCCCTCCATAACTGGCCCCGGTCCCCTCCCATTCCCTAAACCTTACGGCCAAACTCCACCTCATGCCAAAGACACCGGGTTGGCTTTCAGTGTCCAGAGCTTGGCTGCTGCCACAGTCATCTTGACTATGTAGACGGAGCAGCATCTGTCAGGAAACGTATACAAAAACAGTAGGAGTGCCAGCAATGGAAACTGCAGCCTTCTAATCAGCTACATTTGATTTGGTTTGATATATTTAACTTTTTTTTTCTCTCCCCCACGTTTGGCAAACTTGTTATTCTTCCACAGAAATGAAAACAACCTGCAATTTACTGGATTGCTTTATAGAGCCTTGGTGCAAAGAAGTATATGTCATGATGACATCTGATATCTTTCAGTCACATTTATTGTTTACAGCAAGAGAGAGATGGAAAGTCTTATGCCCCTTTTTTTTTCTCTCCTCCTCCGTTAAAAATTAGCCGACTGCTATGGGAGCTCGAGGCAGATCCAGTTCAGCTTTGTCTCCATCCGGAGCCTGGGTCATTCAGAAACTTTAATCCTGAACTAAAAGGAAATGATAAAAATACCCATGAAATTAATTTTCACACCTGCAGTTGGAATTAATAATGGCAACCAGAGTGGCATCCTATTTCAGCTCCCTTGAGGTGACTAACAGGCCTGGTCATTAATATAATACCAACCACCAGAGGAATTCACTGTCTGAGGGATCTACCATGAAAACCAAACGATCCCCAGAGCTATGCCTGCCCAATGGAAAAACGGCTTTGAGTATTAGTCATTTTATCACAAGACTATTTTTTGTACCATGAGATTTCCTCTCTGATATTAAAAGAAGACAGAATGGCAGCATTCGGCTTGGCAATTTGCACATAAATTTCAATTATGTTTAAGCTTCCTCCTTTTTAAAGGACGTGTGTAAATGACTAAGTGCAATAAACCAAGTCTGTAAAGTGTGGTGGTTTTTTTTTCCATGCAAAGTTCTCATGCACTTGCTACTATTTGCACCTAGAACCATGGCCTGCACACACGTGGGCAAGAGGGACACTTGTGCTTCATCTCGGTAAGGGAGCGGACTATTATTAAAATCTGTCTCGAATCTTTCCCGGTTCTGCTGCTCCCTTAATTGCAAGGGATGAACCGTGCCAAGCGTCTGCTTCACCCGGCTGGGAATCACCCTCTTGCCACTGCAATTCCCCAGCCTTCAAAGGCGACACGCGGCTCACAGACTATAAAGCCAAGCGGCTGCTCTGCAGCTCCGACCTGCCTTCAAAAGGCATTTGCCTCTACCAGAGATGCAGCATTAATCCTGCAGGCAGGACGCAGGGTACACATGCACTTGAATCCTCCGGCCGAGCCGTCTTCCAGAAAGAATCTATTTAATTACGTTTAATCCTCCCTAACGCGCGCACGTGAGATGCTGCAAGCACCGAAATGCAACCACCAATTTCAGCGTTTTCCTCCTCAAGAGCAGCTTTGCTCTCGAGAAGCAAGGTGCCCTCTCCTGCGCCCGGGAGCCTCGTGCTGGAGGTGCAGGCCGGCCCGCGGGGCGCTGCAGGGCCTGTCCACACTTAAACAGGTCCCTGCAAAAAGCTGCAGGTGACTCTACAGAGGCCATGGAGTACCTCGGGTTTTAAGTGTCGAGATCAAGATACCACACATGAATGAACCCTAATATTTTGTCACTCCAGGACTGCAAAATACCCCTGCTGTACAGAAAAATATGCACCACTATGTCAACCCACTGCAGCAGCTGCCAGCTGTGGTGCTGTTAACCTCCTCTTCCTTTGCTACAGCTAAGGCAGACACGTAAATGCTGTTGTCACAACTGCTGTTTCAGTTCCCAAGGGGCTGCCCTTCCACCTCCCTGGAGGAGTCTTCCTCGGAGCAGACTCTTCTGTTGGAGTAGGGGTCTCGCTCTGGCCGAGCGCAAGGAACCCCCGGGAGCTCCTGCAGTGCCTGCTTGCAGCACAGCAGCTACAGCGCCGCAGATGCCATCTCGGCGGAGCGCTCGTACAGGATTTCCTCATGGAAAAAAAAGAGCTCAGTTCTGGGCTTCCTGTGGCTTTTCTGAAAGATAACTCAACTTTACATTCAAAATGATCTTGAGGCTGATCTTGGGGTCAGAAGTACAGGCGTTAAAAGAGGGCCCTTCTGTACGTGTGGGAAGGACTCATAGCTCCCACCAAAGCCTTCCCACCACCTGCTTTTAAGGCCTTCACCACCAGCCTCCTCTTTTAGCCTGGGACAGCAGACTGAAGCATAGAAGCAGGGTTTCTAACCAGGTGCATGAGCTTTTTCATAATTTTAAACACAGAAACACCTAGACAGCCTCCTGCAGTGTGAGAGGGCACTGGGAGATCAGTGGACATCACTGCAAAAGGGCAATCGTCCAAAGCTATAGCAGAAGCCGATAGACCCCTTCTATTCTCCAGCCACTTGTCCTACAGGCAAAACCTGTTAGAGGGACATCTCTGTGTCAGCAACGCCACAAGACTGGAGCAGTCACCCTGGCCTACTGACTTCCATAGAAAACGCAGTTCAAGCCTAATGTGATTTAATTTTCTGATTTAATTGTCCTGCAAACCTGGGAATCTGCAAGGCAAGAGCAACACCAACACCAGGGATGATGATGATGACTTTGCAGGTAGTTTTATTGATGCTACTCAAGAATTTTGACTCATCCAGGGTTGGATAAAAGCATAGGACATTTTTCAGCCTTTGGCCCTTCACTTGGGAATTTTAGCTAATAACTTCCTTTCCTTCCTCTGTTTCACAGGTCCCCTAACTAATATCTTGGGAGGTGTGAGAATATTGCTGTGACTCATAATCAGAACTGCAGAGATCAACTCCAAACGTATTCAGAGGCTTAGAGTGGTTGGGGCAAGGGCAAAATTACAAAAACAATGGCAGTGAGGCCTTGCCATGGGTTACAAGTAAAGCGTTACTGTCTGATTGCCTTTGGCTACCACTCTACCTAAATCACGTGCCGTGGAAGCTTAATGAAGCTTTTCCATTAGGTCGAAGTACAGACTGCCCCGTGCCTCTCCTGCAGGGTGGAAGCACTGCACCACCTTTGCTTTCCTGGACGTCCAGCTACGTGCCACAAGGACCGCACGGGAAACGTGACATCTAGAACACAGAGCAATTAAAGCCATTCCAACCACAGCTGAACGTGGCTCATTTATGAGCAGCACGCAATGAATGTTGTATCAAGACAGTGATGATCTGACGGTTTTAGGATTAAACCTTTCAAAGAATAGGAGACATTGATATAAAATTGAGGTGCCACAGAAAAGGCCAGATGTTCAACTTTTAGGTCTTTACAGGGCATGCAAATTTTTTGCATGACTGAATGTGCATATTACCCATTGATGTGATCACTTATGCATCCAGCTCATCATCTGAATAGGCAAATACCATATCTTCTCCAGCAACTATACTCAGAATTTAATGCAAAATTCATTCTTTTTGAAAATCAGTCCCCTAAAACACAATGGTAAATCATCCATGATAAACTGATATGAAGAGAAATGCTGTACCCTTCTTCTGGGGTCTGCTTTTTTCTTTAGTTCTTTTTTTTCCCCTAGAAAATTCTGTCTTTCAGCATGAAGGTGGAGACATTATTATTTCTTCCTCATTCACCCTGCTTCATTGCTCAGCAGCTTCCACTACACATTAGGCTCCATTATGTTAAATTCTAGAGCGGCCAAAGAGTTAAATATAAAGTAGGAGACAACCACCACAAAAGCAGCCATGGACCACAGGTAACCCTGGACCACAGCAACACCGTGCATGAGTTTTGCCTTCCCAGATGGAGCTGGGGTGAGTCAGGATGTCCTGGGAGCTCACAAGGGATGTTGGTGGTGGCTCTTCTCACACCACTGAATCGTGACCATTAAAAATACTGTCCTCTCTTGCGCTAGATGACAGAGCAACCTTCCTGTAGCCAGCGACAGCGAGATGTGCAAAAATGGGGTTCTGATCTCCAATGAGGAAAATATCTACAGTTCTGCTTGTTTCTTTCTTTTTTTAAAAGAATTTTCCCTTAACCGAAGTAAGAACAGGCTCCCAGCAAGAGTCAGGCCTCAGTTCTGCCACGGCATTCAGCTTTGGCTATCGTTTCCTTGCTCGTTTCCTTTCCAACCATGCGATGTTTATAGCTATGGGGTTTGCATAAATGGAGCAAATTCAATTGTGGATGATATATAATATAGTATAACTATAATATACGTGAAATGCACTTTACATTTGTGTATCAGCTTATTAGCAGGCAGTACTGATCTTAACAGGAATTGCTTAGATTTCCATCTCTAGGCATCCCTCAGTCAGTCTGGTATGGAAATAGGATTTCCATTCACATTACACGCCCCACCGTATTTAGCTGTTCTCTCCTACACGACGACCGATGCCTGTAAGCAAAGCCGTAGGAACGCAGGCACGGACCAGCCCCCAAAGCCAACGCTTGCTGAGGAGACAAACGCCCTGTCCCTCGCTCCGAAGGCGCAAGCTGCGTTGGGGGCACGAACAGCATGGCCCACGTGCGGTGCCACGGGGCACAAACCACATCTCAGCCCGTGCAAGCAGCCTCCCTGCAGCGAGCTGCCGTGCTGGGGACACCGGTCGGCACCCGTGCTCCTGGGCCACCTCTGTCCCGGCCACCCGCATCTCTCCTGCACGTGCCACCTCCAGCGGGCCTTTCCAGTGCCCTTTCCAGGGCAATACCAACAGCTCTGTTTTCTAAAAAGATACAGGAATTCTGGATCTGCGTCAGTTCTGCGATCCCCAATGCAGCAGGGAAAAGGATTTTTAATGAAAACCAGCTTCAGTCGTGAATATTTAATACAGTGCCCAAGTGGTAACAGGATGATAAAGTTTTGATAGGCCTGGTATTGGCTTTTATTTTTTTAAAGGGGAACTCCTCTCTCACTAACAGAAAAAGCATTTTTAATGCCAACATCAATATAAAGTGCTGCTGGGACTTTTATATCATTTCAATATCAGGCCTGTGTTCAAGAAGCACAAATAAATGCACTGTTCACAACCGTTTGATATTATAGCTGAAGAGCTTTCAGCGAGCTCTTACCATATTTTTATACACAAAGTACGATCTGGAGGTTGCAGAAGGAAAATGAGGGAGCTGGAGGGGAGGGGAAGCTTTTTGTTAATTTATAGACAGTAGCTGAAATGTTTAAGAGCAATCTTAGCAGGGTCACAACACGGCGCATACATCAGGAGATTTTGCAAATAGCAGAATTTCTCCTTTTTTTTTTTTTTGGCAGTATCAATAAATTTGTTTGATGCACTTCAAATGTTCAATTAAAACATTATGTTAGCACATTTACTGTAAGTGATAAAAACACTTTGGAGGTGGTCTTAAAGCAATTGGTGGCTCTGAAATTGCTAGACATGCACTGGTAAATCAGATACAAAGTCCATAAATTGGAACGATTCTCTTTCAGGCCTGTGCCATTTTACAGATATTAAAGCTGCTTAATTTAATTCCTCAGTAATGTGGAATGTGTACAGCAGCTGATGTGACTTCTTCAGACTGATTGTTTAAGGTCATATAAACTCAGGCCTTCAGAGCACAGGATACAAATTCCCTCTTATATTAATACTGTTTATAATTCAGTTCCCTTTCAATCCGTTAATCAGAAAAGAAATGTTTATTGTGCGATATTGCTGTAAAATAAGTAGGAATTGTAGCGAGTATTTCAAAGCGCAGAAGAAAATGTACTCTAAGTCACAGCTACTTGTACCAACAGCCTGCTCTTTCTAAGCAGGTTTGTTCAACTTGAAAGGCAAAAGTGTTCAAAATGCTATTTTATATATGGAATGGAACTCTTACAAGGTACAAAGAAGAACTCATAGCTAATGGAAATTCTTCCTTGCAAATGACTTCTACTGTTCTTCAGGAAGCAGCCATCCTGTATTTACTACATGAAATCCATACCCAGCTGAAGTCAATGGGACTTCCACTACTTACTCCCATTAGGAGCAGGGCTCTTATTTTTAGGAATTGCATAGGTAGCATCTTGAGCAATATGCAAGGGATAGCATTTGCTGCTCCCCTGTTGTTTTAATACCTGTATTCAAAACACAATGGTAATAAAAGCTTCAGAACAAGTTATTACGATTGGCTTCTTTGCCTATGTCAGAAATCTTTACCGAATCAAATTAATACAGAATATAAATATCACAATTAGATTTCACCAAGATGAACAAATAATGAATCTTTCTTCTTCAGCTAAGGCAGTGGATTTTCTTGAGAAACCTCTGAGTCAGCATTTCCTGCAAGATGAACCTTTTTCCCCTTCCCCCCACAGTGTCAATAGCTGAGAAGTCAATGATTTCCAAGGATGTCACGGATAACTTGCAAGAGGAAAGGTAAAAGTTCACTCATTTTGATGTGTACATAACCCATTTCAGTCATCTTTAACAATATGTAACATGGAAGTCTTATCATGGACATCTTGACTAAATGTCATGTTCCCTACGTGTAAAGAAGCCGCGTGACAAGGCTGTGGTGGGATGCATGAGGCAAGTGAGCTCTTTTGGGCTAAATACCTCGGAAAGCTCCACGGCTACGGTGCCCATTCCCAGCCAGGAGCCCTTCCAGGGACGCACACGTGGGTTTCTGACATGGGTTTCTGCTCTGTGCCTAGCACCACCCAGCCCTGGCCAATGCAACCGAGGTGCAGATTGCAGATCATGATGCAAGTCCTAAAGCCATGGCCTGCAGTACAAGCTCATGGGAGTGATGGCAGAAGGGTCTTGGTGAAAATTATGTTTTCTTCCCTGTGTTTTTAATTCATATCTGTTCTCCTCCATCTCCTGATGAAACCCCGCTTTTGCCACTAGCATGAGGTGGAATGGATCTTTTATCTCTTGTGCATCAACAAAGTTATCAGCACGTTCTAATTAGATGATGTTGTGAGAAGCAGCAAGGGCACAGCTGGATTTTCAGATCCTGAGGTGTCTGCAAGGCAGACAGTTAAGAAAATAACAGAGACACTCGGACTCGTTAGACCATGCAGCATGTAAACTAGGGTTGAATTCGTCTCATGAACTCTGTCCTCCGAGATCAAATTCCAACTGCATGTCTGCTGGCCCTATTAATTACTTTTTGGATTAAGAGACCAAAATTACCTCTCCAACATTCTTAAGCAACTTTTTTTTTTCCGTAAACAAACAATGAAATCAAAACTATTTGTCCTAACTTGTTGATTTGTCCAAGTTAGCTCATCTCAGATCCAAAGACTGTCCCAAATATTCACATAAAAAATTGTTAACAGCTGCACCTCTTAATATATTATTGTCCTCATTCTTATTTTATATTGCTTGCAGCCTTTAATGTTTAAAGAGTGGCAAAGCAGTAAAGTACAGACAGTCTTACCAACCTTCAGCTGACCTATTTTAGATTCCCACAACCGTCAAAAGAAACTGAAAAACCAGTTGTTGTCATAAATGGCAAGCCCTTCATTAATAAACTCTGACAAAATCCTGTCAAGCACGACAGACATTTCTTGTAGAAATTAATAATATGTACTGGAATCATTTTCAGAAGGAATTAAATGGGTGCACTGGAGTAATTTATTCCACCGTTTCTGAAAGGAAGAACTTTTGATTCTCTATTTAGCACACAAAAATATTCCTAACACTGAAAAAAAAGCCCAGAGCTTGGGCAATTTAAATTTGGTCATTGTGCTTCTCACAAAAAAGAAAACATTTACTATTTAGTATCATTTCAACCAGTGTTTTAAATTACCTATATTGATTGACTATCAAGCTGTGTGTTCACAAGTTAGTAATACCATTCTTAGCTAACATGAATTTTGATAATGTAAGGACATTAAATTTGTCTTTATACTTGGCACAGGTTAAAATACTCTACTTAAACATTCATTTTTGTACATAATGCAGCAGGTCAGTTCTCAAGGTAAGCTCAAGGCCTTCAGGGTTTTTTTTTTTTAAGTGACTTTTTAAACAGTCTTGATATTTCATAATATAGTTTGTGACAGGGCTATTTCACTATTCACTAATGTGGGATGCGGTGTCATCACAAAGTTCCCAGCACTGTGTCAGTGCGAGTCTATGGAGAAGACATCAAGATGTCAACATATTCCGAAAGGGGAAAGGGTGTCAGTGCACGTCTGCAGAGATACACTGCCATGTGAAAAGGAAGCAAAACAGAATTATATCTGTGGTTGAACAACTTTGCCAAAGACACACTCAATCCAGAAGCTTTTCTTAAAGGACACGTGCAGATCTCAAGAGGAAGCAATCAAATAATGGGTGGTATTTTCAAGCACTATGCGAAGTTTAGCTCTAAATAACTCCTCTGGGCTACAATACCTAATCCATAAGCACAAATCGTACAGCAGTGATAGGTCATTGAAAAACAATACACTAGAGTGTGCTAAGGAGGAGGACAGATGAACTGCTTATTGGGATGTACATTGTTCTCCTCCTAGGCAAGTCTCCCTGCACAAAAGAGGTTACCTTGCTGTCTTCCCCAAGCTAGTGGAAGGCACAGCAACTTTCTTAAGGACTTGCACCACCTCTGGAGAGCTCAGAACAACAGCCAGCAACACACAGTGTCTTCTCTTACAGGAGGACCATATATGCCCCAGCACCAATGTACAAATAATGCTCGTGGTGCCTCCAATTTCCTGGCGCTGGTTTCAAGCTCAGTAGACACAGATCAAAAGGTTCATTTATGTTTCAGGATCTGGAGGAAGCTCTTGGGGATGCACACACTCAGCCTGAACCGCTCCACCACTCTCTTCAAGTGTTCATCCTTCCTCACCCGTCCACGTTTCATAAAATATTCAGCCCTGCAACTCCCCATTCCATGTGTTACCCTCTCCTCCTAACTGAGCCGAGCAATCCCCAGCTCTCTCTGAGTGCAGAGGCTCCCTGAGGAAAGGCCACCCCACAGCTTTGGAAGTGCAGTCCTCCTCTGTTGAGTCCCATGCTGCAGCCCAGACACTGGAACCTGTGGTCCACAGATAAGCCCTAACTGGTTTTTCTGCATAATTACTAGACAAGGTAAAGACACATGCTAAGGTATAGTCCACAAAGCTATTTGGCAGCACCTTTAGACCCTCAGTAAGGAAGGCCCTTAATCAACATTTCTCATATTGTGGCAAATCTTAAGGCTGACTATTGCCCAAAGCTGCAGTCACTCTCTGCTCTGACCTGAACAGGGCCGGGTGCCGCTTGAGGCCATGCACTGTGAATTTTAGCCCCAAAGTTTCTCAAATTACTTCCATGTTTTAGCAATAGAAGCTTCTTTTTTTGAGAGAGTGTTTGCCGGCCAACTCCCTAACACGATTAAGGTGCCTGAAATTCAGAAAGGCAGGATTCAAAACCATCCAGGAACTCTACTCTCACTGGCAGATAAAATACTTAGCAAAATAAGGGCTTGTGTGTGCTCCCCCAGTCAAAAACTGGGACTGAGGAGAACAACTGTGTGTTTTGAGAATAAGACTAAGAAGAGTACAAGAAGTCTTACTGTATTCATGTACCAGTGCAAAACAGAAAACAACCCAGGGCTCAGCACAGCAAAGCAGCTGAAACATGCAATTGTCCTGACCTTGTTTTTTGTGCCTGGTTTTGTTTTTGCTCCGTAGAGTGCTCTGCCTTTCTAACAGGGGGACTTCCACCACCACCGCAGGCAAGGGCAGCGGATGCAGCCCCCGGGCACGTGGCTGAGGCTGCTGCAGAAGCCACAGCCATCGGTGGTGCAACTCCACCAAGGCACCCAGCCTTACAGAAAGGACTAATTTGGCCTTGTGTATTTTGAATAAATTGTTAACTCTTCTCGGCATGAAGAAGTGATTATTGAAAAGTTTGCCTCCACATACAAATGCAAATGACAGTCGAAGAACACGTGAATGTTAATCTTCCAAACCAAGTACGTAGACAAATGCTAGTCATTAGAAACATTTCCGTGCATTTATATTAGGCTGTCCTCTAAAAGACTTTTCAGACAAATATGTCATCAAGATATTCAAAACCATGTAATCTTATCCAAAGTTTCATCTATCAACAGTACAGTTTTCATCTCTCGCAGCTGTGTGTCAGAATGTGCAGGCAGATTAGCCAGCTGATAGCACGGGGGGAAGGGAAAGAGGGGCTCTCTCATCATCAAGAAATACTGCTGGGGAGAACAGACTACGTTGATTTTTTTGAAAGCTCCCCAAGAACCCTTTCCATGCAAGGATGCAGAGGATATTGCAAAGATGGTGATTCTGACCACTGTTCAGGCTCCCCTCTGCTTTGAAGCCCCTACTCCCTCTCACTTCCCCTGTCCTGCAGAGCGTCGATTCTTGTAATAAAAAGCATCCTGATCATAATTGTGTATCTGGTAGCTGTGGCAAAGCATCTCCCTCTTGAAAGAGATCAGCTTGCCAGATTTCTCCTGCATTCACAGACCCAAAAAGAACTAGACCAAGCTCAAATTCAGATTATTTTGAACTCCAGCCGCACCCTTCACCTTCCTTAGAGGACAAATCTGCACACGGATCTCTTTTCTGCGAGAGTCAAAGAGATCACTTAAGGGGAAGAAAAAAAAAAGTTGGCCTCAACACTTCTTAACAGGCAAATTTTGTTGTTTCAAGGAAAGAGATGAATGATGACATATATGGGCTTCTGATAAAGATGCAAAGAGATAGGACTAAACAAACTGTAAACCACTGTGAAATGATTCTTCAGCATGAGATTCAATATGCTGCAGTTGTCTATGAGACAATGTCTATGAATCCATGTATATGAATCCCCACATAATCTTCTAGCTTATTCATTTTTAAATACACTCTTTAAAGCAAATCTTAGCATTACCAAGGAGCTTTATTTTGACAGCACTTGAAGATGCAGACAATGTTTTCAAATTTGGGGAGAGCGAGGAAGATTTTCCAAACCACAGAAAGGCAGTTAGGACAACATTCATCTAAAATAAGCTCTTGCTTTTCTGGGCATCTCTGAAACTTCTTTTTGAAGCAGAGTCTTAAATCTCTGTGTTTAGCTAGGCAGATAGAAGTGCCTTGATTTTTGGAGCAGCAGATCAGGTTTGTGCTGACCATGCAGAGTATTCAGCATCTCTAAACATCAAGCTGGCTGTCCCCAAAACCCCAGTGTCTGTTTGGGGTGTGCGTATGTCACCTTTTTATGTTGTGTTTTCGGCATGAAGGTGTCTCCCCAGAGGAAAGGGAGCAAAGACAGTGCTCAGCCATTTGCCATGGGCTCTGATCTCAAGCTAAAGCAGAATTTCAGCCTGGAGGAGCCAGTTTTGGTGAGGAATCGTGGGGTACAGGCACCTTCCAGCATTGTGGACTGAAGCCAGCTAATGTCAGTTCAGTCACCAGACAGTCTGCAGGGATTAGGGTAGGAGGCACCAAACCTCTAACTGAAGGAGAGCATTCAACTGAGGGAGACAGCGCGTGCCGTATCTCACTAGTATTCCTCTGAGCTTATCTGGTTCCCTAACTGCAATACCAAATCAATCTTTCTAATGGGAGTGTAAAGCTTAACCCATTTCCGGACCTCTTCCCTTAGCCTTGGAAATGTTCTTTGGACAAACTCAACTAAGTCAGAGCAGAGAGGAGTTGTTCAGGGCAGAGGCTAAGTTGTCCTGGCAGGCGAGGGAAGGAGGAAAGTTGTTGTCTGCCAAAAGAAAACCCTTAAATGTGAAAGCAAAACTCCTCACGCTGTCATGCCTGAAAGAAGAGCCCCAATGCAGTATTTCTTAAAGCTTCCTTTTACAAATCCTGATTTTTAAAATCAAGAATAAATTTTTAAGTCCAGAATATTTGTGTCTGCAGTTCCTCACTAGGAAGAGTACCCACTGCTCTGGAGGGAAGCAGAAAATAAGGAGTGAGAAGCAGGGCTGGAAAGGGGAGGAAGACACATTGTTTGATGAAGCGACGCCATTGGAGGCCAGGAACTTGCTTTATGCCCCAGTGAAGGCCAGTCTGCAGGCTTGCTGCATGGCCACACAAGCCTGCCTGCTAGCCAAGGTCCACCAGGTCAAAAAACTGCTTTAGAGAAAGTGCCCTGAGCTTGTGTTTACCTAGAGGATCCATTGTGGCCCATCAGGAAATAATCCACATTTTCACATGAAAATGCCAAATATTTATTTGCTAGTTAGATGGTAATGGCTCACGAGCAGCTGTGAGCTGTGAGCTGTGAGCTGTGTCTTCTGGGGACAACGTGCAACTTGTACGGCTACACAGGGTTTGTGTACCAAATGAGGTTTTAATCCGGCTAGTTGAAATACGAAGGCCCGTCCACAAACCATTAGTGTTGGCTACAGCACACTGTAGCGGAGGAACTTCAGGGGCTGCTCCCTAAGTTCAGTCCCACATACGGGGTATCCAGCCTGTGATGGCCGAGTAGCAGAAGCCACCACGGAGCAGGAGGCCGCAGGTGGAGGCTTGGGAGCCACTGCTTGGCAGGCGAAGGCGGAGAGGAGAGCGGCCTGCCAGGACTAGCATGGTGCTGTGGCCTTCAGGGGACGGGGCACTAAGCGGCAGGGAGCAAAGATGCTGGAGCGGTTTTTAAAGATGGTTTAGGAAACTGGCTTTGATTTTAACAGCAGGTTATACCAAAAGAGACCGAACTGCCTTCAGCACAGCCCTGTCCCTTTCCTTCGCCTACACACTGCCACAAGCCACAAAACACTCACCAAGACTCTATAACAAACTGAACTTCAAAAGACCAAAAGCCACAAAAAAAAAAATTGCAATGTCCCACAAGAAGGGAACAGGAGCACGAAGAGAAGCATTTGTAGTGATTTCCTCCTCCGCTTTTCTACCAAAGAGACAAGGTCAAGAGACGAGACCAAAGGTTATGCTGTGTTTCCAAATCTTTTGCAGCTTCTCAGACACTCTCTTGCTCCCCATGAGGGCCCTCAGCACCAAACAAATGTGACCAGCAGGACACAGACTGCATGAACGCAAGACGTGTGTGCGGAAGGTTGTGGCTTCCTGTGGGGACTGTACACATTCCCTCCCACCATCCCTACTGGAGTCACCTCGCAGGGGCCTGTGAACACCAGGCAGCCCCTGCCTTGAGCTCCCTCATGGCCCTCACGGTCTCCTCACTGCCACCCTGCCAGCAGCCACCTCTGTGAAGAGGCACAGCTAGAGCTGACGTTTCCTTCCTCTTACAGCTTTGTAATCAACTTCATTATTATTATTATTTTTTCTTAATCCTCAGAATGGCTGGAGTCAAGGATGTGGTGTTGGCCTTATCTCTGAATTTCCTGGCTTTTGTCAGCTAGCGTGTCACACAGGCAACCTTATTATCTTTGCTGTGCTGATAGCAGCACAGAAATTTTGCTCATGCTCCCTGAGGATTATTAGAAAAAGCACTCATGGGACGTGATGCACTTGCTGCACATACACCTTTCCTCATGTTCTTTCAGTGCCTTTGATGCTGCTCGGAGGACTCTCCTTTTGGAGGAGAAGGGATCATGCAGGACACTCCTGAACAGGAGAACGTGTTCACCATGTCCCATTACATGACACAACACAAGTTTCTTGAGTGGTGTATCTGCAATTTGCACATTGCAGGCACAACCAAGGCAATTTTCCTTCCAACTCCTTGCAGATGGACTCATTTGCATGGGTTTACCATGTTCTACTTCCACTGCACAGTCCAGATTAATTACAAAACTACACACACACACACACAAAAGGACCAAGAGGAAATGGCACCAGGTTGCACCAGGGGAGATGGACCAGGTTAGATATTAGAAAAAAATTCTACATGGAAAGAGCAATGAAGAACTGGAACAGGCTGCCTAGAGTTACCGTCCCTGGCAGTGTTCAAGAAACATGTACATGAGGCACTTAGGTAGATGGTTTAGCAGGCATAGTGGTGGCGAGTTTACAGTTTGACTTGATGATCTTGAAGGTCTTTTTCAACCATAATGATTCTGTGATAATCAGAGAGACGAGAGCACAAAACCAGAAGTTATGCGTCCACACTAGGCAAATCAAGAGATAACAAGAGGTTGATAACTGCTTCCACAGATTGAGCTCTCAATTACTGTGAACTATCTGCTTCCAAGAGTTCCAGGCTTGCTGGTAAGGATTTATTCACTCTTTCCAGGGCTGGGAAACAAACTCTGCTTTTGCCCTGTGGCCTGGGAAGCCTCCAAGCACTTCTGGAAACCAAGGGGGGAACTTCCTTCCTTGGGAGGATTTCTCTAAAATCTGCTTTCAGAAGGATTTTCAGGCCAGAGGCACCTGAAGACTAAAAGATGATGCTGCCAGATGGCATAGCCCAGAGAGAAGATGAATTGAAGGCTGCTGGGAGGCTAGCACTGATTTATCCAACTTATCACAACCACGGTGAAGAAAGAAATAGCTTCTGTCACAAGAGAGTCTGATGAGAAAAGTCATTTGCTACAGAAATGTAATTTAAAAAATGTATTTAATACCAATTAACAACACAAGCCTGTAATATCCACTTATCTAAACTGCTTTTGGATTACTTGCCTTTCACTTGCTAACCTACCCACTAATTTCCACCAAAAAAAATAAAAATACAGGTCAGGCTTTTGCTACCAGATTTAGTTATTTTACTACCAGACAAAGATGAGCCAGAATGGTTATCAAGAAAAATAAGGGGGGAAAAGAGAATTGGGAAATCTTAGACATTGTATTAAAACAACAGTTTTTAGGGTGTTTGATTTACTATTCAACTGTGCACAGCTGCTGCTGTGAGAAATAGGAAGCATGCCAAGGGAAAGAAATGGGGGAAAAAAACTGAAGGATGGGGGAAGGTTTGCAGAATCAACTGGTTAACAAGATACGGAAATTTTTATGACTAAGCCGCTGTTGAAAAGCACTTGTTTGTCTGAGCCATCTTGCTGCTTACCTACTGCTGTAGCTGTTAGAATACACTCTCCAAAGGACTTAATCACCCAATGCACAACGTAGGTAGGGTTTGGGTCTTCGTGCACCAGTTTAGATCTAAACGACTCAGAAATCCCACAGTTGTCCCAGAGGACACTAAGGGTGAAGAGGTAAGAGATGTGGGTTTGAAGCCCTTCCTTCAGGCAGGGGACACAATGCAGCAGTGATCGGACTGATGGCTTCACCAGTCTGGCTCAACCTTTCCTGCATTCCCTTACAGCCAGAAAAGAGCTCCCGCTTCCTCCACCTCGCAGGGAAGGACTTGGGCTCCAGGAGAGAAGCCAGGCTGTTAATTATGGCCAGAGGAAAACTCTCTGCTTCGTTGCTGCTTGATTAGGGTCTTAAAGACCCCCAGCCCTTCAAGAAGTCCATGTCTTTCCTGGGCATTTCCCATCAGACAACTTCAGGAGTCCCCTGCTGATGGCACTTGCTTTTACGAATCCCTTTGGCACAAAGCTATTCCCAGGCACTTCACCTGAGGACCTAGGCACCAGACTCAGGATTATGATTTCTACCAGGCATTTAAGCACTCTGAATTTCAGAGATGCATTATTGAGCCTTAATCTCTTTTGATACAATCTAAGCCTTAGACTTTGTTTCATATCACAAGTGAAGAAAAGATTTAAGCCTCTCCAGTAACATTGCCTGGCTTGTATTTAGAAATCATTGCATTATATTGCCCAGTTTCTTCTACAATTAGCCCCATCATACTCACAAGCAGCTTTGGCATTTTCAATGCTTTTTTTTTCCCTTAAGTGGCAAAATCTCAAGAATTTGCAAGAAAAATAAATGCCCTAAGTGCTCTAAACAAAACACAACCCCCTGAGGCACAGGATTCAAGTCAATACCAAAGCCAGGTTTGGGTGGGTTACTCCTCATGGAAAAGAAGGATCTGGCACCACCAAAAGTTTGGCTTTCATCTTGGTTTATTCATTGGTGAAAACTTACTGCTGGGGAAACTTTTGAACCTGAAATGCTCATTTACAGTTGACTGATAAAACTTTTGAAAACAACATCTTATTGTCATGTAGCTTCTAACATATCTACAGTTACTAGGCAGTTAATGGGCTTGGCCCCAGTCTACTACTAACTACATTAATGAAGGCTTATTTCTAGAAACCGTTCAAATGATAAGCATTTAAACAGAGGGATAAACACAATATGCAGCAGGGCTCTATAGCAGTGCACTTTGAATGCTCCTGTTTGTATCTGTGACGCTGTAAAAGATTTCCCATTGTGTCTTTATTCCAGAAGGCCTCAACCCAGAATATTAGGCTTTAGAACTCATTTGTTGGGATCTTATCTTGCATACCTAATTGAGATGTCAGGCCACTGCATTTAAACTATAACTTGCAGACTAATTAAAGGCAACAACTAAGTGCTTACCTAGGGATTCATGGAGATTGCATGATGACCTGCCTGCATCGTAAAGGGAAAACTGAATAGAATAAACTAAACAGTGTCTTTATTTTCTTGGTGAGGTATTATTTTGGAGATCGCTCCCACTTTCTCCCCCAAACATATTTTTTTTCTGTTATTTACAGGGATATAACCTAGAGATGCCTTGTGAATCTTTTTACATGGCTTTGATGCCTTAAATTTTACTAGCATTAAAGCTTGTTTCCTCCCCGCCTCGCCCCATTTCTCCAAACTGTTTCCATGCAGCTATCTGGTTGGTGGGAAAGCATCATTTTGCTATAAGCAAAAGTTCAAATGAAAGAAATAATGGCTTCTATGGTATTTGTCTCCTCTATTTGCATATGTAGATCATTCTAGTATCTGCTTATAAAATTGAGTAAAAATACATGGCAGAATAGCAAGGAAGAACAGCAGACTTAAAATGGCAAGTTATAAACTAAGAGGTCACTGCTGGGACAAGAGGAAGAAGGGGGCAGTTCTCCTGGCTTTGGGAAGAGGATGATGCCGCCTCATTTCACATGGTGTAAAAGGAGGGAGGCAGATACTGAATATAAAAAAGGAGGAGTTTATTTGACAGTGTTATGAGGAGGGTAACTCGAACCAAACATCTGACACTGATGCACTGGAATGCTGTAAAAATTTAATTAGATAGATACATTAGTCATAGTTGCATTAAAGGGTTCATATACTACATGCAAAAATGCATGCTCCAGTACGAAAGAAATATTTAAATCCTTCCTGTAAATACCATTTCCCTCATTATTGGAGAATGTGGTCTCAGCGGGACCGTTGACCCTGTCGCTGTATTTACAAAATACAATACACAATACAGAATGAGATTAACGACAGTTATGGGAGGGGAGTTCCTACATGGAGAAAGATGCCCATCACGTAGGGAAGCTCATGCAGCCGAAGCACAAGGAAGCAGACATCTGGGGCTGATCGCTGGTTTAATACACAAGCTAGTTCTGTGCTCCTAAATGGTCTTTAAGAGCATTACATTCCTTAAAACCAGGATTATTGGCACTGTATTGACGCAGGCCAAATGTTTGGCGTGAATGAGAGGTCTCCCTGCAATTTTGCCTCCTCCTGGATACCTTTGAGGAATGCTCTGGATTCACTGCTGTTCTGATGGGTGCCGTTTTCTTTATTTTTAAGCCAGGGCGGCTACATCCAAATAACTGCAGGGAGATACCTAGGTCTCAACTGCCCTCTTCCACTTTGTCGTGAACCAATAAACCAACTTAGCCTAGATATTTCCCACGTGCTTGGATGTAAAGAACTGGCTACTGTGGAGCTGATCCAGAGCTGGCTAAAACCAAAGTCCTTGCAGAAAAGCTTTGCACATGCAGAGCAAGGTGCAGAGCTGCTTCTGAAACAAGGAACCAGCAACCCAGAATGAAATCACACGTGAAAGGGTCTGCTGGCGTCTCGTGCTCAGACACCATTCTCTTCAAAATCCTACCTACCTCAGAGTATACGCTTCTGTCTTATGCTGAAAGAAATGCATATTTCAAATGATTTATTTACATAAATCATTTTAGAAAGGCATTTGGACTACTTCCTATTTTTTCCCCCTCCTTCAGCTGTACTATGTGTAGAAAATGAGATAATATTTTAATTTGACAATGTTCGTTTAGCAGTAAATGAGCAAATAATTGGTAGCTTTTTGCTTTAAACTATGTTTCAGTCGTGGTACCATGTGCAACATTCAAAAGTAATCACAAAATTGAGATACCGGATAGGAAAAGGATAAAAACAAAGAATGACTCAACCAAAATCATCTAATATTTTGTCTCAATCAGTGTTTGGATTGTTCTAACAAATTTGATACCAATTCTACATAAAATGAGAAGCCTTTATGGGCTATCAGTTCATTTCCCAAACTCTAGAACATTTGCAAAACAGGTGCTGTCCTTTGTGATCACCTGCAAGTATATTGAAGGAAAAAAAAAAAAAAAAAGAAAAAAGAAAAGCCCCTAGAAAGTCACAGATATAAATATTGGGAATTCATCCTCTACAGTCACTTGCACGTACTTTAGCTTTTCAGAGAACTTCCAAATTAAAATGGCTCTTACTGTGAGACAGGGTGAAGCCACTGAGAAGCCCAACTGGATAAAAAGGTTGCAGGGAGGGGGTAATCCAGGATTATTTACATGAATTAATGATCAGTACCCTGTGCCTTTACTTAACATATAAGATTAAGAATGTAGATCAAAATTCACCTTCAGATGAATTAGTCACCCACGGTACTGACATCACAATTTGCCCAACTTTCAGTTTACTAGTTACATAAATTGGAAAAAAAGTCACAATGAAAAGTTAAGAAAAGTGAACCTCTAACCCACAGTTCATATTAAGCTAGTTCTTTCCTTTCTAACTCCCAAATAGAAAATCACAACCTCATAAAAAAGACTTGCCCTTCTGAGGCATGTTGGTTGTTTAAGATCAGTAGATCAGTCAGACCAACCAACTGCCATGCAATAAAAGAGATAAACAGCCAAATGATCACAAATTGATCACAAAACAGATTCACACACAAAATTTTTAAATGGGGGGGGGGAATAGTTTTTTTCAGAGCTACTCTACTCTCAAAAGTCTGTTGTCAAATTTATACAAAACTGATACAAGAAGAAGGATCAAGGCAATTTTGTGCCTTAGAGATACTTTGTCATGGGCAAAGACATCAGCCAATAACTACATCTCATACAGTCATACAGTCTTCAGAGATCTGAGGGAACGCTGCAGGAACAACACTCATGGGTAATGGTCTCAAGACATTTGGTTTAAAGACATATTTAGCCATTGACGCTGACATGCTGAGCAGATGACACGGAGATACAGTCTCCCAGGAGAAGCAATAAATCCCTTGCTATATGGGCCTTTAAAACCTGAAAAGAACCACAACTCAAGCACAACTTGTAGGGCCATCAGCATGACGCAAAAGAAAAGCTGTCAGGTCTCTAGCAGGCTGAAACTACAAAGAAGGCTACAACATACTGCATCCAGAAATAAAATTTTGGCATAACATGATCACAGACAAGTTTATACTCTACACAGCCAATAAAATCTGTAAGGATGAACCAGATGAGATTATAGCAGAGTGGACAGGGTAAAACCTGATATATTGAAAGGATGGCAGGAAAGTTTGCAAGATCGCTGGTACACTTCAGCCAGCGAATCATTTGAGTCATTTGTTAAATTAATCATGTCAAATACTGCGAAGCATTTAAATAACAACAGCTCCAAGTGTGGAGAACTGTTGGGACGTGTGTTCCTAACACGTTTTGCCAATATATATCATGTGGTAACTTTCCCAAGTTGGTTTTGGAAAGTGAGATTTTCTCTCATCTCTTGAGAAGATACAATCCAGGCAGGACCTATGTGCTTGGAACATTGGGCCTTGTCCTGAATTTGAAGAGTATAAACAGGTGAGAGGGTAGCTCGGTTTCAGTGCCCGTTGAGTTTCGTGGCTTTCCTTGGTGATCTGACAAGAGGTTGGATGAGTCACTTGTTCTGGGCTGTGATCATGCACCCGAGCACACTGCCATGGGCACTCATGAGCACCAATGGAGCACCAGGGATCAAAGCAAGCTCCAGCTACACACCAGCTCACCAGATTATGATCAGCACACTGATTTATTTGTGATTATGATGAAATCTAAGGTTCCCACTAAGATACAAACAAAAGGTTTTGAAGCTATTTAGTGTCTGAAGGATTGAAGTCCCATCTGCAAAAGTCTGACATCCATTTTTGAAAATTGGATTCCTAGTTAGCTTAGACAACTGGACTCAACATCATTAGAAAGATATTAAAAGTTCTCATAGTCAATGGGATTTATACACTTTAGTCACATAAGCCCCTCCGAAAATTTTCCTTTATGTCAACCTACATTCAAATAATTCTTCTTGCACTTGGCTCTAACATGTTTGTCATGACCGCTGAGCAGCATAAATCAAATCTCAAAAATGCAGTAGCAATGGGAGTTAAATAAATGTCTCCTTAAGCTATTTACTATACTAAAAAAAAAGAAATTGTGATTAGACTATGGTAAGAGAAGAAAGTCTGTTAAAAAAAAAAAAAAAAAAAAAAAAAAAACCTTGACTGAAATAATTCCAGCTCACACAAACCCGGTTTCCCAATGGGTGCAGGCAGATCAGAAAGCTGCAAGTTGCAGAAGACAGGCAAAAGCAGATGCTGTGTCCAGAGTTCTCTTTGAAGAATTCAATAGCTGGTTTGGTAATCATTTGAGCTGGTCACTTGGGAGGACAGTGCCAGCTTATTTTATGGTAAGTCTCAAAAGGCCAATGCCCGTATGGCATAGTCACCTCTTACTGGAATAAAGAGGCTGTGTTTGTGTAAATAAGATGACCACTTGTACCATATTAGGGCCTTTTGCAATTGACAAAGCATTCACATTTTCCATAGAAAAGGAATCATTTGACTGAGAAGAAATATTATCTGGCAGTCTTTCTAGAGCCATGCTTCAAAGAGAAATTTGAAGCCATTCTTGTATAATGTGCAGGCATTAATCACCGAAAGCGAGATTCTCATAAACAAAGTAATCCAAACCAGTAACACAACCCAGTTCTCCTCCCTTGCAGAGCGCTAACGAGCATGGAGCCCCCGAAGAGCTGGGTCAGATCCTTGGCAGATATAAAGCAGCCCAGCCCTGGTGCCTGAGGACTCGGCCCATGGCCTTGCATCTCCGAAGGAGCACAGAGCCCTGCTAGAATCTTCCCATGGTGCAAAACACAAGTGAAGGCCATGGAGACACAAACAGACAAAAGAGCATCCAAGGAAGCAGAGAAAACTCTGAGCTGCCCAGTGGTGCGAGCAGCAGCATAAGCGGTTATATTATAGGGCTGTCACCTGCAAGAGCCCATCAATGCTCTTACCAACGAGTCAATCCACATCTGTGCAAGCACAGAAGTTCTTGAATGATGACAGATCTCTAGGTCCAAGGGGAAACATCCTTCACCTCGCTGAAAAGTAAGGAAGTGGCTGCTGTGATCAGTTTTGGCAGGCGCTTCTGGTCCCATACATGAGGTATCACTAGCTAGAGCTTTGTGCATTGTCCTGTAAGGCGCTATGGTCATGCTGCGAGGCTCAATAGCTGCGGACCATCAGTGTCGACTGCTGCCATGTCAAGGAAATGGATAATTACAGATCTCCCACTCAAGCTGATTGTTTGAAAGATGTGAGAGGGAGAAGTATGCTGCCAGTGAGGATGCTCTTAATGCAGCCAGGGTTGAGCAGGAGGAAGATGGGACTCAAAGTCTGCAAGAGCACAGGGTGGATTCCAACCCTGCAATTAGTGCCCGGCATAAACAACCCTTAAGTGGCACATCTCCGAGTTTGCACTAATATATCTAGAATAGGCAACCACTTTATGCAGGCAGGAATGGAGGGAACTATTTCCAAGTCAGTTTAATAGCCTAGTCTGCAAACAATCTTCTCCTCTCTTGTTGCTGCTCTCCCCTTGTTTCTATTACTTGGCAAGTTGCCTTCCCCCTCACCCCCAGCAACAGCTGTGCACACTTGAATAGTAAATCAAACACCCTAAAAACTGTTGTTCCAAAATCTTTTCAGATCTTCCTCTTCTCTATTTCTGTACTCTCTCTCTTGCTAATGATTAAGGCAATTGACTTAAAAAAAAAAAAAATCTGGTACGAACTAATTTTGTCTTGCAAACAACCAGGCATGTTACAGTGTCTGGGGACCTAGAGGACCGTAAAGGACCGAAGAGGCTCACATGGTTCCTCTCACACAGGTACACTGGTGGCTGGGGAGACACGACCCGAGGAGAGCCACAGCGGGGTGGCTTCCAACTTTGTCTCTGAGGAGCTGGAGCTCCCAGATCATTTTGCAAAAGGTCAAGGAAGATGGTAATGGCCTGGATTCCTAGGTGATAAATATCAATATAAACGCACTTCTGTCAGTGGAACGTAGCTGATTTACACTAACCAGGTTCCCAACCCTGAAGTCCTAAATGTCAGCTGTTTTTACAACGTCATGACTATTTCTACAACAAAAATGCCTAGAGGATTAATATATTAGAGAGAGTGATGAAGATAGTCTAGCAAAACACCGGATAATTAGGACCATGCAGTACATCATATGCTTTTATTGAATTCAGCAGCCCCTGTGGAGTACTCCTTCAAAAAATGGGTGTTTTTTCCCATAAAGCTCAAGTTTACAGAAAGAACTTAGCAGCTAATCTGTTCCTATACCTCGAAGCTATTGAATGAAACTCACGTTGCAACTTTGAAAAGATCTAATTTGGAAAACCAAAACGCATAGTTCTAGTACTGCCCCTTATTATTGCATGAGCTGCATAAGTCCATGGAGAGCTTCTCCCTTTAGTAACTCCGTGATAAAGTGGTAGATGGTAGAGCTTTAGCTGTGAAAATACAATGTATTCTTTATTACAAAGAAAACCACAGTTTGAAAACTGGGGAAAACTCTGATTCACCAGCATGACTCACACATGCATTATAGAGCCGGCAATCCCTTCAGCAACGATGCAAGCCCAGCAGCATGTAAGCACTTGCAGAGAGAACATATTTTCTCCAAATGAATGATCTTTTCAAGTGCCTTATCTTACTTTTTCTGAAGACAGTGAAAAATCTCTCACTGGACTTTGTACTCGGCTCTTACATGGAGGAAGAAAGTTAGTAGACACCATGCAAATATCCACAAAAATGACTCAAAGCCACTATCAAGATAATGTTATCGTATGAGATGGGAAGTCCGATTTCTGAGAAGGCTTTTGGGAACCCTGGGAGGACCTGTTATTTCGGCTATTGTCTGATTGTGATTAGCAGAGCTGAACTTTTCAGGAAACGAAAACTTCAGGGAGATGGTTTTGAAGGCAGAAAAACAATTAGAGTATTTTTCGATGTCTTCATAAAAATGAAAACAACTAGACAGGAGCACGTACGTGCTTGACGGTAACAAGTGTAAGCTAAAGGGGCTCAGAGGAATTTTCATGTCAAGGCAAAAGATCATTTTATTTTTCTCCAGGCCCACAGACCACTACTACAGCCGCTTGCCAGGGGTTGTAACACTGGAGTAACACGATGAGGATTCAGGCTCGCGCTGCTGCTCTCCAGAGCGGGGATGAGCCACGAGAAGCCTCGCTGGGCTGTAATTAAGGCGCATTCTCCCTGCTGGGCCTACAAAGTGCAGTGTAAGAACATGCACAGGACTTGCGGGGAGGAACTCCAGCGGTAGGTGTAGGTCAGCTTGTTTATTCTGCCCTCCTGAATAAGTGGCTTCATTTTGAAAAATGCAAAGCACCACACGGCTCTACCTGAACCAGCCTGTCGTGGGAAGGAGTTGGGATAGCGCTGCCCTTTTCCCACTCTCCATCCCAGGACACAGACTGTGCTGTTCCCACAGCAATGCCCAACGTGTCCATTCATCCAGTACAACCCCTGAAAGCCTTTTTTTTTTTTTTTTTTTTAATATAGCTAACATGTATTACAGCGTTAAAAGGAGAACAAAGTTCAGGTGAACTTTTCTCTTAATTAGCTTTCTAATATTCTTCCTTGCTTTAGCATGGGCAAGTCCCACTATATTTTGAAAATTCTCAGGAGGGAAAGAAAGTTAGTTTAGCTCACAAAGAAGTTACATTCACCATTTGATTTATTCCTTGTTGATGCAACTCTGATGAATCCACCTTTCTGATCTAAGTCTCTCTGACGTCCATAATTTTGTGACGTATTTCCATATATCTGTATCTTCTACATGAATGCACCTGCATGTAGTCAGCTGTACTCTCTGTAAACTGCAGTTCTAGAGCTATATGGTCACATTTCACCTGTTTTTTGGACCCTGAATAGTATTTGAATAGGTCTTTCATCTGCATATAAGAGTCCTGACTTGGCTTAAACCTCATGTCTATAGCTTGAGCCACAGGAGTATCGTACTCAGTCTCACATACAGTAGCTTGGTGTTTCACAGCATACAAGACAGATATAAGATGAAGCCAATTCAGATCACAGGATGGTTGAGGTTGGAAGGCACCTCTAGAGATCATCTAGTCCAACCCCCTGCTCCAGCAGGGACACCCAGAGCACAGGGCGGCATCCAGGCGGGTTTTGAAGACCTCCAGAGAAGGAGACTCCACAACCTGCCTGGGCAGCCTGTGCCAGGGCTCTGTCACCCTCACAGTACAGAAGTTCCTCCCAAACCCATACCTCCTAACCATGCCGTGCTCCTATGAAAGATCATCTCAGCTCCATAAACTCTCAACACTTGCATTTCCCAAGCTAACAAGCTCCCCATTTGTTTTCCAAAGGCCCATGGAGCCCCTCCATGCTGGAGTCTCCTAATTTCCTATCTGTTAGCAGCCATTAATGAAATGTATTCCCTACCACTTCCACACTACTGTCTAACTTGCTGGTGTTCAATATAGAGCTTCTGTGCAAGGAGATAGGCAGCCCTCTCAGCCCCACAGCGTCAGGCTGGAGCTGCACGCTTGGGAAAGGCCAGATCTGGAAAGCATTTGTTTACCTTGCTGAAAAAGTCCACTTGTCCTTATGCAAAAACACTACATGCAGAAACCAAAAAATAGGTCTTTCTTGTTGTCTGAGAAAGGACATGTGCTTCACCCTCTATAACATGTCAGACGTGTGCTCAGGGCTCCTGCTGCAGCCCAGGCTGCTGTAGCTCTCTTTGACCAGATAATGCCATTAAACAGCCTGATTTATTTTATCGCTTTACAACCTAACTGCTGCAGGGCGAGGGCAGGAGGAGGCCGGCTCAGCGCGCAGCGGAAGGGAGCAGCTATCCCAGGAATGCTGCCCGGGACCTCAGCGCTGATGGGATTTTGCCCAGTGCCCCTGGCACGCACCTGGTAGCTCCCTTGGACCAGCTACCCTGCAAAACGAGGGGCTGGGGCTCTAGACACCCTGCCCTGGAGCGCTCAGGATCCTCTATCTGCTCCGTACAACACGGGGAAGTGCCCATGAGCTGCCAGGTGAAGGCACACTTATTCCTACAGGCCATGAAGGAAATATTAGAACTTTTAACTTCCCCGACTACATGAAAACCTATTTCTACCTGCACCCTTAGAAAGGTACTCCAGCTGCTTAATACCATACCCCTGTTTCACTATCACAGTTTGTACTAACGCTGGGTACCATGGTCCCAGTTGGTTTATCCCCATTTCTTTTCTGCCTTGGCTGTGACACCTGCGAGCACTGTGGGTGGCTGCCAAGGTAGGACACTTCAGCCCCAATATCTGCCTTTCTTCAGGCTAACACAGTGACCAGCATTTCCTAAAGTACTGTTGGAAATCCATGCAGCACACGTGCAGTAGGATATCCCCCCTACCCCAGTCCTCTGCTATCATTATGCTAATCCAGCATCCAAAACCTTCAGAACAAAAGCTTTCCTCTGATGGAAGGATCAGTGTTTTCCAGCATCCCCCATCACAAGATTCCTCTCCTACATCACAGCATAACAACTCACCCTAAGAGCATTCTTATTGTAATTGTATTCCTATTGTATTTTTATTCTTAGTGTAAGGCCTCTGCACTTACAGTACTGAAGCTTTTTTTTCCTCCTATATAGATGAGACTGTGCATTCCTTCCCAAGGAGCTAGACGGGATCTCCAGTACACCTCAAGACAGGAGGAGGAGGTCGCTATTCCTCAGCCCAGGAAAGCCCAAGAACAATTCCTCCCTATTTCTGTGCTGCTCCAATACCAACAGCAAATACTCACACGCCCCCGCGCCTACCCGGGCTCGGTGGTGCTGGGCCGCTGCAATAGTTGGTCTTTGTCTTCCTCCACCCACCGGTTTATGAGGCTGAGCCCAAGGGCTCAGCAACCGCAGCGGCGCCCGGCTCCCCATCCAGGTGCTCACACTGCAAGCCACGATGAGCCGCACCACGTGTGTTCCCATGCACACAGTTAAGGGGAGCTGCAAACACACGTGTCTGTGCTGCGAGAAGGGAGAATACACCGAGAGAAAGGGATTTTAAGCACTGTGTGCGGAGAATAAATTGCAAATAGCAGAGGGGTGTAATTTGTGGTCAGAAAGCCTGAGCGCTGGTCATTGCTGAGTATCGCCCACTTCTTCCCTCCAAATGTATGTATGAAAGCCAGGCACAAATGATGTTTTTATAAACAGGGAGGAGGTTTTCTTTTTTAAATTAGATTATGGTAGAAAATAATCTGGGAAGAGCGAGTGAGATTGTACCTATACACAGAAATTATTATACAGCCAAGTGAATCATTAATTCAAATAAAACATATAAATTTACAGCAAACAAAAGCCAGACGTATTCAGAGTGAAATGTTTACAATAAAGAGTTACATATTAAAATGTGTGTATAATTGTAACCTTCTGCTAACACCCTCTGGAAGAGAGGAAACACCAGTTCTGGGCTTTATAACGATGTGTCTTAACCACGCTCAGTGAGGGGCTCTGTGTAACCAGAGCAGCATATACAGGAGGGATTCTTGGAGAAAAAAAGGAAAAAAAAAAGCAGCTATAAAAGTTTAGCAGAAATTGCGCCATCTTCCTTTGTCTGCATCAAAGAAATCCATTGTTATGTCTGGAGACAAACTTGGGGAGAAGAAAATGAGCTTTATTGAAAGCGTGACATATGATTTAATCTGATCTCACCAGAATTTCATTCTGGCCCCGAGAGGGTCACCCTGGTGACATCACGCTCTGCACCATGTCACTGTCCCACAGGCGTCCATTGTACGCGCTGCCAGGGCCACGGCATCGCACGGCCCACCTTCCATCCCTGCTCCCACAGGAGACACCCAGGCTTGGGTCCTGTTGGCTCCACTTCCTCTAGAAGGGCATCCAAAACCAAAGCAAAGCCCCACGTCTGCTCCAAGATCCTTTCCCTGCATGCTGGAAGGCACCTGATAGAGGAACTGCAGCATCTTCTACTGTTTCACCCACTCGGCCATCATGAACACCTGAAGTAGCACAGGAAGAAAAGAAATGGAGTTCCAGAGGGCCTTCCCAATAAGAAATGAACTAGAAGAGCCTTCCTGTCACTTGTTAAACTGGGGCAACGGGGGTTGGACACAGGAATGGAGGGAGACTAAGGACTCCTTGAATGATGCACCCACATTGAGCTGTCACACAGCAGGCTGGTTGGGCTCCCACAAGCACATGGTGGCAGATCCCAGGGTCCTGCTTCACCACGCAGCCTCCCCCAAAACACCATTTTGCTGCTCACTTCAGGCTCATGCAAACCTGGCAACACAAGCCTTGAACCAGCTTCTTTCTTCCACAAAGATTCCCTGTTTCAGTTGAAGGCAAAACACCCTCCTAAATGCAATGTTACCTAACCCCATACTTCTTTTTGCTCCTGCTGAGCTGAAGCCCGACCTAGGTCTGCTGCGGAGGAGCCAGGCCTTGGGAAGAGCACCAGCACCTGGGCTTCTCTCAAGCTGAGCCCAGGCAGCCCTGCCCAGACCACGTGCAAGCAGCAGGCGTGTGAGCTCCAGAGTGCTCCCGTCCGCTGCCACCGCATGCGCGTGCCTGGTTAACACCAGCGCTCTAATGAGAGCTCGTAGCACAGCGCTTAGAGAGCACAACTCCGAAAACCAGCAGGAGAGAGGCAAGCAGAGACCTTCCTCAGGGAGTAAAGCTCTCACGCCAAAGCATCTGCCCAACACAAATCACAAAGCTCCTGCAGGCTCTACCAGGCAAACAACAGAACTCACAACAGTCAACACAACATTGGCATGGAGCACACGCACACACATTTCAGTGCCACTTCAGTATAATTACATTTCAATATTTTCCATCCCACTCAACAAACAGGATGGATTTAAACTCCCCAGACTACACAGAGCACCAGCTCCCCAGCACAGAAGAAGAACCAAGTTTCTCTTACCCCCTTTCCTGGGGCCAGATGCAGGAAGGTCCCTCTGCCAAGTACTCCGGGCAAGTGAGAAACTCACTCCTCAAGTGAGGGAAGACAATGAGAAAGTGAAGATTGACTTGCTTGTTATCATAAGATTCCCAGCTGCCGAGCACACACACATGGGGAGGATAATTTCAGAGGAGCTTTGTTGCAAGGGCCCTTGCTTTCCAATCAGTAGGTATCATCGCAGCTGGATAAGAAGCTAGTGCAAATATCAGCATTCGAGTCATTACAGTGACATGTAATACTGCAATTTTCTGGGCTATTGATTATTGCTGTTCTGGCATTTCTAGCCAAAACACTGGAGGAGATCAAGTGGAGAATGAAAACAAAAAGCAACAACAAGATAAAGGGGGATTTAGCATGTTGGTGAGCTGGTTAAAACACCTCTCCTGAAAAAAAGCTGCCTCGTCAAAACCAGAGGCTGGAGCCAAAAAGAAAGAATTTCATGACAAAAGTTTTGCAGATAGTTTGGGAACTTGTGTCTAGAGTTCTAACCTACCAAATCAGTTCCCTTGTCACCAAGCTATCAGTTATGGTCTCTTGGATTGTACTTGGTTTAATTTTAGTGCAGTCTCATTCTCAGCTGCATCACAATGAAACAGTGAAATATCTCAAAAACAGAGTGGTTTTGTGTCCTCAATTTTTCTATAGTGTTCAAAGAGAGGGAAATAACTCTATCATAACTTCTATGGGGTCTTTATTGATAACATAAAATGGTACTTTTTGCTTTCAAGACTTTTCCTATTACAGTCCAAAGGAGAAGGATGTGAGTCAGAAGCCTTCTTCTCAGTTTCACTTAGTTCATTTATTCATTTGGTTTACTAAAACCTAAGTAGCTGTTAGAGCTACAAGTCCCGAGGCATCTGTGTTCTTTAACACATAATTTAATTTCCAAAACAAATAATTGCAATGAAGTTTCTAAGTGTCACTCTTCCTGGAGGACCTGATGCATATGCAGAAATGTAAAACTCAATGGTTGCATGTCGCTGAAGCTGCCTGAGCTTTCTGTTTGAGACACACGCACTCTCTTCCCACCAGTTCTTCAGGTCATGCAGTCATTTCTTCACCTGCATCAGTTCTGGATAGATTACACCCAGCGAGGGGACACCGGTGTCATCCACACTAGTCCCTCCACATAAGGCTGATGTACCTCAGACACCCTTCAGAGAAAACTCTGCAATGGTAAAGACTTAGGACTTCAATTAAGGAAATGGCCTCTCCTCGCTCTAGCTTTAATGCTGACCTAATTAAACAGGGCCTTGATGCCACTGTGCGTAACAGTTTTGAGTTCGCTTGTTACGCAATGCCTACAACAACTCACAAGTCATTTCAAACAAAACGTATTGTTTTACTGTGCTGGCATCAAAGACTAATTTGTAGAATACACTGGTTTAATTTCTGTGATATACATATACATTTAAACACACTTGCTCAAAAGAAAATATAGCACAGGGCCATTTGTAAGAACAACAAGCAACATCGGCTGAGTGTGATTTGGGATTAAGTGAGATCCCATTTTCTCCCATCCTGACTATCAGCAGTTTAAGGCAAGGGTTCATCTCTTCCAACATCTCTGTAGCTCCATATGGATTTTTATTGCTCCTTTTTGCATGTATAATGATGACTCGAGGGGGTGGAGTAACGGTGTGGTGCCGCAGGGTGATATATCGGTATCTTCTAAGACAGTAGTTCTAAGAAGTTCATGGAAGCACCTCTAGAAGTAAATCAGTAGAAGTGTCCCTCTTTCTTTTAGATTAGTAAAAGTTACTTCCTTTCTAATTTCTATAATCTCCTCTTTCCCCCTATTGTTCCTTAAGAAGTGGAAACAGAATTTTTTTAAAGAATGGTAGATGAAAATCATCAGCCAGACTGATCTGTAACATGGAAATTCATATCAAGACATACTGAATAATACTGATTTGTCTAACCTAGGTGCTCATAACATCAAGCCCTTGCAATCTGAGTTATTTTTCCTTCTGGACTGTAAAATCATTGCATTGTCTAAAATCCCTACACAGATGTCCCTATTCTTCCTTCCTCCTTGTTCTTTTTCAGACCAGGAGGTCTGCATATAACATCGTATTCTAGGTCAGAGAGAAGTTCTGATCCAGAAATAATGTGGGGTCCTTAGTTCCTTCCTTCAAGGAAGATGTGGGAATATAAACTATTTGGTGACAAATATTCAGCAGTTTGGGAATTCTATTTATCATTGTCAGCATGGGAGAAGAAAATACTAGCTAGAAGAGGTGGAGATCCTCTCTTCCCCATCTTGGTTTGACCAGTGCTGAACAGTTGTGTCTGCACTGCCCATGGGGACTCAGCTCTGCATGAGCCAGGGGAAACACTGGGAGATAGAGCTGAAGACCTGAGCTACAATAATAGCACAACTACTGTTGTCATACATACATGCGACAAACTGAGTCCTCAGCCGTTTCCCTGCAGAGACAATTTTTCTTTTTGCCAAATATGAACCCTTCTTGCACAATATAAAGATTTCCCAGCAGAGGTGGCCTGGGCAGCATCTTATTTCTTCATTGCCAGCAAGCTATTTCTGAGAAAGGCTAGAACAGAACGTGCCAGAATCTGGAATTAGATACAAATTAATTGCATGTAATTACTCAAGAGCATCAAGCATCTTTGGGGGATTTTACACTTATTGTTATTGTAATGATGTACAATTTGCAAATACAATTATTGTAAATTACTCTATTGATAACTTCAGCCTCCCTATTGTGTGTGATCACCTTGCCAGATTTCTTGCGGCCTCCAGAAACAGAGGTTCTTTTACCATGATGAAGACACAAGGAGAGCTGAAAATTGGCTGCTGTTCTCAATTGGCTTTCTCTGTTACTCAGAAGTGGAGAATTAGTAAATTATTAGTTTGGGATTAAATTAAACAACATCTAAGAGGTCAAAGTCATAAACCAACTTTATTTTTGTCTTTCACCAGAAGCCTACTAATAATAAATCACTAACAATTAGTTTCCAGAATACTGCAGGCAACAGTAAGTCTTAGCAGTGTTACCTCTTTGTATTTCTCATTTTTAAATTTTCTATTCACTTGGCTTTCTCTTGTCATTTCATGCAAGCTAGGACCACCAATGATCTCACAGGGAGGTGCTGAGAAGCCTAATAAATTGATCTAGAAAAGCCCTTCAAAAGCCAATTTTTATATAAAATATGAAGATCTGTTAAACCATTTTCTTCCTAAGCTGACTGCAGGGTATAAGTGTCAATATGCACAAATGGAGAGAAAGGCCTGAAAAAAAATCTTTTTTTTCTCATGCACACAAAAATCTGTGTACAGCTGCTTGTGTATCCAGTAAGCTATACTAACCAGTGATCAAGTTTTCACTTTTTGCCAAAGAAATTCACTAGACATGCTGTATCCTGATAATTCAGTATATTCTTTCATCAATAAAAACTATAGGAGTAGGGGAGGAAAAAAAAAAAAGCTATATCCCAGTTAGATGGGGGAAGGAGATATGTAAGAGAAATAAATGAAGAAGATAAATGGGGTAAGGAAAGCATCTGAAAGGCAAAATGTTTCTCTTGGAGACTCCTTCCCCATCCCCTCCCAAAGTATTTTCTTGCAGCCCTTTCCCTGAGCAGATCTGCACGTGCATAACCTTACCTCTTTACATCCATTTTCTTCCAACTCAATCTTGCAGTTAAACACATTCTCTTACCTAGTTCCACTTTTCCAACTGAAATCCCTTTCCTCCCGCTATTTTTTTATTTATTTATTCAGTTTCCAGATTCATTATTTTGCAGCATGGCTTTAACAGCAGGAAGGGAAATTCAGGCTAGATACCAGAAAAAAGAAAAACATCTGATAGTAAGGAGAGCAGAAGGACTGAAGCAGATTGCCTGAGGAGGCTGTGGAGGTTCCATCCTTGGATGTTTTAAAGGATAAACTTGACAAAGATACGGTGGGAGTTTTCTAAACAGAGCTGGTCTTGCCTTGGGGCAAGGGGTAGAGCAGCTGACTTCTTCAGATCTCTTCAGACACCTTACGTTTCTGTGATTCCTCTCACCTGTCCTGGCTTTGAGTGCATTTAAATGGCTCACAATTTAAAGCCAGGTATTTCACTGCTTAATTAAAACTTTACAGTACAGGAAAAGAATGTAAACCAGTAGAGACTATTTTTCCAGGGTCACTGTGCTTACATCCAGAAAGGTGCTGACACAGGCGCACACAAACACACGCCGTGTTGTAAGAGGTGTGCTCATCATTTATTTATGAAGTTTATAATCTGACACTTAAAAAAATGATCCTAACAGGCTCCAACATTCCACAGTTGTTGAAATGTCACCTTTCAGATACAGATATTGATTTACAGCTTGAGACCAAGTACATTGTATTCTGTACTAACAAGCCCGTCCAGCTCTACTCAACATTTCGCAGTGAAGGAGAGGGCTAAGTCAGGTTTGGTGTAACCTGTCAGATAGCACTGCATTTTGCAGGTGGTTTTTTAACATTATGCTTCAACTGGGGAGCCTGTAGACACGAGCCTGTTCTGCCTGGGCACCTGGACTCCAGTGTCACAGTGAAGAGAGACAGCTAAAAATACAGATCTGCTGCTCTCTTTCATTTATCCCAGTGTAATACAGCCAAGGTTTCTGAAAGGGGCAGGTATGGGCATACAGACAACAAGGTTTAAGGGAATCTTGGTTCCTTGGAAAGGGCTTGGGTGCTTCTCTGGACCGTTACGAAACCCTTTTAAACTCCAGGTCCTCCACAGCAATAGAGAGGTCCCAGGACACCCAGTTCTGCCACTGGTTGGTTGTTCTTCAAATACAGGGTCATTTTGTACCATCCAGTAGGCCGACCTGTTCGACATAACGACCCAACACGGTCCAACTGCGTGGTCTGAAAGGCTAAATACTGGACTCTCAGATCCCGGGTGGATGCACAAATGGGCATGCGAAAGACTCCACATGGTCATTTGGCTTCACTAGCAGGGAGCTGATTTCCAGATCAGAAGGCAAAATCTCAGTTCTAGCAAAGCCAATGGCAAAACTCCTTCTAACCCCACTGGGGCCCACAGAAATGTTTTCAAGCCTTACGATGAACACAAACTTCCAAAAATGAAATCCCTAATGAAGAAATCTGTACATTTTTTATCAGATTTCCATTGGTACTGAGCCAGGTACAACACAGGACTACAGTTGCTGCTAGCTTTTAAGCAAATTTATAGCTCTAGCAGTTTGTATCTGGCACTGATTATTATCTAAGCACTCAGATCCCACAGTGAAAAGGCTCTTCCTAATCTGAGCATCCTTTAAACACAAGTGAAACTGGGATAAGCAGGAGATACTAGTTCTCAAAATAGCCTCTTTTCTAGGCCTTTAGCTTGGCTAAATGCATTATTTAAAAAATAACAGATTTCCTGTAGATGTTTCAGCCCACTTTTTTTTCCTCTTACTTGCTTAAAGGAATGATTGCTTGATGTCCAGATGTTATTAGCCAAAAAGTAAGATGGAAGATATACCGGCATCTTCTTTTTCTTGTATTTTTAATCCAAAGCAATGACATTACCCTTGCTACATATATCAAAGAACTTTCATTCAGGTTTTACTTTTCAAAAGAGGTTTTAACATTTTACTCCCTTATCCCACGCTTCACTTATTTATTTATTGTGGTGCTTTGCGGTGGTGGTGGGTGCTCAATTGCACCAGTGGAAGGATGTGCAATCAAACTTGCAATGAGACAGTAGTCTCTGATTGTCATCAGCTGCAGCTCATTATTCTCTCAAGGATTCCTTGTGCCAATCGATGATAAACAATGTGTAATCACTTGCAATTGATTGCAAATCAGATTGCATAGACTGGCATGTGGAGTCCTTGAGGGAATAATGAGCGATGCCTTTTGCCCATTGCCGGGTCTGCAAGGCCCACATGCCGTTATCCCAATGTTCCTGCTTGCCTCAAATGCTAAGCGTATTCTGCAGGATGTACCAGGTCAAGGTTGTGCTTATATTTGGCACACGATATTGTGGCCTTTTTTTTTTTTTGGTCTGATTACTCCTTGTGGGTGCGCCAGAATTGTACTTTCCTGGTACGTTGGCCTCTGTGTTGCTCCAGAGAGAAAATCTGAGCAAGTGAGGGGATGTTTATAGTCCAGTCCATCAACAGCACACTAACGCTTCCTATTTTCCCTGTTAAAAATGGGCTGAGTTTGAAACCCTTTCATAACAGCTCCACGTTGAAGCAGCTGTTAGAAAAATAACCTGGAGAAGCAACAGAAAACTAAACACCTACTGACTTGTCCCAAAGCTCAGTAAGACCCACAATGAGTTCAGCTGGCTTTCGTTGTTCAGATTTACCTTCTAAAGGTCTGCTAATTGGTTCTGCTCTACAGACCATTGCTAGGCTGGAAAGCATCAAGTGGTGTGAAATTTTACTGCAAAGCAGTGTAATTATGACAAAAATAATAAAAGATGATAAATATCATCAGTAGCTGCTTTCTGACTGTGGCTGCCACCAACCATAGCTGGTACTTGCCATTTACAATGTTGGTAACTGAACAATACTATTTTGAGCTTAGAAATAGTTCATCTACTTTCTATGTGCTATATTTATCATTCTCATTCTCAGCACCTAAAAAGTGGCAGATCTCCGGGCCAGAAATATTTTGTTAATCAAAGAGGGTTCTTCCATCGAAAGAGCTCAGGAAAGGCCACTCTCAATCACTGCTCTGTCTGGAGGTTCTGCTGTTTCAGGTTTAGGTCTGCATGAGACCGCAAAGATCTTGTTCCAGGCACTGCTCTTGGAGCAGGACGTAAAGTGCCTTCTGATTCCCATACAAGAAAATGAGCAAACAAAAAAATCTATGAAAAAAATACTCGTGGAATAGAGTGTTTAACTGAGCTGGTAGTGGGCTAGTTTTTTGACTTGGCTTGATCTTTATATTTAAATGAGAAAGGAATAGCATTAGCATTCACTGAATATTTTGACTGAGATAATCATCTCTATTGGTAACATACTTCCTTTAAACATCTGTAAGGCAATCAATTGGGAACTGACGTGGTGCTTTAATCTTACTTTACAATCTATCTCTTGCTAAGTTTAAAAATCATAACAGAGAAAGAAGTAAGACTTTTGTGGAGGTGAATCTCCTCTATTACGTACTCCTTTAAAATATATTTTAATGCTTATTTTCTGAAGAAAGTTTTCCTCATGGTCGATGTAAAGCAGTGTAGCTCCACAGTATTCATTAGAATTAAACTGACTTAGATATCAGGGAGGTCAGGAAAAAAATACTTCAGTGAAAAAATACACAGCTAATAATTAAAGAAATGCCTTGTTTTTGTAAATCATTTTCCAAGTGTTTCATTAATAGTCATCAGGGCGTTAAAGTACAACTTCTTGAGACTGCAGTATAAGCTTGCAGCTGCTCTTCTGCGAGCATCGCTACAGTGGACACTAAATAGTCAGAGCACAAACACTATCTCTGACAAACTTCTAGAAAAATAGTATTCCCAAGGGGATTCTCCTTTCAAAAACCATCAAGTGTCAAGAACCTATTTCAGGTTCCCTTCTTCAACCAAAGCTGGTGTAGCTGCTAAAGAAACAAAAATACAATTTTTTTCTTTCCCTTCCTAATTACAGTTTATAAACAAAAACAGAAGTATATGTAACTACCTATGCTAGAAGTAAATTCCCAGCAACTCACCTCCCAAACTTGGGAACATACTCTAAAAATACGTGAAGCTTTTGAAACACTATATGCAAAATGCGAGCCAGGGCATTTTGGAAAGGCGGGAGCAGCTTCTCAGCTGGTCTGAGCCATCACGACGCTCCGATGGCCAGCGACAATTTACACCGCCTGAGTGGCTGTCCAACGAGGCCCTTCCATCTCTTCCAAAACCGAATTTTGCTCGTTGGATGAAACGCTCAGCTCCAAGCAGCCACGGGTGAGGGTACATTGCAGTATTCCCAGCCAAGGGGAGACACAAGAGCCTTTGCTACTGCTTGAGCTGGATAGACAACTTTCTCCTGGCTTTCTTACCTGTCTACAAACAGGACTCCTGATAAAGCGATACTGAAATATCAGAGGAGCGGGTGGTATGCTGATAGCTTTGCTATGCCCACGACGTCTTGTGTAAGAGGAGCTGTGATGTGGCGTAACCTCCTCAGCTTTAGCTATTTACACTGGAGCGTTTGCAGGACAGATACCCAGCGTTTTACATGTTTCTCTTCTGTGAGTCAAAGTGTTGGCTAGTTTGCAAGCAGAGTGGGCACGGATGTTCTGCAAACCGCTCGGTAAATAATTACACCCAAGTTTGCATTAACTGCTTTTCCTTTCTGCAGTGTGCTGATGGAAGCCTGCAACTGGTGAGCATCTGCAATGGGTGCTTGTTTTTCTCGTTTTTGTCTCACTGTAGGCAATTTAATTACCAGTGCCAAAATAGGTAAAACACTATTTGTTCCTGCTTTGACATTTGTTAAGGATTTTTAAGCATTAAATGGTAAAACAAGAGCTATAGGTGTGGCTTTAGGTAAATAATCCCAGTAACTGTAGCGAATGATGAAAATACTACGGCAAGATTTATGTCTTCAGTGTGATAGCAAATACACCAACTCTGTTCCATTGCAGAGTCTTTCCCTGTGTCTGTCTAGTGCTTGCTGTGTTGAGCAGCTCCTGCTGTCTGGAGGTGAACAAACTGTGCCCATTAGAGAACTGGGCAAAACTGTCCAGACAAAAGAGACAAGATTACTTTTGACCATTGTTTAAAATAAATATAGCAAAAAACAGAGTTCTAAGAATGATGTTCATGCCTGGAGATGGATTCAATTTAGGGTTAATCTGGGTTTTGAGGCTTGAATGAGAAAGTTAATTAAGACAAGGATTGTGTTCAACTGCAGCAAAATCTGCAGGAATTTCAGGCCCTCCTCGCCAAAACCTCCTAAGAATCACTGTTTTCATGAGATTATATGTATAGTATATACAAATGGAAGCAGAACATATGCGCTCCTCCAGGCTTGGAAATGACTTAGAACCAAAAAATGAGAGTTCAGGTTTCAAAATCTAGCTTAGCTCATTCTTCCCTAATGTTAACAAATTCAAGAAAGAAAAATATATTAAAACATTATGAAAGTGCGAGAAAACAGATTTAACGTGAACCATGGAAAGATGATGGTTCTTTACCACTGGCCCCTGCCTGTGGCCTATTTAACTTGCTACTAGTAAACATGGTCTTCTGTCAGTCATAAATTGCTCAGCAATGTGATATATTGCTGGAAAGCACTCGGAAAACTCTCCTGACTAAAGTGCAATTTAAAGATCTAGTCTTACAAACAGCAGTATCTTAGCCTGCAGCATATAAGGGAATCTTTTTTTATGATTTTTTGAGCAGAGGTACCATTCCTTTACGGGGTTATTCAAGTGGCTTACAACATTTTTGATCCAAATCAAGTTAATTTTTAGTTTCTCTGAAAAATCTTCTGAAACATTTCCTTGAAGACGAAGATCCTGTTACATGCTGCGTATTATGGAAATTAATAAAGCTAATGAAATCAAGTGCTGTTGGTTCACATGTGATTCATCAGTCACACATCTCCTTTCAGCTAATTTGCACAGGTTTTGAACCTACTTCTCACTTACACTACGGGAGTGAGACTTTTGTGTAAGAACTCCAAGTATGAAAAAGAATCTATTTTGTGATGTACCATAAAATATCTAATAGCAATGAATGATTACAGGCGCGAGAGCTATTTTGGCTGGAATCGTGCTGGTTCCCCAGGCCCAGGATTAACACCCCTTTCCCTGTGTCTGAAGAACGTAGCAATTGCCAGGATCCTGCAACCAGCAGTGACTAAAACCAGATGTTTCAGCACAAGAAACCTCTCATTAGGCTCACGGGGAACCAGCCTGGAGAAACTGGTTTGCCTGTTTGTTTATTTGTTTTCACAAAGGGGAGTGCAACTGCACCTGAGTGCAAATGCAGATTGGGTTTTTTGAGTGTCATGTTGATACAGCAAAGCCTAAAGGAAATGACAAAAATACCCAGCCAACAAACAGCCTTACTTAGTTTGTGGTTTTGGGCCTGAACTCCAACCCTTGAGGCTCACTGAAGGCAAGTTCACTTTAGACATTCTACCCTTTGGAAACTCTGCATTTTGCAGTAAAACTCCCAAACTGATGAGGCCTGGTAGACCTCAAATTTCATTCTGAAGGACTTGTGTACAGTAACCTTCATAGGCAGGTATTTAAAATCATGTTGTTGCAACATTAAGTAAGAGATGATAAGCTAGAGCTCTCAACACACCATGGGCACGCGTCTTCAAGTTGGACAAGTTCTTAAACAGCAGCAGCAAAGCAGGAGAACACGCGGCGCAGCTCCGGCAATGCCTCGAGTGAAAACACCACCCAAAATAAGAAAGACGGCCGGCTGTGTGTATTCTGGCTGTGGATAAAAGAGCCTACTTCAGAAACCAGGAATGAGGCGAAGCACCTCGCTGAAGCTTTGAAAGTCAAGGCCTTTCTGGAGGCAGCCCAGTCACGGCGAGGCCCCTCCGAGACACGTGTAATGAATGAAGGGCTACCACTAAACACACAGGCAAACAGCCCAACATTTTCAACCATGAACACATTCTTCACTACTTCTTTTCCCCATCTTCTATATGTATATGGCCATCATTTTAACCATAAAGGTATTCTAGGAGCACAGGGTGTCCCTGCCAATAGCGTTATCTGCTGAACTTCAAGCAGGGCACTTCACCTGGCCCGTGCCATTGGTGTCCAAAGCACAAAGTGGATTCTTCCTGAAGGGATGCAGAAGAGAGGAGACTCCTGAATAATCCAGAAAGATCTCAATTACGCTGAATCCAAAACCATCACAGGCAGAGGGAGAGCCCCCACTTCCTACCTGCCGAGTTAACCACAAGCCAACTCATCAAGATTTGATTAGAGCAAGAAGATGCTCACAAAAGGTGGGATCCCAGAGAGTTTATGCATTCTCTGCATGAATAATCCCATGCATCCCTCTCTAACACATCCCTGTCCAACATCATATCCTACATCTGGATTCTGGCAGCTGGAAAGGTATATTCAGATATAGCACGACACAACAGCACAGAAGAGCACTCCAAGTATCAGTGAGATTTAATGGCTTTTCTTTCTTTTTTTTAAGTCAGGGGCTTTTCCATTTAAAAACAAAATCCCAGTGAAATAACAAGTGCTTAAAACATGTATTATTTATTTTTAACAGAATAAAAGAGCCCCTACAGTATTTTGAAAGAACGTCTGTTTTATAGGTCTGCAGTGATAACATGTTGGAAGTAACTAACAATTATGTTATTTTTGTCCTCGCTAATAATGCTCAGGGAGCAATTGATGTTTCTTTTAGAGTTAACAAGAAACATTTGCGGCAAAAGCAGGAACTGTGGAGATAAAGCAATTGGCAAGAAATAGTATGTTTAAATACCATAAAACAGCCAGTATCCAAACAGGTGTGAGATAAAGTGGTATAAATAAACTACTCTGTATGCAGCCCATCACACAGCAGAGTTGTATAAAAAAATGCATGAAATAACTTCACTCCTATTCAGACAAAAATATAACAAAAACCATCCCTGTGTCTCCTAATTAGCCTTAGCAGCTGAGAAAACATTTCTCATGTGGAAATTTCTAAAAGTTAAGAGTTGTTCTATAAAAATGAAAAGGAACAAAAGAAAAAACCCATCAGACAGACAAGCCTTTTGGAGAAGCCATATCTGCATTTGGGAAACCTCTCCAGCAGTCAAACCTCTCCACAAGTTGAAACCAGCTATTCCACACTGGCTGGTGGCACTGCAGTAACTAGGTGACGTCCGTGTTATTTTCCTTGGTGCTGCTTTCACAAACACATGGACGTTTGCCCTTTCTTCGTCCAAACATTTGGTTGCATTAAGGACTGTTTGGTTTAGATTAAACATTTTCTTTTTTTTAAGACCAGTCAAATGCAAAGTAAATCAGCACCAACAGACAGGAGGTGAAAATAATTGCACACGCTCACGTGACTGATAAGCAGAACTATGGAAAATGGTTCACAGCAAAATCCACCTGGTTTCAGTGGCTCTTACAAATTATCAGCTACGATGGGTTCATCGAAAGGTATGTCAAGATCCATTGACCTTTTGGGCAAGTTAAACTAATTGTGCCATAACATTTTCATTTAACCAGTATGTGAATTTGTTCAGCATGAGAATTATAGGTGACCTATCATGATTTTTATGATTCTTGCTCACTGTCCTTGGGTTCTTTTAAACTCAAGTTAAAATAAGTGAAGGAATTTACATATTAAAGAGCACAGGTAGAAGCCCCTACAAAGGGAAACTGCTAAATTTCCGACAGGTTTAGCAACCACAGCTTTCAAATGTTCCTCTTTGCAACTCCCTTGTTCATGAATCAGATCCCTGAATCCAGCTCTGTGCTGTCCAAGCTGTGCAATGAGCCAAGGAAAACTGCGTTTCTTCTGCAGCTGCAGCTCTGGCCCGTGGAGCAGAGCACAGGTTGGAAAGGGCCACCTCTCCCCCGACAGCCTCTGCAGACAAACCTCTTCACAACTCGCGTTACCTATAGCGTGGAGGAGTCTCCAAGCACAATGTCCTGGTTCCCACCTGGCATTAGCACTAAGGGAAACAGAATTTATATAACACCATTATTTGCTTCTCCCCCGACAGTGTGCAAACGTCCTGCAGGAGCAGAAATGTTTAGGGAGAAAGGCACAGAGCACTGAGACACCCAGAAATGGGAACACTGCTGTTTCAAGTTGGCTCTCTGCTGTTAACCACCGAGAGATACGATAAACTCCCAGCACTGCTGCTAATAAGTGAAGGAAAGGAAGCCAATGTTCTTTTATACTCTGACACATGGGGCGTTTTGGTTTCACTCAGAGTAGCAAACCTTCTTTTCCTCGTAGCAAGTATTATAAATAGGCCCACTTCTTATCAGATCCTCCTCTTAATGTTTTTCATTAGAAAACCACAGTTAATTTTAGATAATTGTTAGAGATAATCTCAAATTTGTGTGTAATGTATGCCCCAGTTCTAAGAAAAACATGACATTGGGGAAGGTATTGCCTGCCTAACAGCTTTTCATTTACAACACTGCTCTGAGATCTCTTGTTCTTGTCAAATGAATTCTTGTGCCTTAGACATTCAGACTCCTATCTCTCAAAGCAGATAAAATTTTAACTTGCTTAGTATTTATTGTCTTCTATATTTTGTAACAGCTTCTGAGCAGTGTGTTCAGGGACTGAGCACAAGTTCTACCAAACAAGAAGAAAAAGGTTTCCAAGCAGCGTGTGCCAGAATTTGCAGTGGCATATCTGACTCTTTAAGCTTTCCTGGGGGAGTCAATTTTACTTTATTTGACAGCAGTGGCATTTTCTGCCAGAAGAATAAAGACAACAGTTGTTTAAAAAGGCACATGTGTCACCCAGCACTATCAAACAATCTGCTCTGAACTGCAGGAGATTTAAGATGAAGTGAATAGATGAATTCCCAGTACCAGGGAGAAAAGCTGTTTCTAACTCCAGAGAAGGAAGGAGGTTCATCTGTCAATAAGAAAGGATTAAAAGTGGACTGCAAACATTATGTTGAGCTTTCTGGACAAGAAGCAATACTAAAAGCATAACAAGAGTCTAGGAAACAAAGTTTTATGAGAACATGGAAAACTGAGCAAAAAAGTAGGTTTCTGTTCAAAGCATATCCTTCAAGTTCATTTGATTCTGTTCGAAAGGAAAATTGCAAAATGTTGCTTGAATAGTATTAAACATATATAAAAAATATGCAAGATACATAGAAAATAAACACAGTGAAAAGCAGCCTTCTATTTTAAACAGCTAAATAAAGGCAAAGGTTTCCTCAGGTGCCACAGGATATTCTGAGATAAACATGAGGGATTTGAGTATCTTGGTCTTCCTACCCCCAAGCAGATAGCTGGACTCCTTGAGCAATGTTCATTTTAACTTCTGAGGCTAAATGTTAAGAATATTTTTGTTGCTGAACTCTCACAACATTTTGAATGCTGTGTTTTTCTGGGCAAATTAATGGAAAGAGTTCTTCTCGGCATATGAAAATACTAGGAAATTCTAATATCATGAACTAAATTCCAAATCTGCCTTTAGTAAAAGCCAACTTCCTTTACAAATTGGCTCCTTCTCACTGGCAAAGGTGAGTAGGGTCAGGCAAAAGAGCAAACACTCTTTGCCTACTTTTAACTTTGTGAGGAAATTTTAGTTCCCATAAATTTCAATACGTTTTGCCTTTAATTGTGAAGTCCTGGCATATTTCTAATAGCAAGTTTTTTTAAACAAAGTTCAGCTCTGCTATTTTATACTCTCTGTTTATGGTATGTGTGAATGGACATGTATCCAAGTTTATAGCTGATAACCCAATCAGAACGTCAGCCTGACTAGATGTCTGGAAAATTTCGGGATCAGTCCCACTTTTCCACTCCCTGAGGTCCATAGAAATCCATAGCTTAGAAATCTTAAGACAGACCATAGTGTTCTCACCCAGTGTTAATCGTTGTTTCAAACCAGCAGGCATATGCTTTTTACTCAGATGCACACCTGCAGAAAGCAGCTCACTTCCATACCTATTAGTGGAGGAGAATAAAGTGAAGGTTGCTAGCTTTATTTTCACACAACAGTTCTGCTAGTTAGCCTCATTTCTGGTCTTGTTGTTCCTGTCTTGCACCTCAAATGAACCACAACTGCTAGTAAGATCTGAAGGTGGGGTGTTTTTAATAAAGTGATACATTAAACTCATTTTCACCTGTGAGCAGAAGCCTTTCGGTGCAGATTTAAAGAAGTTAAATGTTAATGTATGAATGACACAGACTAGCTAGCCTGGCGTATTGTAGAGCAAAATATTCTGCTCTTCACAGCTGATTATTCTTGTGGCTGCATTAGCAACTTAACAAATGAAAGGAAAATACAAAAAACCCAATATATTAAAGAAAAAACTTCAGGCTCTATAAAAATATCCACCAGGTCATAATATATCAATACCAGAATAGAGCCCTTCTTGCATTAAGATTTCAAAAGTAGAAACTAATGGGTTTGCAGAAGTTTACTGGTTCTTAGTGTCAGCATAAGACTTAGCACTAGCCAGTCCCTTTGGGAAGGGCCAGGACTGAGCAAGTACCTCACCTTAAGAAACTTTGTAAAACACACAAAGAAAAGGTCTCTATTTCCTATTTCAAACTACAGATACTCATTTGATAGCAAGATGAATTTGACCGGAAAGTCTCTCTGGAAAATCACAAGGGTGAACTTTAACCCTGTACAGCTCACTACCTATTTAATAACGTGGCAAAGAGGCCAGACCATTGGCTGTGCTCCATTGTCCAAGGACAAGGATGATGTTAGTTTTTATGAGGCACATTATGTTTGCTGAAGCATAATGCCAAAAGAAATTGTCCCTTGCCTCTCATCAGAGCAGCTGTCACAAGAGGGTATGGAATACATCTCTTGATGCACAAATATCCCATAACAGAAAGTTAAACTCCCATTCAGATAAAGTCCTTTTTTTTTTTTTTTTTTCTCCAAACATCTGTGAGATGACTTAATTTCAGGAAGATGTGTGGATTCCTTCACCTTTGCTGTTGCTGGACGTTGCTGTCCTTCCACAAGCTGCTTGGAAAGCAGGATTCCTGAACGGTCCTGCCAGGGCTATGAACTAGCCACGCAGATGGCATGAAATCTGGAATAATGATTCTTTTTTTCAATCCTCCCAATCAGACCCCGGGCTGAATTCAACTGCACCACAGAAATGAATCAAGATCACCAACTTCAGTGGGATTCAATTGGACTGATGGCACCAAAAGAGAATTAAATTTTAGCATATTGGCTCCAATTTCATTTCCTCCACAGGAACTCTTAGCACCCTCACTTGTAAATGGTTACCAGCTGCTTTTTGCATTGTAGAGTCGCACAGAACAAAGGTTTGTGGAAGTCAAACCCACTTGTGGGTTACCTACAGCTGTGGGGCCCCATATGGAACACGGCTGTATTTCATCGTCCACCTCTAGCGCAATCAGAGCCCAGTAATGACGAGGACCAAAAATGCATCCCCCTTTCCAAGTGCAGCATACCAGAGAGTGGTTTTGGCCTCGCTGCTCTAAACAAGACACTGATTAGCTAGTAATCAGCCAGCGATTAGCAAAGACAACTGGGTCACTTGCAGTTCAGCGTTGCTTGGAGGCTCAGGAACGCGAGCAGCGTGAGCAGGGCTCCTGACACCAACGTCCCGCTTCAACCAACTTGGTTTGGAAACCAGTTTGGGTCCCACACAAGTTTTAAGCGAACATACTGCAAAATGAGAACCATGATACTGATTGGCTTTATAAAGCATCATAAGGTGTAGGTTATTCATGATTTTTAAACAGTTTCTCTATGTAACACTATCACTGATGTGAGGAAGAGCCATCTTTTATTCAAAGACTACTATAAACAAAATCCACCATGACCTACAGCAGTCTAATCACTGGTCATTTGATATCAGATCGAGGTACCAAAGACTGGCTGAGAGCCGATCTACATGCAAGGCAGTTATGCAGAAACCTTTTCTGAGCACAGACACACCAAGAATCAAACCTGCAGCTAATTTCAGTCAGTCGGTTTTCATTAGGGACCAGCTGACACTCCATGTATTCGTGAACTTCCTCCTGTTCCAAATCAAAGCTTGTATTGACTTCGGAGAGTCAAAGTTACATCCTGTGAAACCTGTGAGTCCCACAAGTTCTAAACTTTTACTCTTTGTGCCACAATCAAGGAAAAATTGGGAAGAAAGTTCTAACCACTTTAAAAACTGGGCTAAATCTATACCCAAGGCAACTGCACAATTTTCACATTACCTATTGCACCTAATCCAATTGCTCAGCAGGAAATATCCACCATAGTTTATTAACTCATCACGGGCCATGTTTGAAATCTTGTTCTTTATGCACAGTGGCATAAGAAGAAGTGATAGGAACCCACCCCAAAAGAGAGGAAAGCAAAAATCTCCAGTCATGGTATTACTGGATAAAAACAGAATGAACTGTCTATGTACTGTCACCATCAAGCCCTCCTTGCTAAAATGGTGCCCATCTATTCCTGACAGTCAACATTGCTTTAATTGTATCAAAAAGCTCTTGATTTTCTTTGAGTTTTCATTTTATTAACAGTGCCAGAAACTTGATCTTTAAGGCTCTACCTAAGGGTTTGCAGAAGGTCTGGTGAACAGCACGGCAAAGCTGCTTGCATTTCCTGAGAATATGAATTGTCTGCAACTGGACTTCTTCCTACTTCTGACTTGGTCACTGTTGACTTTTATAACGATTTTCCTGGAATGGTATATGACACTTGAGATTCTAATTTTCAGCCAGGTTTAAAAAAAAAAAAAAAAAAAAAAAATCCTCTATGAATCTGCCCTCTTTTTCTTGCCATATCTTTAAGTGGGTGTTACAAGAAAGCAGCCATTCAGGCCATTCAGTTATTACAACCAATGACTGTTTTGTTAAAACACAATATTTGAAGTAAACATATTTCAGAATATGACCCAAAGATAAGCCAAGCCTAGAAGCAGGAAGCACTGAATGCAACTAGAGTGAAATTAGACTAGAATAAATATGGACAAATCCTTAAGGCAAGAAACAAATTTTTTGTTTGTTTGTTTCCAGTCTCTAAGACACTAGAAATATCCCGCATGGCAACACTATACAATACTTGAAGCCTGATTAGGATACAAAACCAAGTCTGTTGATGCTGTCCTGGAGACTTTCCTCATGCCAGGTCTGCATTTGATCCCCAACACTAGGCAAGCTTGCTAGCCCTGAAGAGTAAAGCAGGTCTTGCTTTCATCAGAAGGTGGCCCTGGCCCTACGTGGGACATAACTGCTGGTTCAGGAGATGGATTCCTTCCCTGAAGGCATCTCCATTGCAGGGACTACTACCCCTGAACATGGGCATTTTGAGACCAGTGCCACTTAGAAGTCACAAAGAGCAACTAGTCCTGGTCTCATCCTCTCCCACAGCATTTCTTCCTTCCTAGGGAAGCAAGAGGTACAAAAAACCCTGGGATGTCCCCTCTGCAACAGGATATGGAGACACAGCTATCCTGCTCAGCATAAGAGAACACGCTTTGATTTTGCCATGTGCAGAAATGCAGAAATGTGACCTCAGATTTAAAAAACAGCAGTGAGGCATATAGAGACTTACAGGAAATAAAGCAGATGAAGAGGAGAAATATTCTAAGTTTTTTTCCTTGCCAAAATCACACATATTCACAATGTCAGTGCCAAGTCAGTGCCTGTTCTCAAAATAATACCTATAGGGCTGAGGGAAAACATCACTGTAATTATTACAGAATGATTAAAGAGCTGTTATTTGAGAAAAAAAAAAAGAAAAAGCATTGGAAGAGTGGGGCTGATTTACAACAGTGCCACTTTTAGCAAGGGACAACATTGTAGAAAGGGGAAGAGCAGTAGGGGAAAGCAGACAAGAAGGTGATACAACAGCAGGCTGTGTGCAGGAAGCAGCATCTTGTACAAAAACCACTCAGTTCTCCACTCAGATGGAAGTGGTTAAGAAATGTGATCAACCTTGTCTCTCTTTTTCCTTCCCCACCAAAACACCTACCTTACCCACTGTATATGCAATGGGACCAACACAGTGCTGCTGCACGGGTCCTCCCGTGCCCAGAAAGAGCATCGTCCAAGCTCAGATGGAAAGCTCTTATAGACCCTTATTGAGCAGGATGCCTAGGCTATTAACTGCATTTCTTTGTCTGCTGTTGAGAACAATTTAATCTATATGGACCACAGAGTCTTCTGTAACCTTCAACGTGTGCTTTTAGTTAAGATAAAGCTGTTCTTGAGGTTAACTCAAAGCTCTTCAAGGAACTTTGGCTTTAAATCCCTTGTCATGTTTGGGCTTGAAGTGTCCTTACGGAGGTGGACACGGCAGCCCTGAAGTTCAAGGTCAGTAAACGGAGGCAAATAAAAGCGAGCGGAGCCGTGAGGGATCCCCCCTTGGCATGGAGGGTGTCTGTGCTGCAGCGTGTGCTGGGGACAGCCGTGTTTGCACCGCTTCCTGAGGGGATTGGGATGGCTCCTCTCCCTTAATTCCAGCAACCAGGAATGCTTAGGAGGGGTTATGCAACAAGCCCAAAGCTCTGCCTGGCTTGAGGGAGGCTGACTTGACACTGCGCTGGGATCAACACTGGGATTTGGGATCTGAATCCTTCAAGCATTAAACAGTTTGAGGCAGTCCACTGGAAGATACAGCAAAGCCAGGGCAAAGATAACAGCTGCGTGAAGAGACAGACAGACAGACAGACCGAGCTCGCTGCCCTCCCCAGCCTGTTCGTTCCTATGGGGCTTATGGATTTTCTTGCCCGTTGTTGTTAAAATAATCCTAAAATTACCATTGAGCAAATCTCCTAAGAAATACAGCCAGAATATCGGTTTACGTTGCGAGAGGGCCCTGTGCAAACCGAAAACGCTGTCCGCTTGAGGCTGGAAGCTGCCCTCTCCCCCGCAGCACCTCTGTCATGTGTTCCGAGTCCGGCGGGGCTAAGAGGCTCTGAAAAACCCAGGCACTGATTATACCCAGAGCACAACACAGCACTGCCTATTATGGAGCAACTTAGCCGGTATATAATTACTTTTGAGGAAAATGCACTGCAGAACAACATCAGTTCTCAAAGATTTAAGTTATTAAGGAAGATTAAGGAATTTCACTCTGGAAAAGAGACTTCACAGTGACCTAATTGAAGTTTTTAGCATTCTCAAGGGAACTAATAAAAATTGGTTCATGCAAATTCTTCGTACTTTCAAAGAACACGAACACAAGAGAACATTATCTTAAAAAAAAAAAAAAAAAGAAATTGAGATCAAAAAGAATTTAGAGAAAAAAAAAAAAAAAAAAAAAAAACAGAATAATTTGTATTAGAGGGGACTATTCTACCAGGTCAGTTAATCCATCCCCTCCTCCCCTTGAATCACAGAAGGATTGATTTCCTTATCCTTAAATAATCCCTAATAGATGGGTGTCTACTTGAGCCAATGATGACAATTCCACAACCCCTCTTAGCAGTCTGTACTTTCAGAAGAATAAACATATTGAATAAATTATTAAAAGAGGCCACTGTGGGCAAGGAGAATCAATGAAATCTAGGGAGAACTTGTTAATACAGAGTGGGGGCTGAAAGAGCACAAAAATAAGCTCATTAGATGAATGAAAGATGAAAATGGCAGAAAAAGAACAGAATCTTGTGGGGCATTTTTTTTTATTCTTGCATTATTGTTTTCCCTAACTATTAAAAAAAAAAAGGCATAAAAAGAACACCCACACATTTCTCCAAGCATTAAGCAATTTCAAGAATGATCACACCAGAACTGCAGCTAATCTACTGTCAGCCTCCGACAAAGTAAAACGAAGAAAAGAAATGCCCAGCAGTGCACACACGAACAACTCCTCTCCAAACGGAAAGCAACCTATCTGCAAAAGATAATCTCGGGTAAATTCACAACATCACATTCACCCATAGCAAAACATCTACAAAAATAAACCACTTTAATAAAATACTACCACGTGAAAGTTAGGGATTTTTGGGTCACGGGATATAAAGACCAAGCTGCTCATCCTGCAGGGAGGCACGGATTTCACCTTGTGCAGGGCAGTCGTCCTGGCCAGCTCGTTGGGAATATTCACCTCTGCACAGCACTGCTCACGCTGTGGCTGTCACACCAATTAACTCGGGGACATTGATGCTGGTGTCCTTGGTGCAAGATTGTCATCAGACAACCTTGCTTTCCATGCTGCAGTGCCCTAATTATTTGCCACAGGGACACAATTAGGGTTTTGCACTCCCACTGGGGCTGGATTACCTGGGTGCTCCATGGTCTCTGTGCTGTTCATGGCTGCAGGGGATTATGCCAGGCTTAGGAGCAAACCTGATCCGATTTTCCCATGGTTCTTCCAGAACAAGCAGGTTGTGAAACCATGAAGAAAGTGTGGCCGAAGGGCAGCAAGAGAGCTACACAGGTGGCAGAGGGGGCTGTTAAAGCTCGAGGAGCTCACAAGGACTCCGAAAGGTGCAATAAGCTTCACCTGATCTCGGGTGTAACTCCCTTCCCTTGCTTGAAGTTTTGCATGGTGGTTGCCATCCTAGCACTGCAGTGCTTGGAGATGATTTGTCTTCTAGAATGAGGTCGAGTCTCTCAGTTCCTCCTCTCTTCCCTTTCCTTTACATGCTCTTGGTTGACTATTATTAGATGTATGTGAGTCCCCTGAGAGGAGCAAGAGGGACGTGGCTTGATTGCTTCCACTCTCATGGATTGGCTAATTTTGCACAGTTACATGTGATGTCTGGATCTTTTCCTTTATGCCTTTTGGGGTTTGGGATTTTGGTTACAGCACTTCTGATAGGCATTTGTTAGGGCTGAGAAACAGAACAAATACAGAGGTGGAAAAAGTTTTCACCGCCTATGAAGTCACAAACAAACACACACACTGTGTTTCGAGAGAGACTCAAGAAACTATCCAACACATCTTCTTAGGACTCAAGACAGCCATGACAGCACATACAATATTTGCAATACTTGTTCATTCTAGATACATGAAAAACCGCATCAGTTCTGCTCTCCTTGTCCCCAACACTCTCCATGACCCATTAATAAAGCTTCCTCTTCATCAGCCTTACTTTTACACCTCTGCTATTTATTCAGGCTGCTATGCACACAGCACAGCCATATACTCTTTACTGTAAGGCATTTAAGCGAATTACAAACTATAATTCTTTAAGTACCTTCTCTCACTTTTACTATAAAGATATGGATTTATATATCCACACTACAGACTCACATAACGACAAAGTTCTACCTGGTTTGTTTTCAAATGAAACAACATTTTCCTTAAAAGGAAAGGAAAATAACTCTTATTTGAGAGTCTGCTGTTAGGTTTTGATTGTATTTCTTCAGGGTTTTAGCTGTTTGTTAGCGTACAGGCCCTGCTGAGAGTAGTCTCACTGTACGTAATGGACACAGACCAACTTTTTCTGTTTCTGACAGGTAAACCTATACTTCCCAAGGCATTGAGTGCTTTCTCTATTGTGTAGTTTTGTATTTTTGTTAACCCCTCCGCTTGGGAGATGTGAACTCTAGTTCTGCCTTGAAATACAGTTTGCACTGTACTTGGACTGGCTACTAAAAAACAGATGACCTCAGTTTAGCTTAAGAGATACGGTGGGAAAAAGAAAATGACCAAGAAATAAAGATTCTGTTTTCCTGCATTTATATTATCTTTTGCTTCTAATAAATATTCAAGTAAAATTGAATTTAACTTGAGCATTGTTTAAGCTTAACAGTCATTGGTTTATTGCAGCTACTTTCAGAGAATTTTTATCTTAAAAATCTCTGGCTTTACACCAAAAAACACTTCAACTTTCTTTTCCTTTGTCTTTAAGCTTATGAGTTGCTTGTGCAGTTGTTGTATGAAAGTAATTTTACATATTTTTCCCTCTTATAGGAAAACAGATGGAGAAGAATTTATCTGCAGTTGGGATTTGCTGCATATAATTTATTTCACAGGATCAAGTAAAAGATAACTGTGAGCTCATGCTAGCCAAGCTTCCAGGACACCATCACTTCCAAACTATATATATTCTTGAGATTATAGTCATGGAGAGACGTGGGTAGAAAGCCATTGAGGCTTTTTTCTCTTTATTTTTTTATTTCCATGAAGGCTAAATACTTCTCTGTAAATATACAGTACATTCCTTGTGCTCCCTCTTGACTGGGTGGCTCCCATGAACAGAAATAAATTTCGTATTCTATTTCCTAGCTTGCTGAAGCATTTGGTACTGAAGAAACAGTCCAAGCACCTAAAAGAGCTGCGCACGTTTCCATGGGGGACATGAAGTTGTGTAACTTTGCCATATGCCCAGATTATGAGCACAGGAGGGAAATCATCCCAACACCAGCTTGTTACAGAAGTGCCTTTCCTCAGTGGAAATTTTCTGGTATGTCCTATTGTTTTAGCAGTACATTTTATTACTTTTCGTTAATACGGTAGGAAAATCACATTGCTTCCAGAACACGTTGATGCTAGTCAGGACGCTCTTGAGGCTAACAGTGAGTCAGGACTCTGGATTCCCACCAAGCTTCCCTGCCATTGAGCTGCATTCGCTTTTCCTCCTCCTTAAGGAACCAAGTTTTATTGGTCTCCTTAGCTTTGGATTAACTTACATCATACCTTTTCACAGTGTATATATTCCAGCGGAGGAATACAAACAGTATCATGCAAATTAATGCTCTAATCAAATTAAAAGGTTGAATGACATATATAGAGCAGTGTGGAAAAGAGGCTCTGCGCTGCAACATGAGAGCTCCCATTATGTGCCTTACAAATCACTCATCCACAGTGCATTTAGGGAGTGATAAAGCCAAATTACACTTGTGAGTCAAACGCTGAAAGAGTCGTGACAGAAAGCTGTACAGCGAGCAGACCATCCCTTCCCACGCGTTTTAACACAGTTGGGCACAACACTAAGGTACAGAGGACACACTAGGGAAGGAATCAAAAGGGTTTTCTTTGGTCAGTGGTGCAAACGGGAGATGGAGGTTCAATTCCAGATAATTTTCAAACTCCCCTCACACCCTTTTCTGGCAGCTCCAGGACAGGAGCCTTACCTGGGCAATAGCCTACAGAGCGCAGCGGCGGTGGCTGTCACGGCCTGCGACAGTGGGATGTTGTCACCTTCATTTCTTCTCTCTGACCAAGAAGATCCCCTATATAAAAAAAAGCAGTGCATATTATGGTAAAAATGTAGGATGAAATACGGCCAGCCCAAGCTTTATGATAGGCTAGTGTCTCTGAATGCCACCTCAGTGCCAAGAGTGCTGTGATAACTCCTCTCTCCCCCAAACCCTTCTCGGAGGGTTTCACTTCACAGCACCACATTCATCCTGTGGCTCCACTTGCTTTTCTTTGCTTTTCTTATTTTCTCCTGGTCCTGCGGGCAGGGTCACTGACTGCCTTCATCAGATCTCACACCCTACTGAAAAGTAAAACACACCATTTCACAGACTAACTCTCCCCTGCGCTGGCTGGCATGAGAGTCTTCTCAAAGAAACCAACTTCAGTAAGACCTGAGTGGTTCAGTTCAGGAAGAAAGGGAGGCCAAATATCTTTCTAATCACAAACCTTTGCCTCACGGGGTCCGAATCCTTGCTTTAAGGACCACATCAGAAGATTTATGAAGTCTGCTGCTTTGTTCCCACTTTTAGGAACCACTCCAAGTTACACTGGAGTCAATAGGAGCCCTTTCATTGCCACGGATGGGCTTTGGAGCAGGTCCATAGAGAATGTTACTTTTCTGTGATAAAGAGAGACAAGCACTGAACATGCTCAGCATTTCCACTGATGCTCAGATAGGGTGGAAAGTGTTTCTTTACGGATGAACAATCACCCGGCACAGGCCATAGAAACACTAACCAGATGCAGCACTTACCCAGGTCATCTTTCTGTTATTCAAAGCAAGGCAGCAGAGCACTAAAGACACAGCTTTAGGAACATTTCAAGATAAACTTGAATAATCACTGGGATTATTCACTTTCACAGCTAGACTCTTACAATGTTGAGCCCAAAGTCTGACTTTTTCCCTTGGTCAGACAATCAGATTCTTCACAAACCAACCTTTGCAGAGTTCATTACAAATTACTGCCATGTTACCTTAATGTTACCTTTTTACTTTCCTTTATAGACCAAATACAGTTGTTTGAAAGCCCTTGAATGACATCAGTGTTTTTGAGGTGTGAAAACCAGATCTGTGATATGGCCGTAAACTTGGATCCTTGGACGCCCAGAGATGCCCAAGATGTGACACCTGAGCCACAATGAGTAATGATGATGGACTTTTTTATGGTGTTTTATAAAGGCCCATTTAATATTAACTCACTGTACACTCACCAGTGCCTCCATTTGCTAGAAGACAAGATGCTACCTGTTCCCTGCCAAACCTGTTAGTAATCTCAATGCAAATAACGCGGCTTTAACTGGGCAGTAACGTCCCCCTGAGACTCCAGATTATGAAAAACGCTCCCTACCACCAGAGCCACAGCAGAGCTGCTCTGCTTGCAGCCAGGAAGGTTTCGAGCCCGTGCTGGGGGACCCACGTTGGCGAGGAATGGAGCTGGCTCCGCAGGGCTGCCTGCAGACTCCAGCACCCCGAACCACGTTATCCCCACGAGCCGCCTGCTCCCGGCAAGGACCTCGGGTTGGATCAGCGATGCTTTTGCTGCTGTAATAAGGATCAGAAGCCCTTCCCTGGTGGAAGCATCAAGTCACCAGAGCAGCAGCTGGGCCCGTCGCCGCATTTGGCCGGCTCATAAAGAACCGCTAGCGTTTCCATCGCTGTCACCGCTACGTGCCTTAGGTGTCCCCGCTCTCAGCTTTTGCACGCTGACAAAAAAGGTGCCGGTAAGAGGAACCTTAATTAGTATAGGGGGAGAAAAGACACCGAGTCGTCTGTGGGAGCACTGCGGATGGCTCGGCTCGTTTGCTCCCGGCAGGAGCAGGCAATCAGCACTTACTTCCTTGAAAACGGAGGTGCGCTGCGCCGAATGTTCCCTGAGACGAACGCCGGCCCCCGCTGGATCACGCTGGTCTGCTCTCTTGTTGGAGCTGTTTGTCTTTGGTTTTCAACTGTCTCGTCATGATATATGTGCACCGCACATACCATGGCCTGTCGGGCTAGATCAGACTGCAACTTGTCACATGCAGCAGCAAATTAAGACAGTATGAGTGAGCTGCAGACACGTATCCCGTGACATGGGGAAGTTAATAAAACTTAGTTTGGTGGAAAATAGTTTGGTGTGTAGTAAGCATCCTTTGGATCATGTTTCCTGCTCTCTTGGCTGGATAAATCATTCTTTTTAATGTGCCCAATTTGAAATTGAAAAGGTAATTATACTTTTTAGAAGTATTCTTTTAAACGTTCCTATATGTGGCTCCCTTTGTTCTCTCAACAGAAGAATCCGCCACCGTCCTCTTTGCAAAATTATTGCAACTTGCATTTATTTTATCACTTATTTGGCGTTATTTGAAGGCACCATTCGGACTTAACAGAAGATGAGCCAGCTCTTGATAACTGACTGAAGCCACCTTGGCATTTATTAAGAGGAAGAGGGAGAAGCACATTTTGGACTAATACAAGAACCATCTGAAATTCTTGCCCAGATCTGTGTCCAAACATCACCTTGGCATTTCTTTGGTCTTGTGACGTTTCCTGTTGTCCCCTGTATGCTCTTTCCTGCTTTTGGTGAGAGGTGTTCAAGAGCTGCATGAAACAAGTCCTCTTCCAGCCCCAGCTCTTCCTGCAAATGCAGGCACGTATTGGAGACAGTCTGGGGTGCAAATCACAAAGGAAGAAAAGGCTTGAATTCGGGGCCCCAAAGCCTGGGCTCTGCCAGACTCTCCCAGTTGGGCTTTCTGTTGTTTTCCTAGGCTTCAGTGCAGCAAGTGCAGAGCCCCATGCTTATCCTCAAGCACGGGTAGCTTGATGCAACACAACAGAAACCTAAGGGCTGTTGCACTGTTTGGGCTGGAGCAATCTGAGTGTTGCTCCCCAAAGACACCTGCTTTGGTGTGACAGCCATAAAACTCCCTGAAAAGTTTCATTTGGGATCAATCCAGGGTGTTTTGATTGATCTATAATGGAAATTTTCATTTTATTTACATTTTTTAAACCAAATGTTAAACTACCAACAGACCTCAAGCCCTTGTTGAAAAAAAAGGTATTTCAAAAATGTCAAAATGAAACTTAGAGCACTGACAATTCCCCTTCATAGTGAGAAGTTTATTATTCCCTTCATCACATTACTCTCAAAATAATCCTCAACAATAAAAAAAGGTTAATTCTGTTAAGTAACTTCTTAATAAAAGGTCAAAATGACATGATTTATTTGAAAACATTGAAGTGAAACACTTAAACTTTCCTAAGAAAAGAAATTCACCCATTTCTCTTTCTGACAAAACTCTTCATTACATTCAACCTGGATTTGTGAAGTGTTTTTCACTTTAAACCGCACTTTTTGGCAAACATAATGTATCTCGAAAAGATTCCACCCGCTCTGTTGAACCTGGCACATGCTTGCATACTTCTCTGAATAAGAGATTTCATTCTTTAAACTGGGGATAATAATAAACGCCCTCACCAGTGGAGAAAAATCTATAGGCTGACTTGTTACTCTTCGTAGTAGATAAAGGGCTATGGGAGACACCACAAGTTTCAACTTCCCAAGGTATCACTCTTGGCAACGAAGAGAAGTCTATTGGATTTTAATGGAAACTTAGCAGGGAAGAGTTTCTTGGTGCAGGAGATCTGATCTTGCTCATATTCAGGTATCACCCACCAGCATCTTGCTTATCCTGTCCTCTTCCCGACCAGGAGGGAACTTCATCACTGAACTGGGCAATGAGGTGGCAGAACATTTTGGGTGGAATTTTCCTGTTTTGCTGTATGTGACATGTTTGAGACCGCGTTTTGCTGCAGACTCGTAGCCGATGGCAGTGGCAGGCCAGATGAGGCTTCACTGCAATGTGGAGCAAACGTACGCAGAAAGAAAATGGATAAAACATTAAAATGACAGCTTGCTGAGGTAGCTTTTTGTCAGAGCAGCTTTAGCAGCATCACAAAGTGACGTGCGTCGCTGACATTGCTCGCTGTGACGTGGTGAAACAAAATCAATGCCCGCTTTGCCCCGCTCGACCAGGACTTGCTACATGCACAAAATTTCCAAAGCGGCTCCCAACAGGTGTGCCAACAAAACCGTGAGCGCACCGGGAGATGTGTCTATACGGGGTGCTGGGACCAAACGTCTCATCAAACTTTGTCGCGCTGCATTCAGCGCTTTGATGGATGAGCCGTGCGCTGCAGCCCGCGTCCAGCGCCGACTCTAAAACGGCTTTGTGCCCCATGCGATGTGACAGCGGAGCTGCAGGAAACCGTGTCAGAGCGAATCAAAAATCCTCAGGGCCGGGAGGAGGGTAAGCGTTTTGGGCAAAAGCCTGGCCTCAGGAAAAGCGCCGGCAAGAGCTGCCTGCTGCAGCACCACGGTGCCACCCTGGACCTGCAGCCGAGTCGGTGGCTCCTCAGCAACGTGAACACCCAGTACACCAGGCTTTATCTTATAAATACGCGCATTTAGCTTCTGAACATCATTTCCAATAAGCTTTTGTTTAGCTCACAAAGGTCAATGAACGTAATTCCAGAGCTCCTGGATCAAGTTTTCTATAGATCCCTCTCTCTAATGCATCAGTCTGTCATGAACTACCCACATCTTCAATTTCCACTTAATTCCCTTTGAAGTTACCTGTATGTCCAAAGTTAAGCCTCTTTTTTTTTTTTTTTTTTTTTTTTTTTTTTAAATCTTTACAGTATCAAGGACAGTTTTTCTAATTCTCCATTGAGCTGATGTGGTAAGAGCAATAAGGAAGAGCTGTGATGTAGGCAGAATTACATGTCATGTTCTTCCTTAGAACTGCTGCTTTTCAATGGTGGTACAAAAAAATCCTGTCTGCAGGGAATCTTGCAGTGGTTAAAATATGTATTTTAATTTTCTCCATTTCTTCTACTCAAACTGAACTAACAGGAACAACACATATACTACAATTGTGCATTTAAGAAGAGCAAACGTACAAAAAGTCTGTGGAGGGTGCTGGAAAAACAAGCACTTGTTTTAATCACTATAAAAGTATTTTTCTCAAAGGCTAAAAATGGAAAATATTCACATGCTAATTACCACAGGATGTGCAAACACAGAAAGGCTTTTTTTTTCCTCCTATGTTTTCAGAACCTTTACGAGAAATGTTGTCACTTTACTCATGTATATCATGAAATTCTAAAATTTACATTCCTCCTGGTTCCAACAAGATTATTTTATCGTCTCCAGAAGGAAATAATAAATGCCCATAAATGCAATAAAACCTGCTTGCATAACATGTTATTTTTTTAAAAGAAAAAGATAACTTATCTTGGCTGCTACCAAGTATTTAAGTCATCGTTGTTTCTAGCGTTCACTCAAAGCTCAAGGCCTTTGCTGGGAGCGTGCAGACGCGTACGCCGGGCACTCGCCCCACGGCAGCGACAACACAACCACTTTCTGCAGTTGGAACCGGGGATGAAAGGGCAAGAAAGGGCTTAAATGACAGTTCCTAATCTCTCAGATCCACAGACAAAAGGCAGAAGCAATCCTCTATTAAACTGACAAGTTTTTGCAAGTTCTTGTCAAAACGTCACCAGGGCTTTCCATGCTAACGTGCTGCTCTGCTGGGCCAGGTGCTTCCCTGCTGCTTCCCTTGCGGCAAGGCGACCCACGCGCACGCGTCTCCCCAACGGCCACTTTTAGCAGGGGAAATCTAGGAGAAAGGGGACATGCCATGGATAAATACACACAAAAACAAATAGACAAACGATCGGAGCGCAGCGGTTTGCTGGAAAAGTACAAAAAGACCTTTTTGCTATCTGAGTAGGGAGCATTTTGCTCGTTTTGGGATAGCAGGAAGACGCACATTCGCTTGCACGCAGCCTGTGTCGTGGCTGGGATGGGATGGCACCCCAAAGACACGCGACACCCCATCCCACAAGCACTGAAAAGAGTTGATGAAAAGAGGGATGAAAAGAGTTTGGTGGGAAGGGGACAGGATCTAAACGCGAGCCGAGAGCAACAGCGCAGGGAAAGCACGACACACACCAGTCGTGATGCGGATACGCGAGGGAAAAGCCCCTTCACTTGTGCCTCCGCCTCCGGGCTGTGCAAGCGGAGCTCGCGGGAGCGCAGCCCCAGCCGGGACCGCGGCGGGCGCTGCCGCCGGGCGCACGGAGCCGCGGCCCCCGCACCGGCCGCTCGCTTGCGCGAACCCGCCGCTCCTCGGGCCGCTCACGGGATGATTATCATTATTATTATTACTAGTATCATCCTCAGGCAGCGGCGCGGGGCGGGCGCTGCAGCCCGGCCGGGCATTGGGCCGCCCGCGTAGCAACAGCGCGAGCGGGGCCAACCGCGGGCCGCTCGCCGCCGGGCCGCGCGCCAGCCGCCCGTGCCAAGCGCCGCTGCCAAGAAAACAAACAAGGGCACTTTTTAAAACGCCAGAGCTAAAGGTTCCTTTTTTTTCTCCCCCCTTTTCTCCTTTTTTCCCCCCCTTCCTCCTGCAGCGCTGCTCGCTGGTGGCCGGTGCTCTCCCGCTGCCCCTGTCACTGCTCTTGCAGGTTTTGGAGCTGCTGCCCCGTTCGGTGCACGGGGCAGTTTCGGGCGCCCGCACGCAGCTCTGCTCTGCACGGGGGCTGCAGGTTCCCTCGCTTCTTTCCTCTGGGAGCCATCGCTACCACGCACATTAGCCCTGAAATCAGCTCGTTACTGCTGCGTGTTTATGGAACTTACATAATTTGCCATCTATGTCATTCTCTCATCCTCAATCCCATTTTTTTCCAAATCTACTAAAGACGTGGAATAAGGAGCACAGAGGATTAAATTCACAAAAAGTGGCTTGTAGCTAGAAATCCTTTTTTTTTCTGCAGAGAAATAAGAAAGGATTTTGGAATCCTCCTTTCCTTTTTATTATAGGCATATTTTTGTGTTAGATTTTTAATGTAGTCTTTCTTATATACTAGCCTTCACAATTGCCGAAGTTGAGGTAAGAGCCAAACTTTTCTGAACAGCAATCTAGGCTACAGCTTTTACCAGCTGCGACCTCTCTAGGTCTGTACGGTGACATAAAATCCCTTCTTTCCTGTGCAGGAGGAAAGCGCTGAGCTCAGAGCTCGCTCCCAAGAGATGCCAAGTGTCTTCAAGGGCCTTAGTGCCTCCCCAGGCAGCAAGCTCTCGCCCTGCATCTTGACTGTTTCTGTGCTACAGGAAAGATAAAAAATAATAGAATTGAGTTTTCAGTTGCTGTTGTTGCCATTGCTAGAATACAGCTCAGCATGAGGTGAAGCCAAGCAGGAGCTCTTGGGAAAGGCTAAGTACTGAGCTGAGAAGGGCCTAGCAAGGCCGGGACCGCAGCCCTCTCCTCATGCAAGTCGTTCCATGGATTTCTTCATGGGGAAGGCGAGCGGGGTCGGGCCTTTATTTACACCCAGTAGCACCTCTGAAGGTTAAAGGATGTCACTAGCAGTCCGGATCCTCTTTCACTTCCTGCCTCTGCCTCTGATTTAGTGGGCAACCTTGGGTAAATCACTTAACCTCTCCAAGATCAAGTGTACCCAAGTGCTAGTGTGTCTGGAGCCTCAGCAACGTGTGAAGAGCTTTGAGGTCCTCGGAGGAAAGGAGTAATGTACCTGCAAATTATCCATGTAGCCACTTTCAAAGAGATAAATGTAAGTTCTTGGCCACATGCCAATCTCAGGTCTGCATAACTGTGGTTATACCCCAAACTGCCCCGTTTACATAGGAAAAATAGGCAGGAAAAGAGGTTGAATGAGCCTTTCAACCAGAAATTGCAGTCAGATCTCCTGAGCTACGGAGCTGGACTTGGGCCATGCTGCGAGGGGCACTTCTCTTTCACACTTGATCCATGGGGAGATATTTGTCTACAACTGCGAGCTGAAGTTAGGCATGCAGGTTACAGATCTAGTAGCCACATGCACTATTTGCTTTCTTAAAGTAGCCAAACAACCTGTGTAAATAAAGCTGGACCAGGAAAGATTTTCTGAGCTCAGCTTCTGAGCAGCTAAGCAGCACGATGACAGCAACGCGTGTGGCTGTGACCAGGCTCTCTGTCCTAGGCTGGACTAGGAAATGCAGAGGTACAAAACTGCACAACAACAGGAACCATATAAAAAATGAGAGTTTGGGTAAAGGTTCATTGCAAGGAGAAATGGGAAGGGGTTTCCTTTTTATCTGTACTGGTTCTGCTTATCTTTTACTAGAGTTTATTTTTAGTGATGAGGAAGGAATGAGAAATCCATTTTGTTTTGTTCATGATACAGCAACATTCACAACCTAATAACTCAGAATAACATCCCTTCTGCCCTAAAGAAAAAATCTGACAAAATTAAACCAAGACTTTATCCAGAGATTGTTCAATTCAATAGTAGCTTTCCACCCAACTGAAGAGGCTTTGGGTAAGACCTTCATGTGGGAACCCAACGAATTGAAGCAACACAATAAATGCTTGCTATGTATTCGGGGCTGTGGTCTTCATTATTCTGCCTTCATTACCAAGCTAAGTATTATATAGCTGCCTGGGAATTTCCAGGGCTACAAAAGAGGACAAAACGCTGTGGCACTTGAGGACAGTTGGAGCAACCAGGAGGCCTTGAGGCCTCGGCCAGGCTCAGGGTGCCCTGCCACGTTTGCACAACGTCTTCCTCAGCGAAGGCTTCCCCGCCAGCGCGCTGCTCCCTCCACGAGCCTCGACAGCATCTGAATCTGTGTGCTTTGCTATGGGGTACATACATTGTGCCAGCCATCCCTATATGCCCATAATTGGTTTTATAATGCTTGGTTACAGTAGGTCGCGTAATTTGCCAAGAACTCGATATGAATGCATTTCACAACACGCTTTATATAATCCATTATTAAAGAACATAGTTGCATCTGTAATTATGTTTGCAAATGCATTTTACTGAGTTCTGCACAAAAGTATGCCGTAGTGAAACCTGCTCCTAGGCTGCACGAGTATATACACCTTGCTCCTTTCTATAGAAATCTTCTCTCTGTATAGATAACACTATAAAGGGGGAAGTATAATATTTAGCCTTGTTTTCCAATCAGAGTTCATCCCTTGATTCAAACTTCCCTACACATGAGGGAAATTAAGTCCTTGTTAGAATCTGGTTGTTTTTATCTGCTTTGGTTCTAAACTACAAAAGTGACTCCATAAATTCCAGTCTGAGACTGGTCAAATCTTCCTGGGTCTCCTCCATCAGCGATACTGCTGAGAGAGGCAAAAATTGCATTTTGTAGAGGCTTATGTTTGCAGAACCCACCCGGGCAAACAAGCTGGACCCTACCGCAGCATGTGCTACAAGTGCCAAATACACTGTGATCTCCCAGGCTCTTTGGCCCTGCACGAGCCAGAGAGAACCTGGCTCGTCACGTCCTGGACTCTGAGGGACCAGCAGCAGCCCTGGGAGGCAGCAGCCCCAGTACTGATTGAGCTCAGCACACAGCTTGGCCTCGAGCCTATGGGTTTCCCACAAAGTCTCTCCTGCTCACAGTTAATTTGCAGCAGGGAGCTCTCACAGCAGCAGCATCTTTTCTCATCCTGCCTTTCCAACAAATGCCCTTTCAGCCAGGGTTGATCAGTTCAGCTGCAGCTTAAGTCTAAAACCACCAAAAGCCCTCACACATATAGGGCAAATATACTATCATTCTAATCTGTTGGGAAACACCTACCTGTTGTACTGAAAAAATAATAGTCCTGTGAGTTTTGGTGCATTTTTTTTTCTCCCTTGCATCGAAATACAGTAGAAATGCGTTAAAAAAACTTGGACAACATGAATTAATTATAGTTCCAGCCTTTCTCCATCTATGGTGAGTCTGCTCCTTCCCTCCCAGCCCCCCAAGGACTTGCATTGTAAAACACTCCCTCTAATAGGTTTTATCTCATTCAGTCTTGCCTCCAGTTTCTGCAGCTCCTCTAGCGAATATTTGTCTTTTCTACCTGCTGCCCAGTTAAATCAGCCTTGGAGGCAGCGACATATGCCAGACCGCGGGGGCTGTCACTTGAATTCCCTGTGCTCGTATTTTTCTCCTCCTCGTGGGGAGCTGGGGGCAGATGTTTGGAGAAGGGACCCCTTTGCTGCCTGGCACACTCAAGTCCTGACGTTAGCTGCTAATTACTGGGGCTGAAATCCTGGCCTTCGCTGACAGTACCCAAACAGGCGGCTTCTCCCAGGCGCACTTGAACGCAGGTGCTAGACATTAGAAATGAAGGTTTGGGCTCCACCACGGAACATTTCTGGAGCAACTCTTCCAGCTTAACCTCAGCTCTCGTGTCTGATTCCTGCCTGAAGGTGTCGGCCTCCAGCAAGCGCGTGTGTAAAGCTAGCTGGGCTCCTGCCCTTGAGCCTTTTGCAAAGGAGTGATTTTTCCCACGTGGAAGGGGGAGACAAAGTCCCAAGCAGCTGTGGCCTTCCCGCTGTGTTGCAGAGATCGTGATGGGCCTCAGGATAGAGCCTGTGTGGGGCAAATCCTGGCTGGGTTACCAGAAGCTCCAGGCAAGGGGCCCTGCTGGCTCTGGAACCACAGCACGTTGCAGACAAGCCAACAGAGGCACATTCTGCACCTTCGCTCTCTCCAAGAGGGAAAGAGAAGTTGATGTCCCCTTCCCTTTCTCACAGGTGTGCTCTCCTTAATGCAGGTTCCCATCAGCTAGCGAGACTTTATCTTGCTGGATATATGTCTCAAAAACCCTTTGAAATTGATAGAAATTTCTCCCTTAACTTCAAAGGGTCTTGATGGGAACCTGAACTTGAGAATCTTCCTGGGCCCAAACTCCCATGTCTAGCTGGCTTCTTAGTGGTATCAGTAATTTTTCACCCAACGTGACTAGGAGAACACCTTTCTACTGTCTTTTTTTTTTTTTTTTTTTTTTTTTGAGTAAATCCTAGAGCTTCTGATGTTTCACTAAAAGAATTCAGCTCCATAAAACCTTCTTCTAACTCTGACACCATAAAAAGCACTCTAATCTAAGTCTTCCTCAGGTCTGGGGAAATTTATGGCTGAACCAGGGTGATGGATCAAAATAACCATGGTTTATAAATGGACTACCAGCTTGGGTTTTAAACAGAAATGTATCAGGAAAATATTAGAAGGTAGAAAACAGACAAATCACTGATTAACATAGGCACAATATAAAAAAAAAAAAACACTTTTCTTTTGCCTTTACACCACTATTCCCCTACATCCAGAGCTGGAGACATCCTTACAAAAAGCCATTCTAGAAGTACTAAGGCCTAGTTGTTTCTTTCTGAAAAGATGCAGCTCCTAGCACTACACCTCCCTCTTCCAGACAGAACTTAACACCATCACTAAACAGACAATGATATAACACACATTTCTAAGTGAGAGTGTCCAGGGAGAGATAAATTGAAGGTTGGGGTTTTATTTACATTAATAATGCATATAGAAAAGCTATTTGAAAATAAGAAAGTGATACATTTTATGCTGTGCTGCTTGTGGGGCAGCAATGGAAAGAGGAAATTTAGTTTTTTGCTTTTGTGCCAGCTAAACACTGGGTCAAGGTGACTCCTATTGTACGTTAGAACCTCCTACACACCTGCCTGGTATCGCCCCAGATCCTCTCCCGACCTTAGTCATTTCTCCAAGCACATCATAGGGGTGAGTGCGAGAGAGAAGGTGCAGAATTGCTCATCCCCTCCCTAGGATGGCCTGGGGAAGGACACGGGGACCCTTTCCGCTCCTTTGGCCCCATCTCCTGATCATCCTGACAAACTTTGGGGGCAAAACTGTACTTAAGGATGCAGCTGTAAATTGTGAAGGGAAATGGCTGGAGTAGCATTTCAAACCCTCCCTGGCAGGGGTTTATTTTAGGAGCGCTCGATCCACCCGGGCAGTGCAGAGCCCCGGCACGAAGGCGAGCCCAGAGCAGAGCCAGCCGCCCCCTCTGCAAGAGGGGCTGCTCGCACGGGCGCGTGGGCACTGCTGCCGTGACACCAAACTGCCGTGACACTCGGCGAGACCTCCTAAGGGACACGCATGGGACGCTGCCTAACCAAGAAAGGGGACAGGCGTCCCAGAGTCCCAGTGTGGAAGCAATTAAAGGAGCCCCTGAGCCACGTGTGGCTGTGCCTTAAGAAATTAGCGTGATTCAGAATGATTTGGGCAAAGGAATATTTTCCTTTAAGGTTTCTCCCTGGGCTGTTCTCTGTGCAGAGAGTGGGAGAGGAGCGTTTCCCAGTGCTGTTGCAAAGGTGAACTTTGCCCAGAAAGACGAAATCTGAGCCCACTGCAGCCACCTCAGGGCATTCCATGAACCAAAATGAAAAATTAATTAAGAGGGTGAATCATTTTCTGAGACTTATTCAGTTTTGTGCAGCTTCAGTTTTCATCTTTTCTGTCTGAGGGGAAGCTCTTGATCCAAAGCAGTGTTTATAGCCATGTTTCCATAGAGCCCTGGCTTGCACAGCAAACTTGTGGGAATGACCTGCAGGACCTGTTTAGAGACCTCCATTACAGGGCCTCTCATTTTCTTGGATGATTATCATAGGTGTCAAATAAAGCTAGATTACCTGTTTTATGTCTCAGAATGATAAGCAAGCCAAAGCAAGTCATTTGGCTCATGCAGTTATACAGGTAAACCTAGATATATGCATACATACATTATTTCAAGCACTCACTGCAATCTTACAGCCTTTCTTGCTGAGATTTCGAAATCCTTTTGTTTTACCAAAACGTCCCTCTTGGCAAGTTGCTGCTGGAACGCTGGCTTCCATGGAGGAGCCAAAGAGCTGCAGGAGCTAAAGAGGACGGAGCGGGCGCAGCAAGCTGGGCTGCAGGGAGCAAGACGCCCTTCTTGCAGGGGTCCTCCCGCACGGATCCGCGCCGCGACCAGGCTTGGCTGGGCCGCGGTGCTGCGACGGGAGAAGCGTGTGCTGACAGAGCTCGCTGCCGGGAAGCGCCCGCTTCCTGGCACGGGTGCTGGCCAGCGCTGGGAGCCCTCCCCTTGCACAACCTCCGCGCCTCGCCACCAGCGCAGGGCGAGCTGGGGAGGAGCGCGTGAACGCTGCGCTTGCTGCGAGGGAAGGCAACGCGCCGCCCGCCCCGGCTCCGGCTCCGGCTGTCCCTGCCGCACGCGGCTCCTCCTCCCCGCGCCGGCTCCGGCTTCGCCGGGATGGCTCGGTGCTCGGCGGGCCCCGCAGGAGGTGCTGCCTCGGCAATGCACGGGCTCATTGCGAGCGGCAGCCTCGCCACCCTGGCTCCCGCCTAGCAGGCGCTTAGAGGCCAGCAGACCGAGGCACAGGCTGCTTTTGCAAACACATCGTGGGCCTGGGCAGCAGAGACATGCAAAGGGCAAAGCGGTGGCGCGGGAGCGAAATCCGGAGCCGAGCCCCATCCCGAGGCGTTATCCCGGGACGCTGGGAGGCTGCTCCTGCTAAGGCAATATCCCACAGCTCCAGGGAGCCTGTTACTGGAAACAGAGCTCACTCAGGCCTAGGAAAGCCCTAGGAAACCTTCATTTCTCGCTTCTTCCAGCTATTCCAACCTCCTACCCAACACCTCCAAGGATGCACTTCCCAAAGCCCAACAGCCTCGTACCACCATGGAGCAGCTATAGAGGGAAGCAGCCCCTGCAAGGGTCTCGGCTGCTGCCTGGAGAGCAGCCCCGCTCCTGCACGGAGGTGAGCTCGCACGCCGCTCCTCACAGAGATGAGGCAACATCCCCCGAGAGCAGAGAGTCTCTCTCGCACAGCCGAGCTGCGCGGAGATCTTTGGAGCCAGCCCAGAATAGCTGCAGCGCACGGCGAGTCCTTCCACCGATTCCAAAGAGGTTTGAGCTAGACCCAAACGGCAAAGCCAGTGCCGTAGAGCCTGCCTGGGAGCTGACTCCTCAGCGCCGCCGTCCTGTGCAGCACGGACCCAGACCTGCTCAGCAGCAGCCCCATACATCCCCATGGATGCAGCTCCATTCCCACATGGACGAGCTCCCTTTCTCCATGGACAGGACCCACATCAGAGCAGCGGGGCCCGTGGCTGCAACAGGAGGCCTTGGCACCTGCCACCACACAGCAGCCAGCAGGAAAAAAGACAAAAATCAACAAACCAGCAAAATCCCCATGCGCGGGGAAGGGGCTCTCTGAGCTCTCAGCCAATTATGATAAGTAGTGGGAAAATCTTTATCCACCCCCACCCCTGCAACCAAAGGGAACAAAACGATGACACGACGGCCTCAGCGCTTTAATCAGCAGGACAAGTCAAGCCTTTTATTCCTTTGTATATCCCAGTCAATGGGAAGTTATTGCTTAATTAACCCCCTTGAATGAATACCTGATAATTAATAAACCCATATACTGTACCCCAAGGCTTTGAGTTTAAGAAATCTCTTCTGTTCAAGTATGAAAAAGAAAACATGCTGAACTAATGGGAAATAATTCCGGTAGAAGGCAAACCAATTAGGATTAGTGAATTCCATTTCATTTAAAGTTCCAAGATAGAGAAGTAATTTATCTAGTAAATTAATAGTGTTAGTGACTTTCCTAATATATTAGCAGGTCTTTCATATCATATTAGTGAAAACCAAGCTGGCTAATACAATAAAAGACTTATTATAAAGGTATGAAGGTTACTAATGTGATAAGATTTTTGCATGCAATTAGTATTAAAAGAATGCTGTTCTGAAGTGGACTTCTATATTTATTTGTATCATTAGGCAGCCTACTATTAAGGCCACAACTTTTATCTCAGCAAATTACTCATTCTCCTCCCAAATTTGGAGCTACTGTAAGTTATGCTCCTCGTGCAAAACTGCATGTGTGCCTGTATCTGTATATCTGCATGTATTACTGACCCAGTTTATTTGGCTGCGTTGTGTTTAGCACAACGCAACGGTGGTTTTGCATTCTCCTAACCCTGGATCAACTAAAGTCTGGTCTAATCAGATAGAGCAGCCTAGAGGCAAAACAATTATGTTGAAATTATCATATGGAATCAAGCCAATGCTCCATCTTGCCTGGTATCCTGTCTTCATCAGTTACTATATCCTTCCACCCTTCTTTGGAGGAAGGTAAAAGCACATCCACCGCGCTGAGGTTATGGAATAACCTACTCATGCAGGCATTTCTTCAGAACCTGACTTGATCCCGTGCTGCTGAACGAAGCAGCGAGGCTTATTTCCTTTTCAAAATCCTGAATTCTAACCTTTATTGTGAAATACTAGCCCATATAAATATCCCCAACTAAACATATGCTAATGTGTCACTGAGTTCACAGGCTGACTTCTCGATGGCATGAAAAACTATTTTCTTCTTGGGTTAATTTTAAAATATGCTGTCTTCTACACTGTATTAATAAAATTGCATGAATAAAGCGGATATTTTTTGTTTGTTTTCTCTTTTTTTTTTTTCTTCTGTGAAATATCTCAGCCACTTCCCAATTGCCCTGCTGTGGATTCAATAGCAGAGGAACAAATTTCCCTTCACTCCCATTGGAAACCAGGTAACACATTGGTGGCACACAAAAATGGAATCCCAAGACAAAAACCAGGAGGAGTTTCTGTAGATTTGCCTGAGGTGGCACACATAGGTACACTTTTGAATATGCATATATTTAATCTAATTTACTCTTACCAGCAATGCAGGAGTATTTACCTAGACACTTGGCTTTGTACTGTTTACACAGAGTCCTTGGAAAGCAGCTTTCAGAAGACCATGAACTCCCTTCTTGCAGTATCTGCAGTCAGAGTTTCCTGAATCAGAGATCTACAAAGGCAGGCTTAGAGACGAACTGCCATGGAGAACATACTTGGTGCTATTCTTCATCCTTAAAGCTCCTGCAACAGTAGTTTTCCTAGGTAGATCAAATTAGCAAAGCAGAAGCAGATGCAGTCGATCGCCCATCGTTCAAGTAGATGTATGGATTGTAAAGACTCATCACGGTCAGCGGGATGCTAATGTGAGAAGATCTATTCCTGCTCATGCCACAGAAATCTGAGCTGTAACTGCTCTGATTCATTTTATGTCCCAAAGTCACGGGAAATTTTCCTAGTCTGGATTTCACACTCAGGTTCCACTATCTATCCCCACCAGGAAAAGACAGCATCTTATGAACCAACTGGGAATACTACCTGACTTTGTGATACAAATGCCAGCGTGCCTGCATGCCGGGGTGGAAACACAGGGCGCATGCTGGAAGCAGCAGGGATAGGTCAGGTTTTGGGCTGGGTGCAGGCTCTAAGAAGTAGAGAAGACTGTGATACTTCCACCAAGGAGGACTCTGATGCGCAGCTTTCTGAGCCCCCTCTCATAAATCCAGCCGCAGGGAATTCCTGGTGGGACACAAGGTTGGTCTTTTTTTAAGAAAAGTAAAAACTGCGTGTTCTGCAACAGCCAACCTGAGTCATCCCTGAGACAACTGCCACAGAAAACACGAATACAGACCTATTCCCTCCCCGACTGGAGCAAGGATAACCATGTAAGCACAGAAACAGGCATATTTAACCTCGTGATTCATTTGCTGCCCTTATGAGCGTCAGAAAGGATCCTACAACACTAAACCATACACTCAGTATAGAGCTGGCTGCATTGTGTGTGTGCTTTTTCTTTTTCCTTGGAGAAATGACACGATGGCCCCAGCAAAGCTGCTTCTCCCGGCTACCTCTTAAACCAACAGGCCAGAGAGACCTCAAAGGGCAGAAGGGCTGAGCCAGGGTGACCGCAGGCCTGGGACACAGTCTATGGCTGAGGCTTTGAGGAGAGCCCCGGAGCTGGGACCAGGAAGGAGCCGGAGCAGTGGGAAGATCCCAGAAGAGCAAAGAGCTCAGGAGGAGGGAAGGACGGACCGTGAAAGCAGCACATAAAATAAGGGCGCCAAAAGAGGGGTCATGGGAACAGCAGGTACCGGGGTGGCTGTGGCAGCAGGCGAAAACGAGAGCAGCCAGAGGAAATCATGATAATTTGATAAGGGGAATCAGATGCAGAGGTCAAAGAGGAAGAAGCTGGTGTTGAGAAATAGGTCAGAAGAGCAACCTACCTTCATTATTTTGCTCTTCAAACCTTTAATTTAACAGTTGCTAATGACAGACAGTGCTCAAAATGACATTTGTATTACCCCCCAACACCGGTGTAAAAATAGGCATAATCCTGTTTTTGTGATGATTAATGCAGTGTGAAAAAAAGATAATTAAACGAGGCCTGCTGTACTTTTGCTTTCCATGCCTCACTGCTACCGTCAGTGGCTCCCGCTCAATCTCCTTGAAAATCTATTAGGCTCTGCCGCTGTTTTACCGCATTCCGGCGCTCGGCTCGGCCGCCGTCCCGAGCGGGGCACGAGGGCGCCGAGCAGCGCTCGCCGGCCCCTTCCTCCCCGCAGGATTCCCCGGCCCTCACAGAAACCCCAGCACTCGCGTTTTTATGGGTAGCGCTTACTCCTAATTACCTACTTCGTGTAATAAGAGCAACTCTGAGCACTCGGGCCCGCGGGGAAAGGCTTCGGAAGCCAAGTCCCACTGATTCCGGGTGACGCACGGCACCGGCTTGCGTTTGGACACTGCATTTTAGGAAAGCATGGGAGTTTAACAGGGGGAGAGGCAGTCCTGGAAACACTAATAATAATCCAGAGAAGCTATTCGGGTATGTGTAAAGGATAACCTTTTCTAAGTGCTGCTTTGGAATTTTATTTCTCTATTTTTATTACCAAATAATACAAAAGTGTAGAAGTGCATCAAATATCTTAAAAATATTTTTATGACTATTTTCTTTGTTGCGGGTTCGGAGATTTGCTGGGTTTGATCCTAACTGAAGTGAAAACAACTGTCAGTTTCTTGACACTGCCCACGAAAAGGATCTTTTTCCTCGGTACTGCTCTATACATAATCAAACGCACCTTCACAATACATAATGTCCTGCTGTTTTTAAATTATTGCTTGCTCCTATGGCTGCAGAAAAGCAGTGGAGTCAGACGGTGTTTCTTTAGGATAAATCAGTAGCAGAGGCAGGGCTTGAACTAAAGATATTCCAATACCTGCCTCTCTTCTCCTTCCAGCTCCCAAAGCAATAAAACCTTTCTATGCTAAATTAGACTATTGATCACTGGCTACCATTCCTAATGGACATCCTGTCTCCTCTGTCTGGGATTAGGATGTTCCTTCTATTGCTGGATAGTCTTACGACTGTATGATTGCACTTTCTCTGCTAACAACCGACTGCAAGAAGAAATATTTCCTACCTGCTTTTGGTTTTGCAAAAACATCAAACAGGAGTACAGGAGAGGAACTAGCCACACCAAAGCGTGCACTCGTGCTATCTGATTGAGCTCACCCCAACGACCAGGGAGGTGTTTTCTATATGAAGGGATGTTACACCACTAAACCACCCTATGCAGCATGCTGTAAGACACTTTGATAATTCAGACTGTCATGTCACAATGTTCATTGGAGAAAGACAGAAAGACAGGAAAAAAACCCTTCTTCCTGTTTTGGGGACTGCCAAATGATAAACATGGGCTGAAAGTTGCACCTGCCCAATTTCTGAACAAGCACCAAGGCCGGGACATCTGCATCGGGCAGGGCTGCAGGCTCCAAACTCCATGCCCAAGCTGCACCTTCCCAAGCACAGGAAGGACAGTGCGAGCAGCTGTTTTGAGCGCGTGCACACACACACACACACACACACACACGTGGCTCTCACACAACCAGAGGCGATGTCGCATTTGGTCACAGGGTGGGAAGGCTCCTGGTGACGGATGAAGATTCCCTGCTCCCTGGGCACCCAGCATGGGAGGCAGCAGGAGCACGGGGCTGCCTGCACACTCCTGCACCTCTTCCAGGCTACGCTGGTTCTGGGCAGTTCTTCCCAGTTCTCTTCCTTTTGGCAAGAAAGATGACAACACACGAATTGAAGTTTTGGAATCCCACCAGCAGTTCTATATGGACACACCCTTATGGCCACACTGCAAGGAGTGAAATCTCCAAAAACTGACCACAACTTCTTTGGAGATGCACTTAATCTCAAACTCATCCAGGTTTTCCATGCTCTGGAAACAACTCTACCAAGGCAGATTCCCAACCACATCCCCAGTAGCTGACTTGTGCATCGCGGATTAGCAGAGCAAGGAAGGCAGCATTTCCCTGCCAAATGTATCCTGGATTGAATGTTGCCAAATGTCAAGCACAGGTGATGAATCAGCAGTCCTGACACACAGCTGGAAGAGAGGACACGGCAGAGAGTGCTGCTAGACTGCCCGAAATCCATGACAAGTGTCCACCTGGGTGGATGTCAAGGGAGAGTCTTCCCTTCTTTCCACCACAAGCTGCTTTCCCCCGTGCCGTGGCCTGGAAATCAGCCCCTGGCTGCACTGCGGCGCTATTAGACAGCGGCAGCTGCTGAGAAAGTGCTGAGCTACAGACATGCAACGCTGCAGCGAACTGGAAAAGGAGCAGAAGGAAGGAGAATGAAACAAGCGTTTGAGAATGCTTGAACAGAGCAGATGCTCAGGAGCTTGCTTCCATTTACGTGTCCTAATCACAGCTTAACTGCAGGATTGTGGGCTACGGAGCATCCCCCGTGTCAGAACAAGTGCATGTGGGCAGGGTGGACGTAGCACCTCACGGAGGGAGACTCCAGAACCACATGCCAATGTTTACACAGCTTGTACAAGCCCTCGTAATGGATGCACCTTGGAGAATATACATGTCCGTGGCTTTTAAAAACGCTGATAAGTCCCCACCCATGACACACTCTTCTTAGGAAAGCAAGTGCTATGACTTTTCAAGAAAAGCAAATGAGGAAATGGAAACTTGCAGTCATATTGATGTGCAATTCAAAACAGGCTGCCAGAGCTTTGCTTCCTATTTCTGAACGTGAGCTCCTGAACCACGGAGACACAGTGATCCCGGTACCGTACGGCAGCAGTGGCAACGCAGCCAGTTCAGGCCTTAGGACTCTTTTTGCTTGGGTCCTAGTGCAAGGTTAGAAATCCCAACTGTTGTCATGCATGTTTGAACTTGTAGCCCAAGAAATAGATGGCATCACAAGTCTGATAGGGTGTTTTTTTTTTGTGCCACTTTTCCACCTACCTTTAACCAACGACATCTGAGAAATGGGGGCTCAAAGGGTATGCAGTATGGCCATGGCAAGTTTTCCTCAGATTTTTAGAGAGTTTTCTCCACAATGTTTTTTTTTCCTTTGTCATTTAGTGCCACTATTTCACATTTCCTCTTGCTGAACTGCTAGAGTATCATCAGTGCATCTATATAGAGTATGAGAATATATTTGGAAAGCTTATTTCCAAGGGCCATTGGAGATGACTAACATTTTTACACTGCACAAAAGAAGAGAAAATAAATTTAGGAATAACAAATGGAGCCACTGTGTTATTTCCTTCCCTGTAAATAAATAACTGTAACACTTAAATTCCAATCGCGGAGCAGAGTATCCAGCCTCTTTGTGAGGAAGGCACATTTCAAACAGCCATAAATGTTCACACAAGACATTGACAAGGAAGGCTTAAGACGGCACAAATTATGGAGAACATGAAAGAGGCCCTGCTTCCCTTGAAGACACCACCTGTTTAAGCACCTGGGAAAAATTATTCATAGCACTTTACCACTACACAGACAATAAAGATCCTATGGAAATGTCTTTGTTTAAAATGAACATTTATAGCCCAGATTTCATAGGAGTGTATGTAAATCCTAACTGATGCAAGATCCTAACTGTAAATTTAGGATGCAAAAAGGCATCTCTAAAAGCATGGGTGCTGCACATCAGGCTTCAGAGCAATCTACACTGCTCTGGCCTTGGAATACCCTATTTCAGGAGCAGAGACCTGAGACCAGATTTTGCCTCTTTTAAACATTCATCCTAGGTTGCTTCACCTCAGTACATATTTATAAAGACTAAACTCTTGCCCTATACAAGGGAACAGCACTGTGGGGTCACATATGAGCAAGGATTTCTTGTCTCCATTACAGCCATCAACACGGGATCTGGCTGTTAACATCCAGCCATGAGATGGTACCGCACGAGAATTCACGTTTTCCAATGCACTTCTTTTTAGTCACATAGGAAGCCTGATGACTTTTCTCTGCTTTCTAATCTCTGGAAAATACCAGGACTGCTCCTCTCGCCACCCCCACCTTCCTTTAGAGAAACCCAGCAGCCTTCACAGAAATAGGAAATGACTGTTACCTTTGGGCTTGTGGGTTTTCAGGTTAGAGCCTTCTTTATTTTCAATTTGAAAACTCATTTTTCCCTTTCCTTTTCCATAGATTTTACCGCTGTCAGGTGTGCTGGAATCTCCTTTTTCCTGTTGTTGGAGCTCCTAACTCAGGAGGTTTCAGTCACCACAAGAGAGACGCCCAAGCTAAGCGCCCTAGAAGAGCCCAAGGAAAGAACACAGTCCAGTTTTGATGTTGTTTATCACAAGGGAGAAATTCTCTATTGTAGCTGCTCTAAAACCCAGGAAAAGTGCTTCTCCAGAAAGAGAAAAGTTGGCAAAGGGACAAAAAATCTCTCCTTTCATAATTCTGTGCTACAGGAAAGGGACAAGAAAAGGTATAAAAGAAGTTATAATTTGCAGTACTTTTTCCCCTACTTTCTTTTTTGATTGAGTGAAAGCACGTCCTTAAAATGCTATCAGAGAAATCATGGAGTCATTCACAATTACTTGTAGAGCTTCGTTTAGAAGATTTTCTTACTACCTGGTGGAGGATACAATTTGTCCTGGAATATTTGTGGCTGTGTATTTTTAACACGTGAATGAAAACACAGACACAAGTAGCAGCTACTGTAACTGGGACTGCTTTGTTGGCTTCTGCAGTCGAGTTCCTACTGGTACAAGCACTCAAGCTTTACACAATGGAAATAACACTGCAGATGCAAAAACGCAAGCTCATATTTACACCCACCAGTGGGAGGCTTACCTTCTTAAATTGCATCTGCATATGTGCAAAGCACTGTACAAATTGCCATAATAATGACACCTCCTCCAGCGCACACATAAATATTATAATCTCCTTTCTGCAGTAAAGAAACTTAGCACAGGAGTAAAGTGCATAACTTCAGCCACAGAGCAATGGAAGGAAAAAGCCAGGTTTTTCAGGAGTTTCTGCCTTTCGCAGGGTAAGATCTGCTTCCCCATTTCAACCTCCTTTCAAAAATAATTAAAAGTACTGAGAAACTTTCTACAAACCCACAAGAAGCTTTAGTGGATATATTTCATGTTTATTTGTTTCACGGTTGCCAGAAGATGTTTCGGTCTCCTTGTCATTTCGCACTACATGACCTAAGTAACACTGATATTTATTGCTCATTTTCATTTAGCCCTTTGAAGACCAATCCACTTAATGATCAGAAACCTCACACAATTTGGGAGATAACATCATTGCAGAGACTTGTTGGGAAGCTTTAATAAGTAAAATGAATACTAAGAGGTGGGCCGGGGCGACTGCAGTGTTTTAATCCTGCCTGATAAGAATCAGTCGTACCTGCTCATTCCTGCAGCGCGATTACAGAGACAGAACTGCTCCAAGTGGACACAGGTGGCAGAGGCGGCTGTTGAAGCACCTGTGGTGGATCCTGGTGAGGCCCTCGCTGGTCGCCTGCCCTTGGTGGCACACACGTTTGTCCCCACGTGTTGGGTGACTGTGGCCTGCAGGTCTGGACCCCCTATGCAAGGGGCACTGCAGAGCATAAAAGGGAGCAGAACAGAGTACCAAGAGGAGCCTAACAGAGCACAGAAGGGAGCCTAACAGCGTCCTGCCTGCGCGCACGGACAGCGATACCAGTCACTCGCTCAAGGCCATGAAGGAAATCTGCAGGGAACCAGCAAGAGAATCCGATTCCTCCTTTCTCCTAGTTCGTGCCCTAAGAGCCTCTGGAGAAGCCTCTGTGCCTTATGGAAATGCACCCTCAGTCCCACTGCAAAATATTTCACATTACAAACTTCCTACTGGCTTGAGGGAGTGTTTTATTTGTGGGAACTTAAAAATAAACAGCCTCTATATAATAACCATGGAATGCTATTTTCTTGTAAAATCACAAATGAGGCAGCATTTATGTTTTTGTTATAATCTCTCTGGTCCTCAGCAACGAGGTGACCCCGGTCGGTGTACGGAAATGGAGCAATTCATAAGTAATGGCCCATTTCCTGACAGGCACACACTGCAGCCCATCTTTTGTTCCCGGATCTTCAGGGACTATCTTTTATCATAGGCCTCTTCCCCCTTGCAGAAACACTTCAAGGTTGCTTTAGGTAATGCAGCAAAGGGTAATTTCCAAAGCTAGTTTAAAATAAAGGGTCCTTTCAGTAGTTTTGAGTGTGTCACTATTGAAAGCCTGCGTACGTAAATGGTTTGCATCACCCTCAAAGAGTTTTAGTGTTACAAATTCTTAAGATGCAGCATTATAAAGTGATAGGTACCACCACTTTGTTTCCATGCACGGCTAGAAGTCTCATATGAAACCAGAGCATTCTGTTTCATAATCAGAAATCTCTACAGATAACGCTGTTTTGAGGACTGAATTAATGATCTGTAAGCTATCAAAAAAAGGCCAAATCCCTGATTTTTGGTTGGGGAAGATGTTCACTTTCTGTACACAAACAAGCGGCACTGCCACAACAGGTCTCCATGCACGAGACAGAGTTTTGTCCATGTGCAGTTCTGCAGCAAACACACAGCAAAGTAAAACCAGATTGGAAACTTTCATTACCCAGCAACACAAGGCACCAACAGCAGGGTTAAATCTGTTTCTATTTAGACAATATCTGGAACACCATTTTATTATACAGCCTGTAAAGCACTGCCTGTGCATGGGTGGAAAGTACATTGTCTCCTTAAATAAAGAACTGGGGCAGGATTGTTTGGCACTTTCTTTTTTTCTTCCTTTTTTTTTTTTCTTTAATCATAAATACAAAGTAACCATTTCTCCATAACATTGAACTCTTTGTGGCCTTCCTAGAAACAATAAAAGTATCCAAAAATAAACATCTACTTAGAATAAATATTAACTCGGAGACCTTTAAAATATGAAGAAAATATTCTCTCTAATGTCACCTCTTCCTCGATAATGCAAAAGTCACTCCACGGGGCTCCGAACTGAGGGATTTCAGGGCTTTGGGGTGTCTTGTGATGCTTGCTCTGTGCAGGCTGAATGCCAAGCTTTGTGAATGCTTCTGTCTTTAAAGACAGAGCCCTAATCGCTTTCAACTTCTCTAATTCTTCACATTCCTTCCTAGCAAAATAACTGCCTGCCTTATAATGGCAGAAACATTTGGAGACTAAAAGAAACAAACAAAAAATAATCAATTTTCAAGGTCCACTTGCAGACAGAGGAACTGTTTATGAAACATTTACTGCTCGGTTGCAGGAAAAAAAACCCTTCTCATAACAACCAGAGGGGAAGCATGGAAACGCTGGAGGGAATTTTCAGCGTGCGTATGTGGGGGACGACGGCCTCTCCCAGCCGGCGGCTCCCACGTCCATGCCCCGGAGAAGAAAGGGGGCATTTTGAGCCCCGGGATGGCTGTCCCACAGAGCCGAGCGCACTCGCAGCCTGTACAACCACCATTGGCTCCAGAGTGGCCCAAACGCCCCACGTTTCTCCGGGGTGGTTTTGGTGTCGGAGCCCAGAACCTCCTGCTGCGTTTTGACTCACTATTTTTACCCGTTTCCCACAAGTGGACCACGAGGGACAGACATTTCGAGCCAGTTTTGCCACACAGGGCCCAGCCTCAGCTTCCCACAGTTCTCACGTAAAGCAGGAGCAGTTCTCGGAAGGGGGGCCCGCGCGTTGCCCCACGCCATTCCCACAGGCTCCGGTCCCTTGCCACGCAAGACTGTCACAAAATGGCAACTCCTTTGATTAAAACCTTATGAATTCATCAGGCTCTATTGATCTCGCTTCTGATCATAGCCAGCCATTTCTTCAAAATGAGCTCTCTGTGGCCCATGAGGTTAGAGGCTCAGTATTTTGTTAGCTTTATCGCCTCTCAAATCTGGTTTTCATCTTTATCTTCTATGGCAATATTCTAAGAATTCAAAAAAAAAACAACAGCTTTTATTGTCTTAATTTAAAAGTATGGCTTGCTTTTCAATTCCAGCTAAATATTTCATTTAAATCTTGCCAGAGATGCTGAAAAACTAATGTGTACAGATGAGAAGCAACCTTTCCAAAAATATGAATGGAAAACATCCAGTCTTTCCTGTTATGTTTATAGTTTTTCCCTTACAGCGTATCATTAAAATTACCAGCTCTCATGTGGTATAATTTGGTTATATACCCTACAGATACATGAAAGTAGTCCCCAAGGAGCTGCTTACCTTAGTTACAAGTGAAGGTGCTGAGGACATCACTTGGGAACATGTCTTTTCTAGCCATTAGTGAGTGGGAATATTGATCTGTTGCCTAAATTTCCAGCCCCACTTCCCATGCCTGAAAAGACAGGGCCGGCGGGATGGCGCAGGTCACACACCGCTCTCGCTACACGGAGCTTTTACTTTGGGTCTTTACTTTGGGTCTAGCTCTGTAGCTAGACTCAGCTGTCCCTGTGCTACATGGCTTATTGCTGAGGAGATCACTGCTGGGTGGCCTCAACTGTGGCACTGAGCAGGCAGACACAAACATTTTCCACAAAGAGCTAGAAACAAACGCAGAGCAAATCCACACACTCCCCACTCTTTGCTAGCTGGTTGTGGATAACAGCGTAGTTCTGATGTGCCACAATAAGAAAGAGAGTCCATAGTAAACAAACCAAATACCTTAAAGGTAGATGCACAATGTATTAGCTAAGCTCAAGGTTCACTTTAAACATATAAATAACACCACTGACTTCACTCTAACAAAATTACGTAGCTCCACGTGTCTTGCGTGCTTTAGACTAAGCCTATGGTTAAGTGCCTACCCGGTTAATCCTCACCCTATGTGCTTTAACCCAAGTTCAGTTGGGATCAGTTGCCCCATCTTACACACACGTATAAATACACACATATAAAAGCATAGCTTCTCCGAGACATCTTCTCTAAAACATCAGTTTTCTACAACTGGGAATCTAACAGGCAAGTGTCTAAAGATTCTTCTTCCCATGAACATGACCCTCGATTTCTTTCACTACATTTCCAGTTGTACAGGCCACAACATAGGAACCGATAGGGAGGAGCTGCAAATTCCCTCCCCTATCCAAAGAGGAGAACTCGGAAGCCTCGCAGCGATTCTCCACTTGCAGCACGGAGCCCTTCACTCAGGGACACCATCTAATCCTCAGAGCTGCTTTGGAAGAGTCAGCTATAAACTCCAGTAATTAACTGAAGAAGCTAATTGCTGATATTCCATTAAATAAAAAGCAAACAACGTGTTTTAATAATCTGTGCTGCATGTTGCTCTCAATGTATATTCAAATAGAGCATGCATCTTATTGAACATTTCCAATACTGAGCATTCTGGAGTCAAAATAAATAATTAGACCTGTCTCTCTTTAGACAAATTATCAAGAGGGAAGGCTTTAAAAATTCTTTCTTGTGAAATACAGTGCTATTTCTTCAAATAAAGGACTCTGGCAGTTCTGTGAGGCAGTTAGCTTAGCACCATTAATACAGAATACAGTCTATCAGCATTTAGTGAACTCTCCATGACCCTGGCAGAAAGTAACTACTTTAGCTTATACTTATGAAAAATATTATTAAAAAATGCTGTTGAAATGTAAGCATCATTTATAGTCAGTGTTAAACCAGAGTGATATTGCCAGCTCCATCAAGCATTTCACCAAAGATGGGGACCACTTATCTTCCTTCCTAGGGGACATGGAGGAACACTGGGAGCTGGAAATGGGAGCTTTTCTAAACATCTCACCCTGCTTTGTGCACTTGCAAGCTTCTCCTTCATTTGCTATACATCTCTCAGCAAAAATATCTCAAAACCGGCCCACACACTAAGTTTTGAAATTCACCTGTTCTGTAAAAGAGCAGCTAATACCGCTGTGTACAGGAGCACGTCCTGATGTTCCAAGATGTGGCCTTCAAGGCCATGGCTCCTGCTTTGCAGAAGGGGCACTTCGGTCAGGCAGGACTTTGGCGAGGGAGCCCTGGGCTGTCTCTGTTTGTCCTGCCCTGTGGATGAGGGAATTTGAATAATTCTCTGCCAACAAGTCAGTAAATGGTTAGTTTTGGTCAATCAGCCACAGAGTCCCTTTGCCTGCTGGACTATTATCAGCAAGGCTGTTCCCAGCATCGCGCCAGCTTGCAAAGGCTTCCCACTAAGAGGTACACGAGGCCCCAGAAGAATATTGACCCCCTAAAGAAACAATTTGCAGCGATGCTGGGGCACGATGTGAAGCTCTCTAAGCCCATGTGCCTAACGCCCAACTACAGGCAGCTCGTGAAGACGCCCAAGTGGGACATTCACTATGCTAGGTTCCTTGAGGACAAACGGACAAAGAGGCATCCAGAGGACAAACACACTTCCCTGAGGTACTTCCATGAGCGCCCATCTTCCTCCCCACTGAATGCATACGGGTGTCTACGTACCAGATTTAGGATCCTAATTTAACCACTGCAATTAACCCAGGCCTTAGCCCCAGCTTTAGCAGTTCAGGAGCGAACTCTAGCACCCCTTGGGCTCGTGTAACGCTGGGGAAACGCATGTGGTGACAGGGCCGAGCCCTCCACCCAACCGCTGCCTTCTGAACCCCCCACGCCGGGAAAGGAGCTTTCCACGTTGGGATGGGAGCCACCGCTGGAAGCCGAACCTGGCTACACCAGCCAGTGACATTTTAACGATAAACAAAACTGTGCATTGCTTGGGATTCTGGCTGATTATAATAGCTATGAAATTACCCCATTTAGCTCACCACGTCAATAAAACTTATACAAAAAAATACCACCAGAATCTTGGCTAACATATGGGTAACTGTAAGAAAGCTACCCAAGCCAATGTGACAACCATTTAGGAGGACTAACCTCTGTCATACGGTTCTCATTTTATGTGCATGCTATATAAACACAAGCACCACAAATATGCGTTGCAGGCTGCCGGGGACTCGCTGCTGAGGTGAATTAGCACTGCAGTCCGACCTGTTGAAAAGCTTAACCTTTAACCTCCCAGGCATCGGCAGCTGCAATTTGCAAGCCGTTCTTGTGTTGAGTGGCTGCAAACATACTTATTTACTTGTGCAAAGCCATAAATGAAAGGGGCTGGGCGAGCTCAGCTTACTTCCCAGTTCGCAGACCATGTCACAAAACACTAACACATGTTCGGCGGGTAATTCAGCACGAGCGCCGAGGACTACTGCGCCGTGACCCAAATTCACTCTTCAGAGAAAGAAGGGTTTCTTTTAATCTGAAGTGAAAAGGAGAGAATTCAAAATGACTTCCTTTACGAGTAACTTCCCACTGTGCTTCCAAGGAAAAGAAGCCCTGAGAAATTGTTTGAAAATAATTCTACCCTCGCAAAGGCCTGCATAAACTCATCACTTTAGAACCCCAAATCCTCTATGTAACCGAATACGAGTACCTGTCCTTGGCAGTATTCATGTCTACCTGCCCATTGGAGAGTCCCACTCCTGACCTGGATGCCCTACCCGCACAGGGATGAGCACCCATCCAGTCACCAGGTCTTTGCAGCCAAACAATTCCAGATCCCATCTGCAGAGGCAGCTTCTTTAGGCTTAACTGTGGAGAGGGACTTGAGATAGGAGTATTATTGCCCACTCCCAGCTCTTGCAAGATTTATCCCTTATCAGTTTTTTGAAAGACGCCTCGTTTCAGGATGCGAAGCTCTCCCATGTTAGAACTGCTCTGGTCTATCAAATGAAGCCAAATCAGGAGATAACCCAGGTTTAGCAAACTAGATGTTTTGTAATGCAGATAGCTGGATAATAACTATTTCAAGATCAAAGTCAGTGACTAGGCGTTGCTCTCAGCTTGTTGGCTTTTTGTCTGACTGCATAACCACAGGTAGGCTTGAGTTGCAAAATTCAGATCAGGATGCAAACTCCGTAATTTGGGAATTATTTAGTTGCAAAGATCTGGTATGGTTCACGGGAAGTGAGATAGGAATCAGGATGCTCTGAGCCAGGTTAGTTTAAAAATTACGTCCAACCCAGCCACAGGTTGCACTCCTGGTTCATCTTCAATTCCAACGCACTGGCAGTTCTATCCCAGAAAAGTCACACTAAAGCCACAGTTGTTTTTCCCCCTTTTCCTATATTCACAATTATGTGTTGGCACACACACCAAACACTAAACTTTTAAAACTACAACAAAATTATTTCTTTAAAGCAGACACTTCTGACTTTTGTTTCCTGATGCTTTGGTTCTGGTACAAATATTCTTTTCATTTCAAGCCCTACCATAGTAAAAGAAAACAAAACAAACAAAAAAATGCCCTACAATATATACTTGCTGTGCTTCAGTAAAGACATAGACAAAAAGGTTTATTTCTCTCTCACTTCAGAAGACTTACATTATCCAGAAAAGGCTCCAAAGCCCTACGTGAGCCAGAAAGGGTTAGTGAGGGATGTGAGGGAACAGCACACACCATATATATTGCTGCTTTTCATTGCTTTCATACACATACCACAGGCAGCTGCAGCCCTACAAGTTTTAGGTTAAAATGTGATACAAACCCTGGGATATATCAAGGAATATGAAAAGATGACACAATAAGTAATAGGGATAGAAGAGGATGGAGCAGAACAGGGGGGTACAAGCTTAGCTTTCTACAACTGTAGGCACTTTTGAGAATCCACAGCCCCATGCTGGTGCTGAGATTCCACTTTCATTTATTTTCTGAAATAGGAGTAAAATAATAGTAATTATTAAACCCTAAAAAATAACACTATTGTTCCAGATAGCACAATAATTTACTTTCTAAGCGCTGGCGAGAACTACAAGATTCATTTTTTTTTTTTTAGAAGAAATTTTAATAAAGATTCTTGGGTCTAAAATTGCAGTTTGAAAGAAAAGTAATCCTGGCTGGGATCCATGCCACATTTTCCCACCATATTTAGAAGTTGGCTTCGGTGGTGGATATCAGTGTTTGAAACAATATTACGACTCATGCTAGGGTCATATTTGTTGATTATGAAGAGAGGAGCAGATTTCCTTTGAAGAGAAGAATGCGTATTCCCCGCTGGTTGGGAGCTTGCTATGATAGCTCTGCAGTCAGAGGCTGGCAATAATTACACCTTGGGTTTTGCGGTCACTTTGGATTGGTGTGAACATGATAAATGACACGTTTTAATTTGAACTATTGCTCAGCAGGCCTGTTCAGGTAGGCAATAATTCACTCAAGCAGGCAATAAACTCGAACAGGCAATAGCCCACACTTTGAAGTATGCCAGCAAACTCTTTAGCAACAAAATAAATATGTACATGAACTTCCGCCATAAATTGTACTTGGTGAGGCAGACCTAGTAAGAGTTTCAGAGCTGGCTTTTCAGGTACTCATGAGGAGCAGAATGAGTCAGTGGGCAGATCCTACTACCGTGTTAGTTCTTTGAAGCTGGACTCACAAACTGGTCCAACATCCACTGAAGTTAGCAGGAGTCATCTATTCAATGAAAGCAGAGCGACTAAAGCTGGTAGGGCAGATTTTCCTTTTACTAATATAAGTAAATTGCCTTCACATGAAACCACCAGCTTATAAATGAGCCTATTCCTATGCAAGTCAACCAAACAGAAACAAATGTGGTGCTAATTTGCAGGGTAGCTTTGCTACAGCTCTGTAGGGATAGAGGAGGGTCTGCACAGTGTGCAGCGCCTGGCAGATCTGCTGCCGAGGCCCTGCCTGCACAAGGGAGCTCCTTACAGGGCTCTTTCTACTGCTTTTACACCCCAGGATGTGTGCAAGACATTACATCACTTTTGTGTTACAAATACATCTTTTTCTAATCTTTGGACAAATGCATATATAGTTTTAGTCGCTTAAATGGACACTTTTAGAGCAAATAACACTAGACTTGGTGGTAGGGGTAGGTTTCCATCACTGTGGGACACTGTAAAGAAAAGCAAGAATATCTTGGTTTCCTTCTCTTTTGGCAGCCAGTTGCTCTTAGTCTTCCTATCAGGACCTACAGCATTATCCCTGATTACTGTAGTGCAAAAGAACCTGTGATGAGAGGAAAAAATATTTCAAAAAGTAACACTACTCAAGACAACCTGCTCCTAGATGTGGTTTTGATGATGCAAAAGTCTGTGTGAAGTTCTTTTGCCTTCTGCTTTTATAATGGAAAAGGACAAGAATTTTAAAAAGGCAGAAAAAAAAAAAAACCCCAGCAGCATATTGAATGGAAAGAAGGTGTTTATCATCCGTTGGAGATGTCAGCAAGTCTGGGCTGTTCTGCAGCCCAACTGTGTGGCACACCAGACACCTCCAGGAGAGGCATTATTCTGAGTTAGTCGACCTCCGAGATTGCAGAGGATCCCACGTTTCTCCCCGGAACTTTCTCCATCAAATCAGCCCGTAAGAGAGGGCACCACGTGCCATCACCCGCTGGCTGTTGGGAAGAACACAATGGCTGTGGCTATAATTCAACCACTGCTTATTCTTGTCTGCCTTGAAGTGATTCTCTCCTTTGCCCCCTCACCAACAATCATTTACCTTTAGAAACAAAAGAAAATGCTTTTCTGGGCTGGGCTCTGAATCCAGATTTGCATTTGTTTCTTGCTTAAAGTTGCCCAGCTCTGTCATCCTGGCTTGATCCATCACAGAAATGAGATCCAGCAGCTTCCCTGAGATGTGAATCTGGACCTGAAAGCCTTCTCCTCCCGCCCCGCACCATCTGGGAGCTGGGATTTTCCATCCTTTGTGAAAATACTTACTTACAAGAGGAGGAAAGGGTTGAGGGCAGTTCACCACGTTCATTTTGCTTGGTATGTGTTTGCCTCTGCTTTAACACAAGCTGTTTTTATGCCAAATGACAGTTCTATTTGTTCCCCCACCCCCTTTTTTTTTGTGTAGCTTATGTAGAACATCTGGTTTTAAAAGTGTCGCAATTTCTAAACATATTCTAATGCTCTTGGGATCAGAATATCAACAACTGTCTATTGCGGTAAACCGCATGTCTGGAAAACATTCCTGCAAACTGAGTTCTTAAATAAACATAAAGCATCTATAACACATAATGCAAAGCAACATTCACTCATAAACTCAATATTTAGACCAGATGAGGTGCAAAATATGGTTTCTCTGGACTAAGCCATCACAATTTACAATTTAGGCTGACGGACGTTGCTGTGTTTACAAGAGAGGGCAGAGGTGTGGCGTGCAGACTGCAGCCATACTTCAAGGGGTCATTCTGCTTTTAAACCTCATCTGAGACTTTGTCGCTCAGGACGGAGAAAGGAGGGCCCAAGTTGTGTCCTCTGAAAATCTTCTACTGTTATTAGAAAGTGGGAAATTAAAAATGAGCTGTGTAAAGGACAGGCAGATTATAAATGGCTGTATCTGATAAGGCTGCTCATCTTGTGTAATATCTGCATCTATGCTAATTATCTGCATACATGTGCCTGAAATCCCGAGGCAATTCAGAGCTAGCTTTGAGATTAAATAAACTGAATAAGATGGTGAAAGGAAAATTGCACTAAATTGGTCTGAGTGGGAAGCTTTTATTATTTTCGATCATTATTATTATTTATAGGGTGTGGAAAGCGGAACTAAAAGCAACTTTATTGAAACACGCAGTCATATTTTCCTTAAAAAAATGGTTTCACTTTGAAATTCCCCTCTGAAATGTTTCAGAGACATTTGCTCTTACTCTTGGGAGGACTAGGACCAAAGCAAATAATCATTTCAAATCACTTTTTAAGAGTATTGTTGATCCACAAAGTTGGTTGATATTATATAGAAAAGCTAAAAACTCACTATACTGCTGCTACCTGTAACTATAGCATCTGATTATTCTTCCAGATTGCTATTTCTTAAAAATATTACCTTCCTCCAATAAACTTCTTACAAATTTCATTTCAAGTTATTGCAAATAGACATTATAAGAAGCACAAATGAATACGTACACTTGAGACTGACATAATTGCAGCTGAAGATTATTTCACCAAGAAGTCTACTGAAACTACCTCCTCTGCTATCGCAAGGTTTATCAAGAGAAAACCAAAAAATTAAGTCTTGCCTTATCATTTCATTCCCTAATATTAAAAAGGGCTGGATCTTTTTTTGATGATTAACATCTGGAGTTATGTAAGGCGAGATAAGCGTATTAGAACATCTCACTTCCCTGTATAAAGAAGATCATCTGAACAGTATGGAAATGAAGGCCTCCACCCAACTACCCCATTAAGCAACAGAGAAGTTTTTGCCCCAAACCCGCACACATCACGATGAAAACATCTCCTTTGCAAGTTCACTGTTGGAGATACGCACCACTATGGACCAAAGTGATCACTGAGGGACAGGGCCCGCTTGCTTTGAAGATTAAACACATCTTTTGAGGTTTGTAGAAATTTGAGTGAATAGACGCTTGGCTTCTACTTTTTCCTTCTTCCATATGAAAACCAAAGCTCTAAATTCTAATGCGGGCTACTGGATTGAGCTAGTGAATCTGAAACCAATTCTCCTTTGAAGCTCAAACAAATGGTTTCTAGAAAGTAGAACCATTTTCAGCTTACTGGAAGCGAGCAAAGTTTTAACAAATCAACCAGAGTGAAAAAGGCTGGGCATTCAGCTGAACATGATACATCAAGCTGGGAACAATAGCGCTCTAACACAAAGCAGATGGGTGCCAACCTGCAGGAACTGCTCAGCCACAGCACTCCCTAAGGATCTACTCGTGTCCCATGGCTCGGGACAACCAAGCAGCTCTTTCTCGCTCCTGCGAGTGACACTACAGAAGATGTACTGTTAGTGGTGACAAATACTGGTGGTTTGGTCACCCACATGAAAAGCCCTGCTTTTTGCCAGGTCTAATCATTACATTATGCACCTCTCCTTCTTGAAGGAGGGGTCCTGAAGTACGTTGTTCGTTCAAGAACGCATGCTGTGGTCATTACAGCTGCTTATTAATGAACACCTTGAATTCTTGCAGCATTTCTGGTATCAGGTCTCTTGGCTGCAGCCAGGACAGGATGCCTATGGGAAGCCTGACACCCCACCAGGTCAGATTACAAAGCATACGCATCTTTCCCCCAACATGTATAAGGTTCTCTGAATTCTTCAATATCACCCAAGTACCTCCTAAACATGTGTTTTCCCAAAAAATATTTATGTCAGGATTGCAATGACTCTGGAAAACTCTGACTTTACTTTTCCAGAAGCTGGAATACAGAGATTATTCTATTCAGGCTCTTAATAGGCATAATTGCTCCATAATGATTGTTTCTTTGGTCTCCTAACAGCTTTGATAATAATCCTGTAAGTAAACATACAGAAGGAGCTTACACAAGAAGGACAGTTTAGAGCTTAGGTCATAGAGCATCCTCTTGCTCACTATATGTTTGAGGCAAATGACGAGCATACATAGTGCCACAAAATCGTAACTACAAGTATTTTCCAGGAATTTGATCTACCCATATATTTACAGGACCTTCATCACTTGAATAATTGAGAACTTGACAAGTTGTTCTGTCTTATCATACAACTTTCCTGCACAGGGCAAAAAAAAACCCCAGATTTTTAAAGCCACCAAATTGTCATAAGGGTAAGAAAAGCCACAGACACTTGTGTTTGGGTAGAAGGTAGATCACCTGAACACCAGCTCGGCATCCTGCCTCAGAGATTGTCCTTGCTCCAAACACAAAACCTCCTCTTAGTGGGAGACTATTACATTAATATCTTTTTAAAGGTATATCCAATATTGCTGGTCCCATTCCTTCAGAGTATTACTTTAAGCATCTTTAGCTGAGTAAGCTAGAAATAGATGTTTTCATTATTATTCCTAAAGAAAAATACTTATTATTTATTTAAAAGTGTCATGGAAATAGACTTCAAAGATGACCTAGAGCCAGCATCCTCACTGGTTTCTCCTCTATTTTACGGTAATTGATTTTCCTGACCTCAGGAACTACCTTCTGCCCCTATAGGGACATCTGCCTGGCCCAACAACCTTCTCTCTGGTGCAGCAGGAATGTTCTGAACAAATGACAAGGAGCTCTCGGGCAAGATGCCTCCTGTGTGTCCCCAGGACACAGCACAGCACCTTGCAGAGTTCCTGTTTCCACCTTTATGCTCATTCCTGGCATAGCCTCAAATCCTCCCCGGAAAAGGAGCCATTTCCCAAACCCCGTCACACCAAGGATGGTAAGGATCAGCCCCCCTGCTCTCTACCTGAAAATATGCTCGGACACGTAGGCGAGCAAGGGAGGTGCTTCTCTGAAGAAACCAAGTCACAGGTTTCTTACAGAACCAGGCAAAAACATCCTTCTGCCTTCCTAAATATTGACAAAAAGAAACAGGAAGATAGCTGTGTCCATAAAGAAGAGGTCTATTAACCATAACGCTGCTCCATTCGAGTGATAGTTTTATCTTTGTATTAAAACAAAAGAGTAAGGCTAGATATTACTTTTTATATTGATAGTTCCAAACCTCATAAAATATTAGTATCTGAATCAGCTATAAAAATTAACAGCTCCAGATCCTTTTGTGTTGTGCTCCTCAGTTCTGTTTTATCGCCGGGTTCCCGGTCGTCTGCGGGAAGACAACTCCTGTTGTCTTTCCAAGCTGCTGTCCCTGACCAACAGCCCTGCAACTGTTCGCTCCGGCCGCGCCGCAGGTCTGCAAGGGGCACTCCTGACTCCTTTACATCAGAGGTCACTATTGTACAGGAAGATCCTGATAGGAGGTAGTGATAACATGATAAGGGGAGAAAAGAAAAAAAAAAAAAAAAAAAAAAAAAAAGAGGAAAACTCTGGTTTTGATGGCAGCGACTGTTGTGCATTTAAATGGTTTTCCAGGAGCAGAACTAAAACTTTCTGCCAGCCCTCTCGCTCCAAAACTGGCCTTTTAAAATGTTTGGAAGCCAATATAAACACTAAACTCGGTATGCTGTTTGTATTCACTTACCCAAACTAACTTTTATTAACAATTAATCCATCAAATTTAAATGCCTATAAACTCCCCTGAGGAATAAGCCCCCAAGAAGCCTGTATCTAGAAAACAGAATCTGCAATTACTGGCATTATTTTGGATGCAGAATCAAATTTAAACTAGGTTTTGCAAACTGAAGAATTAATCTGTATTTCTACTGTCTAAAGGCATCAGATTCCCTTGTTAAAGCTCATAGAGAGTGTAAATACACACAAACTGCAGGAGGAAGCCAGGACATATGGAACAGATAAAGGTCACATAGCTGACTGAAGCCTGTTGCCCGCTGATGTAACAAAATAAGCTCTGCAGTGAGCAGTAAGATCTTAACATCAGCTCGCTCCTTTGCCGAAGCATCACAGATGAGAGCCTGCACAGAGTCCGGGTTGGATCCCCACATTTATCAGGAGTTTTACCTCAGGCACTGGCCCTCGGTGCACTGGATGTGGGATTTGGAAATCTTCATTTGCAATATTTTCTCAAAAAAAAATATATATTTTTTTCAGTATTGATGAGACAGGGTAAGGGAGACCCTAGGGTGGTACCTCTTCCCAGGTGTTGGGGACTGTCACCTGGGCAGGAAGAAAATTCAGCCTTCAACTACGGGATCTCCAGGTTTACATCCCAAGGACGTGGTGGTCCACGTTCCCCTTTGGTCCATATAGAGACCCTCATAACTATGCACTACACATACAGGACACAAGGAGCTTTGGCTGTAAAGGACAGTTTAGTTGTTGGTAACAGATCTATTAAACTAGGGAGATGTTTTTTCTCAAGGAGATATTTTATGAACTGAAATTACAGTTTTGAAAAGAATAGCTGCTTATTTAATAACTCATAGTTTCGATCATTTCTCCTCAAATGGTTTCCTTTCCTTGATTATTTCAACTCCTTGATTATTTCAACTCAAATGTCTTGTAACATGGTACAAAACTAGTATCTTCACCTAGGGAAATGTAGGCTGGAAGGCATCAGTGGGAAAATACTCTTTCATTCTAGCATCTCAAAATATCCCTTTTCTTCCTAGAGGCCTATCCTGTATTTTCTTCCCATAAGCCAAATACTACAAAAGAGAAGGTTAACGATGTTGTTTCTCTACAAATCCATTTACAAATGCACACTCGTTAAATGTCCATCTTCTCTTGAGTGAAGAACAGAGCCCATTTCTGTTCTAGAAATGGACTTGTTATTCACCAGACTACATCCATATGTCCATACTGCCCACTCCAACAAAGTCATCAACCCATAGGATAAATTAAATGTAAGTACATTTGAACTCATTCATAATATAGCAGCTATCTATAAAAAGCAGCTTCTAATTTCCTATTTTCAGAAATCTGCAGGGAATGAGAAGTACATTTCAAGATTATGTGCAAACTGAAAGCTCTGAACAACTTACAGATCCTGAAATAGGTGCAGATGATTCTCATGGACAAATAACATCACTGGAGAGCAGAAAGGAGCTCACTGGGAGTTGCCTAAAGTAACTAGGACCGAACAAAAGGGATTCCCAGTCCTGGCAGTGAGAGAAACACGACGAGTCCAGTGAGATTCAACTCAGCTCAGGCAGGTCAGTCTCAAGCCTGAATAGGAAAGACGGGTCACGGTCAGCACTGGCACAAGCAGATAAAAAGCTCCACCAAGAGCACAGAGACATGGTCCACAGAGCAAGGGAAGGGCTCATCACAGCGTGGCCTCACCGGCTTTGACCTAGCGGCGTTCTCCGCCTTATCTCCTAAAGGTTCTGGTTTATTCTGATACACTCGGAATATAATTGCTTTTTGTCAACGGAGACAAAAGGGGAACAAACATTCACAACACAATAACATGTGTTGATTCACAAACAAGAGGAACTTGAGCTCATTTTCCACCTCCTTGACATTTTCTGCATTGTGTGGGTTGAAGCAAAGAGCCAGTTGTATCTAAGGTCATTGCGTCTATTTTAGTTTAAGAGATGAGACTTAAACACTTCTGGATCAACAATTATTTTCATCTCTTCCCCCTGCTCTTCAGAACACATGACCTATGAAAACATCTTCCTAGGAAGAAGAATGATCATGAAGCTTTAGCAAGAGCTTGTGGTCTAACCACTGGAAGCATTGGTTCAGTCCTGACTACCTTTCATCTTTCAGAGGTTAAGAGATTTCATTCCATTTGCTTATATTACACGGACTCTTAAAGGACAGCCTGAAAGCGAAGGTCCTCTGTATATCTCGCTCCTTTGTAATTTTCCAGAAGAAACGAAGTTTTTTCCTCAGGGAACAGATATTGGGGAAAAGGACCTACACAAGAATTCTCAATATTCAATGTCATATTATTATTACATTTGATTAAAAACAATCTGATCCTCCATACAATAGTTCATATGCTTTTAAATGAGGTTATATATTTGCCATAGAGTCCTGTACTGACACAACCTCTATTTAAGTCTTTATTCTATATCCTGTTCTCTATTTTTATGGTACCCTTGGATTTGCATTTCAGTCATGCACTCTGGGAACATCAAGATGAAACCTACTTCTGAAATTTTAAAATAGTTTCACAGTCTTTAATACATTTTTATCATTAAAGGATGGGAATTATGGGAGAGGTTTTCTGCCTAATGCAACAGAATATAGTTATTTAGATAAAGTAAATCTGCATGGCTTAAATATTTCTTGTTCTTCAACCTATTACATGACATCATTTTAATATAAAAGTACTTTGCAATTATGATGCCTTTCCTGATAATTCTTTGTTGAACACCACTGCATCTTCTTTATCTGAGGCCAGAGATCTCTTAAGAGATGGTACACTGACACCTTTATGAGGTGCAACAACAACTTTCAACCTCCTCAACCTCTTGCTTTGCTTTGGTGTACTCAGGACAGCATTTGGTATAAATTCTTCAATTTAGCTTTAGCCTTGCCTAGAGGGCAGCAAAACAGCATCTCCTGAGAACTCCAAAAACTGAATTTGCTTCTGTCACGCAGGGAAGGACCACAAGCTCTTCCTCAGTGTGCTGAAAGGTGCAGCCAAGACGTAGCCCATCTTGGCCAGTGTGGGTTGGCCAGGGAATGATGTGGTTGGCCCCGTCTGCCTCCCCACTGACCGAACAAACCGAGCTGGAAGCTGCCAGGAGCAGAGCTCTCCCTCGCCGTCCTCAGCGGCCTCGTGGAGCCTTCTGCCAGCGACCCACCAGCTATGAGGTAGCGTCTCCGACTCCTGGGTTGAGGACTGCAGCACTAACTCAATTATTTAATGACGGGGGAGACGTTACTGCTGAGACTAGAACTTGCATCTCTAGTTTCCAGGCCTAAAAGGGGACTGTGAAGAAATGCTGGAAGCAAGACAAGAGCGTAACTGTTCAGTTGCAAAACTCAGATGCCTGTAAGATTTTCCTCCAGTGAGGTATGAGGCTGAGATGCTTCTTCACGGATCAGAAGTCACCTGTCTAGTGGAACGAGATCTCTGATAGGCAAACAGCCAGAGTATTCTTTTTTTTGTAAACATCAAAATGAAACAACCTCCACAAATTTCTAAGTAGATCAAGAAGCTCTGAGAAAAGACAATTGCCCAGTGGGGCTAAATCCTCTGTTATTCATCTAAATATTCCTTTTCTCCAAGAAAGTGTACTTGAAGCAGAAATAAAGTGTTTTTAAAGATTATAATAAATAGGAGTGAAGTTTAAAATGTTGGAGCCAATGGAAAGAGGAAAGCTCCTAGCAAAGAAAAACATCTGAAAAACTGTCGGAGCTAGAGGTAATAAATCTGTGTAGCCTGAGCGGGTTCTCTGATGTCTAATGAGGACTCTCACTCTATTTTTTCCCCACTTCCACCTAGCACCTTTCTCCTCTTTCCTTGATGTTTTTATAAACTTGTATGGGCACATTGTCCCTGTGACTTTTTTTTTTTTTTTTTCTTCTTTAAATCTCCCTTTAAAATTAGCCAAAGGGAAAAATTTTAGTCAGGGAAAATAAAGATGGCTAGAACTATGCCATGATCACAGTCTGTCCAGTCTAACAAAGGTACTGGAGGAAAAAAAGTTGTGATTTAAGTTAGATACCTGGAGGTATGAGAACAGAACATGTGCAGGAGTGTCATCCCCTCAGCGTTCACCATTACTTCATCTTGCTGGGAGACTATAACAATAATAAAAAAGGCTTCACTTAGAGTAAGTCTATAGTGGAAATCTGCCAATGTTTCCAGGTATCAGTGCAGAAGAAAAGCCCTCTGCTTGCAAAGAGTGATCCACTTTCTAGCTGTTGCAGCCACTCCACTTGCTTGTGCACAGCTTTGGCTATGGCGAGCCACAAATCTTTTGAATTTCCTTGTGGATGTTTGAACCCTTGCACAAAGCACAGAAAGTTACTGGGGACTGTCAACCAAAATTTACTGGAATTCCAAGTTTTTCTAAAGTGGTTTGCCAGAACTTCCAGCTTACACTGATACCAGAAACTCGGAGCACGTGCACAGGTTGCTCTGAACAACAAATGCAGCCCTCCCTTTACCTCTTGCAAAAACGGAGAAGTAACATTGCTTGTAAAAAAGTATTTGATATGCACGACAGATTAGAACATTAGTGGTGTAATAAAGTAAATAAGATGGCAATTGAACTGAGACATGAGGGTTTTACCCCAATTTTTTGTTTATAGTTGAAGGTCGTAAGCTATACAAACCTCTATTGATCAGAGTCCTCTTTGTTTAAACAAAACCTACTGTATTTATTTGTGCTGTTCCTCTAAAGTCAAACAAAAGGGGACAGTTTTAAGTAAATCTCTGCATGACACTGCTGCCATGTGGTTCATTCACTCAGTATACAGATGTTTTCAATCTGTACAGTTTGTCTTTCATATCCATATGAGATGAAGCAGGCTTGATTTAGGCTGGGAATGATGCCAAAGAGAGAAGATACATCATTAACCCTTAATAAACGACTTATGAAGCATCCCTGGTTTATTCATTAAAGGGCTTCCATGAAGTATTACCATTACACCTTATGTGTGGTAAGAATCCTCTACTCGCTCCGTAATACTGCGTGACAGACATGTACATGGAAAACAGAAGTGTCCGGTGTGGGAGATCCTCTATGCACAGTAAGACAGATGCAAAAAACAAGCACGTAGCATCACTTAGCACTCAGATAGTTAACGCTGCCAAGAATCAGAAGGACAGAATTCACCTGACTTTACCTTGCAGGTAACGTGCTGACATCTCAGTGAAATCAGGACCTCTAGGTACTGGGCACCACGTGAGTATTTGCAGGCTTAGTCTGTGCTTTACCACCTTAATGCACATTGTATGCATTTAACTAATACCCACTACATGTAAGAGACATGGGGATGCCTCTCCTTGCACATCTGTGCGAGTGAGGCGGCGAAGGGAGCGACTTTCCCAAGGCCACGTGAGAAGCACACACCAGAGCCAGGAAATGAACCAAACTGTCCCAAAACGCAGCCCAGCATGTTAGTCACAAGACCAGCCCTCCTCCTATATTGTTTCCACTTTCCTCAACACTCCTTTCTTCTAACAAACCCTAAAAGCCCTTGACAAACATTAGATGAGTGCTACGCACAACGCTGTGCTCGTACTGGATACAGGGATATTAGAAGCAGCTACTGGCTTGGAAGCAACAGGAGAAAAAAGAAAGGACACAGCTTTTTTCTTTAGGCAGTTGACAGTGTTTTGTACACTGTCTATTCTTGCTGTTGCATCACTACAAAGAAGAAACCACTGATCTAATGCTGCTAATAAACAGTCTCACTCAATCCCTTTCTTGCTCTATTAAAACATGCAAAACAGCAGTGAGTTTGAGCCTGCTGCGCCAACAGCAACATCACTTGATTTTAGCAGGGAGCGGAGTGGCTTGGCACATAAAAATTAAAAGAAAAAAAAAAGAAATAAGAATTGATTTTTTTTTTCCTTCTGCTCCAGCTCAGTTGAAAGGCATAAATTCATAGTACCACTTAGCTTTAAAAACTCAGAATCGAAGGCCACTGCTCAGAAGGGCTGGCTAGGAAGGCTGCTCTGAAGTCCCTACAGACTTCATAGCTGATCCTGGATGGAAGGAGAAACAGCCTAAGAACCTGGAGGATTTTGTGCCCTGCCTCAGTTTTGGTTTGAAGAACGGGCTAAGCAGAGTCACCTGTATGTTCAATTATTCATCTTCCAGGAGGTGTTTCAGGCAGGGAGAGCAGGCTCAGCACACACCATAAAAACACTTCTGCTCCTCGCTCTCCAGCTCAGCACTGCAGGTCAGACGAGCTCCGCTCGGACATGGGATGTGAAGCCCCTGGCTCCCCTCCCAGGACTCTCCCGAGCAGCCCCAACCCTCCCAGGAGCAGCTCACAGCATTTTTCAACTTCCTTCCCTGTCACAAAGCCCCTTGGCAAATCCCAGCACGACGGAGACACAGCCCTTTCCCCAGGGAGCGGGACGGTCCCCTCATGGAGCCGGACCCAGCAGGGAAGGGGGACATGCTTCTGCTGCTGCTGCAGCTCCTTCCCCACACACGGAGGAGCGGGAGGAACCCCCGCCCCCGATCCCAACATCCCAGGGGATGGAGCTGAAGAACGTCCTGAGCACTGCTAGCAACCTGAGGCCCTTGGTCCCTCATCACATGCGCTCTCGGGAAATTTGGAATTTGTGGCCATCTCAAAGGCCACCCTGACCTCAAGGCTCCAAAGGGGAGGAATGGGCATGAGTAGAAATGCCCCAAGTGTATCCAGTCCCTGAGTGAGTGCCCTGACCATCAGCTTGTGACACGAGGCCACTGTCATCACCTCCATGTCACAGTCTTAAACCCAGGACACTGTTCAGCTCCTTGGAAGGGCAACTCTAGGTGCCTCCTGGACAGAGCAAGCGCTACCTCCCTGTCCTTGATGCAGAAACGTCCCTTGCAAACGGGGAAGCGAGAACAGGAGCTGAGTGAAAACCACTGATGTGCTCAAGGTTGTGAAATGAGGCAAAGGCAGAGCCCATCGACAGCCCCAAACTTCCCAGCATTATTCACCAGCCTCCACCAGCCCTGCTGCACAACCTACAACCACATATAGCCTTTCTAGAGATACAACCTCCTCTAAAAAAGCAAAAGAAAGAAAAGAAAAGCACAGCCTGCGTCCTGCACGGTGCTGCAGCTGAAAGTGCTCAGCGAGCCTACTGGGAAGTCAATTACTCATTCAAATATGGGGGGGAAAAAAGAGAGATTTGGGGGAAGAGAGGGAACCACAGCTAACGGTCCCTTTTTGGTTTAAAAATCTAAAGTAGAGACAACAGTCAAACTTGGGACAATCCTGGGTAAACCACAGAAGATGGCAGCGCTTCTCCTCATCCTAAAGCAACAATATTTTTCCAAGTTTTTTTCAGGCAAAAATGCTAGCAAGGCCATCCTGGAATCTGCTACCATTTTTCCTTCCCCAAAGCTATTTTTCAACACAAGTATTGAGTTTACATATTAATTTACCACTAAAAACAGGATGAAGGAGATTGGAATGTTAGAGTTACTGATTTGTTTGGGATTTTCTAAGAAAAAATAAAATAATTTTGTTCCTTCACTTTTTTTCCCCCTTCTTTTCTCAGTTAAGTAGCTGTTTCAAATTAATAGAAAGAGGATGCAGCATTTCTTGGCTTTTATTTTATGGGTTTTCCCAGTGTATGGAATCTTTTTAAAGATGAGAAGCTGTGGGTAATATGTTATTATATGCATATTTTAAGTTAACCATTCTCTGTATCTTTCTTAAAAGAAAAGATTTAACGTGTTTATGTCTGAGAAATATGTTTATTTAGGAGATTTAATTCAACTCTACTGATTTCCTTTAGAGGGATGTCAACTGGAAAACTGTATTAGCATTTTTCTAAATCAAAATTAGGCTGGAATGGAAAGAAATGATTACTTGCTGCTCTTCTACATCTTCGAGGTTCCCTCCTAAATCAGATTTGACAGGTTCATAAAGTTATTTTCTGAATTTTGTTCATCTGCCAACAGAGACACTTTTTAGGTGGTGAAGTCCTGACCCAAAATGCCAATGTTCCCATCAGTGCACTTTGGAACCACAGGAACCCTAATATTCAAAAGTAGCCGCTAAACTGAAATAAGGGGAAGGGAGGGGAAGCTATAGGAGATTTTCAAAACACCAAACCGACAAAAAGGTGGTGGTTACCAAAAGCTCCAGATCTCCTGGGAGTTTTGGTCGAGAAACACTGAAAAAGGAACTGAAAATTTCTATGCAATTCCGCTCTGCTCTCTTTAAAGTAGATGCTGTCACAGGAGGTGTTGTGGGGCTGCTGTGAGCGTTAGGAAGCATTTGTTAGAGTTGAGTTTCACGAGCGATACTTTGCCTATATACAGTGCAGACGATAGGTGGTATCCACGAATAGCCAAACCTGAGACTCGCAGTGCAGCCCTGCGAGCTGAGACCCCTGCAGAAACATCCACCGCATCGACCACCTCAGCTCACACTCAGCACCCTTGAAACCCATGTACACAGTTCACTTTTCTCCTTCCACGCTGACCTAAAATATTAGAATACAAAATCTTTTGCTACTTCCAAATATTTTTTTTTTTTTTTGTCAAATAAAGCCAAAGAAAGTACACTCAACTGACAGAAACAATAGAGAAAGCTGATTTTAAATAAGACTTTCCTGCTGTAAAGAAAATTGCATTTTTGGCTCAGAGAAGGCATTTTAATTACCTGGGAAAAAATATATGAAGCTGTTACTAGGAGAGAACTAGGGAGGCAGGTTTTTGAACTCAAATTTGCATGACTTTGGGATTTTGTCTGGGTGTAGGATTAGTGCTGGTGTGTGTCAGAACTGGCAAGACACGCTGCATGTAGCATTTATCTCCTTCCTGTATTGTAATTCCATGTTGGTCAAATTTCACAGGACGGCAGCGCGGCAGTAACGGGGGACGGCTGTTAAACCCACTCACACAGACTGCCCCTTTCACCACGGGCTCTTCCCTGAGGCAAATAAAGGATTAAATCCTGAGTTGCTGTAGGAAACAAAACCATTGTGTTCCATGGGCACCATGGACTAAGAGTGACCACAAGGCTGGAGAGCTTGAGAAAGAAGGGGAGAAGGAGCAGGTTACGTCATTGGAGATGAACTAGGAGACGAATGGACCAAACCTGATATCTGTGGAGGTGCAGGGCAAAGAGCTTGGGTTCAGTGTATGTAAGCCCAGCACAGAGAGCTCCAAATTTGCCCGCCATGGAGCATATAGCAGGCAAAGGCCCATGGAAGTCACACAATAAGCCAGATCATTTGAGCTAAACCTAGACGTGCTTCTCCAGACCTGGATCCCAAGGCTCATACCAGCAGGCTAGGTGACAAGCTAAGCAGCAGGCCTGGAGAGGTTATCCAGCTCTGCACAAGTTCTCACACCACCTTGATTTAATTCCCCAGTCCTTAACAGGGTGTAAGTTGGGGATATGATTTGCATACAACACATGGTTTTGCTCTTCACCACAGCCTGCTGGCTTTTTAAAATCATGTACTTCCCTGTGATAATTACAAATTTAGGCTGTTTGCTCTTACATCCACAAAAGCAGATTTCCTGAGGCACTGTGACATCTACAAAACTTCCCTGCAGACATCCTTGGGAACCGGACTACCTGCCGCAACGCTTACATATTTTGCTGTTTTAAAGGTGAAATGAACTCAGTTGCTCAGAGCAGGTAGGAATGAACAAGCCAGAGTGCAGAACGACTACCCAGACTACGACCACATGGAAGTACCATGGCCTTTACACACGTGGCGTGGCCATGCACGGCAAGGAGGTTGGAATATGGTCCTCTTGTGTATCACCTTCTCCTGCCCGTGGAGCGTTTGGGATGGGAGAGCGCTGGGAAGAGGCAGCCTGGCCCTATCAGATGGGCCCAGAACCGACTAGACTGCCATGAATCAAAGGCCCGTAGGCAGATCAGAGACATCAGTTTCTTTTGGTGTCTCATTCTGCATCAGCCTAAAAGAGCCTTTGTTACTCAACAGTTTGCACATCCTTCTCCCCCCCGCCCCGCCCCCAGCTGTCAAACCAAATAGATTTTCATTCATTTTAACCTGGACAGGACCAGCAAACCTACTCCCCCAGGTGAAAAGTCAGAAGAGCACGGAACCCACTCAACTTGGCCGCACCACCTGATTCTTCCGAGGCCCAAAGCTCATGTGAGCCGAGGGGCTCGGACGGGGCCCTGGCCACCCCATGCTCACCACGGGAGCACTCACGGCACTAGCAGTGCAGCAGGCAGGGTCTGCTTGGGAAGGGGCCTCTCCCAAGCAAGCTCGCGGTCGGAATCACATCTCAGCCCCAGGGAAGAGGGCTTCTGCAGTTCCCATTCAGGGTCAGTTGTGGGGTAACATGTGTTATTCGTCTCTGCTAGCAGAAAATATGACTGAGCGACATGTGGAAACTGGGAAATGAAAATAAACAAAATGAATAAACACATTTAAAAGGGCTTGAGGGGAGGGGACAGAAGCCCAACCTGCACATAATATCCTTACCAACAGGACAACGCAAACTGAATTTAGGATTTGCATCCTGATGGGTATGGTAAATTTGAACTCCACATGACTCCAGCGCATCTGCTAAGCAAACAGAGCCACTCTCGTTACAGATGTGCAGCCCAGAGGCAGGACAAGAGCCGGCATCCACTGAACTCGCTGCATTTGTGAACAGCACGGGAGCGCTCCTCCTTTCACTCGCACGTTTCTTTTGACCACCGAAGTGGAACAAGAGCTTCCAGAAGTCACCACGCTCAAGTGGAGTTTCAGCCTTGCGTCTAGGTGCCATAACGGGAGGAGCTCCGAGGTGCCCGGGCTGCCTCTCCTCGTCCCGGAGCGCAGCAGGGCGCACGCAGCTCCCATCCGCACAGCCTCGCCTACCAGCCCAGCCACGGCCACAGCCAAGGGCTCCCTGCACCGGCCTAGCAAGGCTTCAGCACCTCCCCTCCTTCCCCGAGATTTGGCCAAACATCAGAGCAGCGTGGCTGTAACAGCGTTTGGCAGGAAAAGTCTGCCAGGCAACCTGGCCTGCGTGGCTGAAAGGAGCGCGGCGAAGCAAAGCGCTAGAAAAAATTCTAGAAGAATTGAGATTCCAAAAGGGAATTTCTGGACATTCCTTATAACAACCATAACCTTAAATCACTATTTCTGCTTCACTCTTCTCCATCTAACGTGATTGCTTACACTCCCCCTTCCATTTTCTCTTAAAATTAGCCAGGGAGAGGGCAGAACTCCGCAGTCAGGTTCCCAGCATCTGCCCGAGCCTGTGTGTGTGCATGCAGGCACACGGGCACCCAGAGAACAACCACCAGCGTTGCCAAAGACGAACCAGAGCCAGGCCGAGGAAAAGAAATAAACCTAACTGAGGCTGGTGAGCTGAAGGGAAACGGGTGAGGAAAGCAGAAAAACTATCACGAGGGTTTCTCTTAGGCAGCTGACAGAGCTGCTCCCCTGGTGAAAGCCTGCAGGCTTTCCGTGCAGTACATTTCACAAGTGAGATACTATGACTAAATTCAATTTCAAAACATCACACAAAAAGCATTTTATCATTTCCTACTAGAACTCTGATGCTAAAGTGCTTTTGAGCTGGAAGGGAAACCCAGAGCTCCAGCCGTGGCTATTTACGCAAGGGCACGCTCAGACTTCCCGGGAGGATGACGCTGGCACCCAATCTACCCTCCACGGAAACTCCTGAGGATCAATCACGGATCCCGGCTTCCTGACGGACAAGATTGTCCGTGCAGATCCCATGGTTATGGGGGAAGCTCCCCGCAGTTCCTGGTGGCCCGGAAGGCCCTGCTCAGATCCCACCTGAGGCAGCAGGGAGATCAGGTGGGTTTTTACCAGCTTATTTCTGCATGTCCCATGCTCTTTGTAGGACTGCTGCACTGCAGCACAGCGACAAGGAATTCATCAGCCCACCCCTTCTGCTAGTCCTCACTGGGTCTGACAACACATGCACTGATTTTCTCCGGCCTCTCGGCCAGCTGTGGCAAGTCAGATGTGTTTTGGTACACACTGAACCCAGGAGCTGCAAAAGATTAGAGAAATCAGGGCTCTGCAGGTTCACTTGGGGTTTTTTAAATTGGGGTGAATTTAAATTACAGTTCAGGAGCAACATCCTACGTCTGGAGCCAATCTTGAGCATCCTGGCCACCTTCACCTCTTTTTAAAGCCTGGAATCCACCACTGCTGTCCCCAAAGAGTTGGGCAGCAATGCCTCGTGTCTCACCCAAACCCTGAAGAGCAGTATGGAGCATCCTCCAAATTTAGAGAGACCTCCCATATTCACACACACAGAGATGTATTTAGGGTTTGCCAGACAGGACAGCCACCCTCCATCTTACAAAATCCTGAAGAATTACAAGGTGGTTTCAGCACATTTTGCACCGACAAGCTCAGCTGCTGAAGGAGAAACCATTCTTCTCCTTGAGCTGGGTGTTAAACCGAGCCCCATGCAGACAGCAGCAGCTCCAGGGCAGCCATCTGATGAGACTAAGACTTAGCAGAACATCTCTCTAAACACCATAGATATTTGGACTAGATGGTGTCCAGAGGTCCCTTCCAACCCCAGCCATTCTGTGATTTGGGGTAGATCCAGTGGCTTTTCCGCTCTACCACCATGCACATACATGAGGTGCTCCTTCCCTGGCTACAAAGAAGGGTCCTGGGAGGCAGAAGCACCAGGGCGATGACAGAGGTGCCTGCACCACCTCGCTCAAGCGCTGCCCACGCGGGAACGGGCCCATGGCCAACCATGACGGTGACGGTGAGGGAAGCCAGCGCGCACCCGGCGGCCCCGGCACCGCCACGGCTGTGCAGCGCCTGGCAATCGAGGGATACGTGGCCGAGTTCCGGGAGCCGGGGGAAGGACGCGGCAGCAGGAACCCGGCTCACCGCACCCCGCCGGGCCTGACCAGACCTGCTCTGGGAGCAGTTTATTTCTCCACCTCTTCAGCTGTTAAGTACCCGGCTGCATTCAAAACCGAGCGACGGCCAAGAACGCGTATAAAACTACAGATTTACAAGTGGGGATATGTGGAGCTCTCCTACTTGCTGGAAAACTTTATTAATATTGCTACCTAGATCCCCAGCTGGTAGCAATTCCTATCAACTAGAGATTTCATTCCCTAAACGGAGAATTAGCCCACATGTCCTGTGCTGTCAAGTGCTGCTACAACGGGGAAGTATTTGTCCATGTTTTGTTTTCTGTATTAAAGCATTTATTATCTGGAACACTGATTTGACCATGAAATTTTCATTCAAGCTGAGAAAAGATGTTGTAATAAATCATTTTGTAAAATGAATCACACTTCCCCATCTGCAGATTTTCCCTACATGTCACTCTCTCCTGGTGAACATGTCCATTTTTCAAAATGATCAGCTATATAAGGCTGGGAGTAATAATTTGTCCCACCTATCTTATGGGATAGCTGCAGGAGGAATCCTTCTGATAGTGAATACAGGACCCAGGTTATGTGTCTGCTGCACAACAGTATTTTCAAGTCCTTCAAGTTAGTTCCTAAATCTTAGTCTGTATTTAAACATTAAAAAAAAGTTTGTCAAAAGTGCAATCTGCTCTTTCCATCAGCTTCAGGAAAGACAAAACATGTAGGAGAAAGATTTCTAAGAAAAATACTTGAAAATTTCCATGGATTTCAGCATCTCTTCAAATAACAGATGATTATTGTTATTACTACTACTGCGAGGCTTTGGTAATCTCATAATATTTATGTCAAGTTAGTTCCCACTGCCAGAATTTACATCTTCAATTTGGCCTAAAAATCCTCAGGTCACCCCTCCTGTGAGGCCACCGTGTGTGAACCCCATGGGCTCGGATGCCCCTAGATAATCCAGGTTTCCAAAGCCAACTCCCTCTTTATCATTACATGACGTAGGCCTGGAAAGTTCAAGGTAAGGCCATTGTGTCTTCGCTCTATTTTTATTGTACAAAACAGTGGATGGAACTTAATTACCTTTTCCATCTGCCAACCATTTTGACTAATTGAACCCTTTGGAGCCAGGAGTCAAGGTTTCCCAATGTAAACCAGACCCTGGAACTCAGTATTAGCAGAATGTTGAAAAATCATGAAGGAATTTTTGGTTCTGAGGTTTGATTCTGTTTTCCAGAGGCTGACTGGGATTCAGAAGAAACCTAAAACCCTATCCTACATATACATTTTTTGGGTCCCTTTAAGCTTCTCAAATTTTCCATGCACCAAAAAAAAAGAAAAAAATGAAAAAAGGAAAAAAGGGAAAAAGATAAAAAAATTGAAGGATATAACTTAAAGTCATAGGAGTACGGAAATTCCCAGCAAAGGCTCAGACTTCCATTATGTTGGCATTAGCAGAACATGCTTGGACAACACTAAAAATGAAGCCTAACTCAATACCAAAGGCCTTCAATAAGTTCTCTGTGCTGAAGGTCAGGCTGCTGACAATTCCGTTGTTGTGTTTTAATGTTATTTTCACTGATATTTTTTCCTTCTTAAGAGGCTGACAGGGTAGCCAATAAACTGTTGGGTGTTCAGCTTGTTTGATGACCCCATGAAGAATGCTCCAACTGCAGCAATCTCCCTTTTCTGACCTTCGCTCAGAACGTACAAACGTGGGAACGGTGAATCTTGCAGCAGCACAAGATCATGAATAGGAATGGAAGGAAAGAGCTATTACTTTTCAGCTGTGACTTGCTATACAGCCTACACCTCTGAGCAGGCCTGGGAAGCGCACTTGAATTCTCCTGCTTGGCAGTGAAGCCTAAATGGGCAGTTTGTGCTTCTCAGTACTGTAAATCTGCCTTGATAAAATTATTTTTAGGACCTCCTATCATTAAGGTGGCAGGTCCATGTTCACGTCCACTGCCTCATCCATCTTAGCCTCTCCTGCTATTACTGTGTCTTTCCCCAGCAGCTACCAGGGAGGCTCCATCCTTTAATTTTCCCATCTTGGGTGTCTGGCCATGAAGCAGCAGATTCAACCACTTCTCCCACCACATTCTTTCACTCTGACACAAAACTCATTTTCCAGGATAGCTGTGACAGCTTGGAAATGCCAGGCAGAAATCAGGGTATCTGTCTGAAATTCTACATTGCAGGCAAATGAAAATTTCTAATAGAGCTAGGTCTTAGTTCCGCTAATTTAGATGGTTCATTTCCCTGTTCTGGCAGTCAGGCCCCATTAATGCAACAGAAGGAAAAGCATGTATAATGCATGTACAGCAACAGCACTCTAATCTCAAATTTCTTTCTTCTTCTAGGTTCTTATTTTTTTTAAATACATATATAATGAGTTACTGACAGTCCTTAACAATATCTTATACTAGACACTGTAATACCCCAAATAAATACCTCATTTCTGCTTTCCTGCAACTTCACCAGGATTACATCATGTCAGATTACTTTAAGTCTGCTTTAACCCAGTTTGAAAACACTAGTTATTCAAAGATCTTTACAATTCTTAATTTCGTCCTTTGAAATACCTTTTCTTTCGCTCCCTTTGTACATTTTTTCCAGCCCGTGAAGGCCAGAAAGTTGCTGCAGTCAGAGCGAGCCTGCAAGGGAGGAAGCTGGGACAGCAAGAAGGCAGCTCGGACACCAGCAATGCTTCCTCCTGTCCGAGCTGCACTGCCCGGGTGCCGGCACACACTCGGGTGCCCTCTGGGCTATCTGCACCCACAGCAAATTACATGGGTACCACAAATGCAGTTCAGTGCACGAGTGCAGCTCACCCAAGGCCTGCAGCCCCCGGGAGATGCAAGTGTCTGATCTCCCCACCTGCCTCCCCATCACAGCTCCCACGTGAGCACCCTACCCTTAACAACCACCATAGTCATTAACACGCGCTCCCCACCATGAACTAAATTAGCTCAGATTCTACTGACGATGCAAATAAACTCATGAAGCATAGCTCTATAGGGCTGCTACCTAGCCTATTTGAAAAGCTCTGTGCTGCTTTTGTTTATCATTTCAGATGATAAACAGCTACCTCCCTAAATTACCCAGGAAAAGAAATCTTAAACATTCAGCAAATAATAAAAACTGTTTTAATGATATATAAAAACGCACAAAGCTCAGCATGTTCTGCTGAGAACTATTAATAAAAGAAGATGGTGATGCCTATGAATTTACTTTCCCTTTAGTTAACAGGCTTTTTCAGCTGTAATCCATACAGCTAAACAGAACGCATGTCCCTTATTAAAATAAAATGTTGAAATGTGGATTCTTACTGTCTTTCAAATTTTGTCTAATCTTGTTCTAAAGTCTTCCAAAAAGCTGGAGGAATCAAGCTCCTAATCCCACTGTGTTCCTGTGAAAATCTAGACCATAATGATGACATTAATTACCATTGCCTTTGACTTTCCTTCCTTGGCAAATATCAGCTTAAAGCCTAGCTGTTAAAATAGCCTTCCTGTGGTAGGAAGCACCTTATCTTGTACTTTCGTGTCCCTGTAACATCTGCATGCGGTGCGCTGAACTTTGTCGCTGCCCTCAATTAAAAGCAAAACAAAACAAAAAAAAAAGCTTGATAACACTTTGCTGGAAACGGACCCAAACAATATCCTGCTGATTGCAGACAACCAACACATCGTGTTCCTTCAGCCTGGCAAATAGGAGGCCAAATCTGTGCAGGATGGAGCGACGCAGCGTGAGCATCGCCCTTCCCGGAGCTGTGCCGGGTGCTCCGGCCCGCGCTCACAGCTCTTGTTCCCTGCTCCGCTGGCCAAGGGATACTGCTCTCTCCTGCCATTTCCGAACAGCCCTGGCAAACCCACAACGTCTATTTTGAAACGTGCTTTGGAAACACTCTCCCATCCTTTTCTCACTCTTAGAATGTATTTTAATGGCTCAATTAAAAATTTCTGAAGTGTCTTTTACGTAAGACTTTTTAAATCAAAGATTTAGTTCTGCGTAACAGAAGTAAAGAGATTATTTTAGAGATGAGAATTTTAGAGCATCTGGGAATCTTCTCCTCTGTTTCAGACTGTTTCCAGTTCTCTTGATATAAACCTTATTCAACTGAATAAACAGGTTTATATAACCCCATCCCAGCACCCAAACTCTATTGGAAGAACGACATTTCAGAGAGCTAATATCAAAATACAGCTAGTCTAAAAACACAGCCATGAGAGAAGCCTGTCCTTTCCCACTAAGCAAACAGAGATTTCTCGGGGCGCTGCCGCAGTCGCATCATCCATGTGTGCAGAGGCCGTTTGCTCCGTGGGCAGGACACCAGGGCTGCCTCCCGCTCCCTGGCTAATCCCCCGGCAGCAACGCGAAGGGATGGGGACTCGGCGCAATCCCGGGAAGGCGACGCCACAGCCCATGCAGGGCACCACAAAGCAAAGGTTTTGGCCGGGACTGGAACAAACAGGCTGCAAGATGCAGCGCACGTTAACGTTGCTAGAGCAGGAGGTTAAAAAGCAGGCGGAGAGCTGCTTCACTTGCGACGCTGCCTTTAAATGCAGGCAGCATTTAATCTCCAGCAAAGCCCGACAGGAAGAGTGCATGGGCAGGGTGGATCCGGGAGATTTAAGAACCACAGAGATCCCCTGGGCTCTGGATCTGCAGCAGCGGGTGTTTCCCAGAGGAGCCTCCGCAGAGAAGAGGCCACGGAGTTAGATGGTGTGATGAACATTTCTCATCTCAAAATGGGTGTTGGCTCCTGTCAAACTCCATCTCCGTCTCTCCGAGGGAACTATTGCCAATACTTCCCTGCGACTTGGCAGGATCAGCTGCCTCTTCTCCAGAAAAGCTGCTACCCTGTCCCCACCCTCCGATGGGATAGCGGAGACTTAGCAACTGCGTGCAGGCCTCAGCGAGGGGCTCGGCGGAGAGCGCTGTGGGCATCCAGATACGGACAAGCTAAAGGTCTCGTCTCAAGGCACCGCACACACCAGGAATCAAACTCAACAGACATTCCTTTTTTTTCTTTTTCCTCCTTCAATCGTAAAGCATCTCTTGGGCTATTTTAACATGATTTATAAAACATACAAATATCTGAAAACTTCAGGGGTCGGTCACTGCTTGAAATCATCACTTTGGATGCCCAGCTTTCTTCAGGGAAATATCAGACCCCAATGGCTCCCCAACAAGGAGCCATTCAGAAAGGCTTCTCATGGGCAAAGTCATTTCTGTCTGAATTTCAGGCTTCTTGATATTGACCTTGGAAAAATCCTGGCAAGTGCTTTTACAATTACAATGTTCAGTAGAATCTTCAAAAGGATTTTTTTCAAATTCCTCAATTCTTTGCAAACGGATGACATTGAGCTGCATATCACTTAACTTCATAATCCTCTTAAAAACATGTGGTCTTGATTTGGCAACATTATTTTCCATACGATGCTACTCTGTAATTCTGTATCAGATAATTGCATAATTTATTTGCCTTGCATATTGAACCGGGACCTGAATGCTGCTCTCCCAGCCCAATTACTCCAGCTTTACAAAAAATGAGTCAGAATACCATGCCTGAAAACCAAAATCAACAGGAATAATAAACAACGAGCACTCCTATAGGTATTTAAAAAAAAAACATACAATGGTCAATGCAGAGCTCCATCTTATATACTCATAAAACACTGTCTTGTAGCTATAAACAAAGCAGGAATATGATGAGCAGTCAAAATGGTGTTTTTTTTTCTTTTTTCCTCAAAAAAGGACAGTCAGAGGAAGATACCACCAGTCCAAGGACATTGGATGTCATGCTCTAAGTTTGCCTACAAACACCCTCTGCACCCGCTCGCGCCACAGGGCATCACGTCCCTTTGGCTCCCAGCAGGTGGAAGCGAAGCCCATGGGAGACCTGCTCCCGGTTTACGTGACCGGGCACCACGCCTGGGACCTGCCCAGCGTTTGCTGCCATTGCTGTTTTATCCCTATCACTCCAACGATTTTGGAGTTCACTTCAGGAAGTGTTTCACCCAAGCACTGAGTGGTACCATCACCACTTAATTGTATCTTTCATTTTACACCCACAAGTAATATTACTCATAAATGAAAACCCTGGGTTGCCCATCTGCAGGCAGGTGGCTTCATTAGCATCATTTGTGCACCTGATCGGCAGCTGACATAGCTGTTTGGAAGAGCAAAAAATGCATTCACACAACCTGGGACTGCTTTGGCTCTCCTGGATACCTATTCCGTCAGATTTATTAACTGTATGTGCTGCAGAAGTTGGCTCCCACCATGCTCCAACCCTGAAGAATTCTTCTATAATGTTTGTGGCCAGGTTTTGGACCATCTAAACAAGTGAAAAGTCTCTAGTTTTATGTCCTGCTGGACAGAAATATTCAAAATCAGTTTTTTTTTTGAAAGAAAAAGGAAACCAGAAGATGATCTCACTGACTGACATGTTAAACACCTAGGTGCAACAATATAAGAGAGCACAAAGAGTGGGGAAATCCTTCCATGCCAGAGTTACCCACATTGAGACTTCCATCCTGTTGCTCTCAGGTGAAACAAAGGAGATGCCTCCAGATACTCTGCAGGCATTGACCTCCACATGGAAAAAACCCATCTTGGCTCTGTCCTCCAAGAGCATATAGAGGTTCAAGACATGGAAAAACAACTCAACATAAGTATGTGTTTGCCTTGGAAATCAACTGGACCTAAACATATGCTTTAAATTAAAGATGAGCCTCTGCAATTTCCTGAATGAGGAGGGATTTAGGCATGCATTTACACCCTTTCTGAATGGAGACAAGGGGAAATTTAGAGGGCCTTGGTACCACTTACATTCCACTTGCGTAAACTGGAATTAGGCAGCATGATATTATTGGAACCCTTGTCAGGAGTCAACACGCTCCCGGGCAGACTTTCACGAGCATTTGTGCAAGGAACACTCGAGTCCACGTAAACAGGAAGCCAGATTTGCTTTGTCATGAAAGAAAATCCCCGTGCGAAAGGGTGATTCATTTCATGACAAAACAAAATTTGTTTGGGGCAAAAGCTGAAGTAGCTTAAGGGTTCCGAGTTGTCATGTTAACTAATTTGCTTTGAATTCACTTTAAAATCTCGACACCTCTTTCCAACAGACCGTCACCCTCAGGAGGTAACTATCAAATAAAACTCAAGTGGTGCATACGTCAACGAGAGCTCCAAATGCCCCAGTTAATGTGTAGAGCCACTACTGGGATCATCACCATGAGGGAAGCGAGTTGCACTGCCAAGAATTACCAGCATTTAAACAAGCAACACAAAACTCACCCATGAAGAAGGAGTAGGCCTGTAAGAAGGCCTCCTGAATGGATCCACACAACACAGAGCATCTCTGCACATCCCTGCCCTTTGGAAAGTCAGTTCCTTGGACTAGTTAGCAGCCTCAGGTGACCTTCTGCATAACACCAGATTTTCTCTGTCTCCTAAACAACGAGGATCTCCATAACACTGAAGGAGTAATGCTTCACAATTCCTGCTCTGTCCACAAGGCTCCCCTTTCCCTATTTCCACTATACACCCTCCCCAAGAAACCCAACATAAAAGTTTGCAGCAGATTCCGGGGCTTCTAAAATTCTACCCATGACCACAAAAATCAGGAGCATCTTCATTTTTAAATAACTCCTGTGTCCCCTTCCAAATTAGGTTGGTGACATTGGATTTTCTAGGTTTGCTGCAACTGCAGCGCATGGGACAAGGTGCACGGTCGTAACTGCTCAGTGTGACGAGGTCTCTTGCAGCCTGGTTGGCTGCTGTTGCTTTAATCAGACGGTTGTCTATTTGTATGTTAATAGTTTCATCCTGGTTTATTAGGCTTGTTGATGGAAAAGCAAAAATCAGATGCTTTACTATTTTCAAGCTTCACTATTAATCTATGATTTTTTTTTGTGCCAGTGCTGAACCATTTCAGCATCCTCTGCCTTAAATCCTCTTAATGAAAGCATGAAGAATGACAAAATACTTCCTTTCATGAAGCAGAAGGCTCTGCCAATTCACTTTCAACATGCTCATTCAGTGGAACTGAGGTAAATATGTTGCTCCACAGGTGCTTTTCCTTGCAATAACATACTCCCTAGTAATCCATTAAATTCATCTCATGCTCTGTTTAGTGCCTGCTCTGCAAAGGGCCTCGCTGGTTAAGGGCACAGCGATAATAGGCATGGGTTAAGCAGCTTGGGGACACCAAACTCCCACATCCATCCGCTGCAGCCACCATCCAGGTAAGACGTGATGGGCAGCAGTAGATGGATCCGCTCAGACTGACACGATCTCTCCCGCTCTGCAGCTCCTGAAAAGCGGAGACCTGCAGGATTAAGGAAACGCCATCAGATCCGCATCTCAGTGCTCCTTAAAATCATCCAGCACACTTAGGAAATGCAGATCGGCACATGGAAGCTTGTCTGTTTTCCAACATTTCCCCGAACGTGCACAAATGCTAGAGCGCGAGGAGGCCGCTGCCCCCTCTGCCAATAAACCAACAAAGTCCAACCATTTCTCGTGCTTTTCATGCCCATGAGTGCCCAGGGAGGCCTCTGAAGCTCTCAAGGTCCTCGCACAGCATCTTCCCACATCAGGGCCTGGAAACAGGCTGCCCATAACTCCTGATGATAACCCCTTTCATTACAGAGTTCCTGTTAAATGCAGACAAATAATTGCCAGTTAGCATGTCTCGATTAAATTCAGCCCAAACTCAGCCCCAGCAAAGCTTTCCAACAGCCTGACGGGTTTTATTTTATTATTTCCTTTACAGGGTGTTGGAAAGTGTAATCACTGGTAACTAATCAAACTTCTTTCAGATACTCACAAATATATAAAGGGAATGAAATGATTAATTATTGGGCTAAGCCATTTCAAATGAGACCTCATCTAAATGAGCAGATTTATTTCCAGAGCAAGCCGAGAGTAAATTTAGCTGGTTTCCAAAGCTCTGAATGTAAAGCATGCCTGGATTTGAGGATGGGATGGGTTATGAGCGGGTTACGAGTTCTCCCAGACATCCAGCGAAGCACAGCAATAAAAAGCTGACTGCAATTTTACCAAATAATTTTCTAGACAAAGTGGTAGCCAAGGAGAATAAGTGCTACCATTAAAAATTGTTTACTTATAGGCAGGATTAGGTTGGAACATCAAACTGAGAGGATTTAGTCTGTTCAACATTTTAAAAATTTCATTTTTTTTTTCCTATATGAGTTTAACTTGAGAAGAAGAATTAAAAGGCAGCATTTTGCCAATTCTCCCTCCCTGCTTTATTTTGTTCTTGCAGCTCCCCTTGGTCCTTCATCTCTCTGCTTTGTCCCTTGAGTTCTTGCAACATTTCTACCTTCTATAGTTCAGGGTAGAGCTTTAAGAGGTAAATAAAACCAAACCATCTTTGGTTTCCTCGCTCTCCTCGTCCTTAAGAATGCTTGGAATTTGCAAAAACCTTGACACAGATACTTTAACTCAATGTATTGCAGCAGTGAACATCCTTAAATAATCTCTACCAGTCTCTATTCTTGCAAGCACACTCCTATGCACTTATGTAGAAAGGGATACGGTATAAATAAAATCATACTGGCAATCCAAAAACCTAAGTCCATAAAACTCAAGTTTACGTCTCCAGAGATGCAGCATTCCTCATATTCAGAAATACATCATTAGAAATGAGTTAACAGTTAACGAACAGGCTGAATATTCTTCTGTTATGAGGCACTAAACCAATCGGTGCGATTCGCTTTCAGTGCAGATGACACACGGCCCCTTCTCACCCTGAACCTAACGGGACAGACACCGCGGGTGCCGCACGGCCGCGGTGAGGGGGCAGCGCAGAGGTGCCCGGCAGCAGAGCGGCACAGGGCGCTGCGCACGGGGCTACGTGGCGGCGCTGAGCGCTGCCGGCGGCTCCAGCGCACCTGGATTTGCGGGAAGCACCTCCCCGAGCTGGGACTAAGGATCAGAGGGACAGGAGGGCTCTGTGGGGACGGGTGCCGAGGGCTCCCGGCCGTGAGCACCTGCCTGCAAAACTCTGCTCCTCTGGCGCGGCGCTATTTCCACGCACACAGCTAACTAACAGCCCCGCACTTTACACACACGGTTCTAACGCTAGCTAACAACTTTAATGACAGCACCTGACAGATACATTAGAAAAACTAAAACTTTTTTTTTTTTTTTAAACAAATGACACTGTTCCCAAATTTGCTATTCCATGCGTGTGTCTTAAAACCCTCACTCAGGCTGTAGGTCACAAACGAAGAACGAAGCCTTGGAAGGAGACACAACGACTCCTAAATATTGTGTGGGATTATGCGCAGTGGCCTGTGGCAATTCCTTAAGTCTCTCTGGGCAGTGATGCTTTTCCAGCTTTTTTTTTTTTTTTTTTTTTTTTTTTGTCATCACACCATCCCATTGTGAAATATTCTTTTCATGAAGGAGGAAGAAAGAGCTGGTTACACCCTGCAGTGCTTTGGGGAAGACTAAGAAGCGTGGTTTGCAGGGAGTATGTGTGAAATATGACATTTCATTATGTGTAATTATTTTTTAACCAGTAATGTCCATGTTGAAATGAGTTTCTTATTTTTGGAATGCATGGGGAGTGGCTGGGGAGGGGAGTCATGGTTTTTTTTTCCCTGTTAATAAACTCAAGTCATTCTTATGCTAAAGCAATTTCTCAACAAAACAAATTTCTCTCCATCTGGGTAATGGCACACCCAAATATGATTACATTAGAAGGGATTTTAAATTAAATTTCAAGGTAGGAGCATTATTAACCCCATGCATTTGTCTTTATTATCAGCGGATCTGAAACAATAAAAGGCTGGAACACACTTTTAAACGGCAGCACAGACTTTCCTTCTTACGGCACCGGGTTTGATCTGAACCGCTCTGCAACCAGTGTGTTTTGGGTCAGGCCCCAAACACAAACTGGCTGAAAAGGAGCAGGACCCACCCCATCCACCCCACAAAGACAGGGGACTTACATAAAATATTAATTTGTTTTGGATCCTTTCTGAACTTAAGCGAGAAACATCAGACACTGGTTTGAGAGGCTGCTGCTAACAGCTCTGGGAAGAGGTGGGACACGCAGAGCTGCAGTCAGAAACGCACATTCTTTCAGGGTTACAGCAGAGCAAGTCATCCCCTCGGAAATCCAATGTAATCCAAAGTCCGTGTTTCTTCTAAGGAAATGCCAGGAGAGCAGTCGCCCACCGCTGACTTCCAAAGAGGGGTCCGCATGCACACGCAAGCTATGGGACACATGGATGGTTTGTGCCCCTCTGCCTTCTCCGATTTGCAGCCATTCATATTGCATTGCCAGGGCAAAACCAGGTTTACTTAAACTCACACCTAATGAAATACAGTAAATAAACAGAGCGCAAGAATCTCTCGAGTAGTTTTCCAATCAATCACATACAAGACCTCCGACTATCTCTGCTTGTGAAATAAACACGATCAGGATATTGTTATTTGCCCGCTTTTTCTCAGGGAACCTGACAGCTGCTGGCACGTTACGCCTGCTGTGGCAACACGACACGGGTTTTACCAACTTCTCAAAACAAGAGCGAGAACAGTCACGCTCGGCAGCACCCTGAGCAACGTTACTTCAAACCACTACAGTGTGAAGGCAATAACTCCACAAAACGTGACCATTTCTCCCTTTTCTGCCATGTGGCCCACAAGCCGAGGCCATCCTGATAACAGGAGCAGCAATGGGATTAAAAACGACCCTGCTGAGCCTCGGCGCTGGGCATTCACAGCCCAACTGAAACGCACCTCTACGAAGCTGCAGGGAAACTAAAAAGGAGGTTTATGGTGGACAAGCAGGTCTGGGAGGGAAGAGCACCGTGCGGACTCAGCCCTAACCCCTCTGCACCTCTGGATCCCCTCCTGCCGAAAGGGCTCGGGTTTAGGGACCCCGGGCGCAGCGCGGGCCCCGTGTGAAAGGTGAGAGCAATTAGCGGCCGCAGAGCACAGAAAGCGCTGGCTGAAGAACCACATAAATGCAAAGTTATTACGGGCACCCAGTTACCATAGCGATTGCTGCCTTAGAAATGCTAATAATAGTAAAATAAATAATACAGGCCAGGCAGGAGAAGGCCCTGGGGATGAACGGGAGCTGCTCCCCTCCTGCGGGACAGCGCGTCCTGCTTTCTCAGCGCTCCCGGCCGGCGCCGCGGCGGCCCCCAGGATAACGCGCCGGGACCGCGGGTCAGCGCCCGGCTTCCCGGCCTCAGTTGTTCCTTCAGCATTTTCAGGAGTCGTTAGTGAAAACAAAACCCCACAACTCCAAATAATTAAATACGTCAGTAATATTCTGATTTATGTTTTTCAAGGTTTACTATAGTCCTGTTAAGTCCTTCATTGCTGCCCCTCCAGCGATGTTAATTAAGTTCACACCATAGGCTCCTAAATTCCTTTGGCAGTTCCTTCTGCCATCTCAGTGGCCAAGAGCCTCTCAGTGATGCTGAGAAGTCAGGAGGACCCAGCAGAGGTTTCATTACCAGCAGGCTGGGCTCTTCTTTCCAATTGGCCTGTGCACATCCAACTGTGACCACGCACAGAAGAATTTAGGCCATAATTTTCCTTGTCAGCCAGAGATGCTGTTAATGTTTAAGTATTTGAATCTTGCTCTTTGATATCTACCTGGAGTGATCTGGAATAAAGAATATACAGCTGCAGTAAACAGGGACATGAAATCCCAGCAGTTCTTAACCAGGAGAACTCTTACTGCCTTAGAAAGCCTCTGCTATATGCAGCTGATAGGCCTCTCTTGGCTGGGGGCATCCGTTGCTTTCATTATACTTCGCATTCCCACTTTGCTGAAAGAGCATTTCTGACCAGGAAAAAATAAAACTTAAGGAGCAAGCTTTGTTCAGGAACACAGTCTTTACGTCCAGGTTTTGCTCACTAAAGGCTGCTCAGATTTCTCCTTTCATTTCAGACTCTCTCTCAAACTCCTCCATATATACAGCTGCTCAATTAGACTAATACATACCTTAAATACAAAGAAGCAGAAACTCAGCTCCTGAGTACCATACTTAAGGAACCATCAAGGATGTAGAGCAAGACTGTTCCTAAGCCCACCCCACGCCTGCTCTTCATGATTTCTTATGTGCTGCACAAGGATGCTCAGAGGGACCAACATCTGTACCCAGGCGGACTATGAAGACATCATCGTTCTGGGTCATGGAGCCCTAAACCAGTGTAGGGAGTAAAAACCTTCTGGTGCCCGTGCTTCCACTCAAACTGCATTCAGGTGTAACCTGGTCCTGTGCAGTGCCCTTCCTGACCCCAGGGCACATCATTCAAGCCATCGTGATTAATCTCTTTCCAGTTTGACACTAACTCAATATATTATCTGATGGTCAAAGACACTACAGAAGAATTGTGTTAGTTCTTGGAACAGTCCGGCCTAATGGGAAACACCAGCAAACCTCCCATCTGCCAGGTGAATCCTGAGTAATCGTGTGTGTTTCAGCAGAACTCCTGGCCACTTTGTGATGAAACAACATGAAGAAGAGATATGAGTTAAGAATGATGCTCACATTGCATCCAGGTCTGGGAGACAGGATAAAGAGCAGAGGTGCAAATGGTTGGTTGGAAAGATGAGGCAGGAAATTTTGCTATGATTCAAGCACAGAAATCAATAGTGATAACAAACAGAAATATCAGGGAGGAGAAAAAGGCAAAAAGATAAGGTTGACATTGTGCCCAAGCAAGGAAGTGGTAGAAGCAGAAGTAAGAAAAAAGACTGATGGTATGGAAGGAGTAGAAGGAAAAAGGGAAAAACATCCACAAAATCTCCAATTTCCAAAGCGTTGTGCTTGGAATTAAATTAATTTCTCAGATACTCAGGCAACTTTTATGCCTGACGTACCTATGACTGAGGTATAAATGAATCAGTAGATTGTAGGGATGCCAGCGTAAGAAAGACGCTGTTGGACACAGAAAGCCTGCAAATTGACATAATAAGCAAAGCAATGAATAAGCAGGAAGGAATCGTGTCCTATTTGAGCAACAGTTGGCTCTGCCTAGATGAGCTCTGAAGATGTTGGTGTGTGATCAGTGATAGCCATCTCCCAACCTCGGAAGGCTCCTCTACGGCTATGACTGTACGAACCAGCTTATCCACCACTTGCCTGCGTGTCATGGTTCTGAGGAACAGGAGGTTGCCAGAGGGGCACAGGGATGAACAGGAAAACCAGATATCAAGGTAGGATGAAATTCCACAGTGGAGAAAACCCGACTACTGACGTCTGAAATATGAATGAAAACTGGGCAGCCAACTAAGATACTTTCAGGGATTAAAAGATTAATCTTTTAGATGTGAATACTCATTCCAAGCTCAAGCCAGGCCTGTATTAAACATTTTTCCCCTATAAATGTGACTGAAGAAAAGTTAGGTAGCTGAACATTTCTTCCGAGAGAGACATCAGAGGCTCTCTCTAGAAGAGCCGACACATTCTGAGCTTTGTTGTTCTGCTTCTCCAACATGTGTAACATCCAAACCAAGTAATCATGCTCCTTCCCCCTGCAGCAATCTTCTACTCGCAGTATTTGGGAACTTTCCAGTAGAATTAAGCAGTTTGGCCTATCGCCACATGCAATTATGTCACACAGAATTATCCCCTTTCTGTCCCTTCTGTATGGGGCCTGGTTGTTTTAACAATATAAAAATTATCATATGATTACATAATATTACAGTAGTATTTTCATACAGGAGCAAGTAAGAAATAAAGTAACAGACTGCAATTTTCATTAGCAGTTGTGTCTTCTGTTGCTATATAAATGGTTTCTCTTTCCCAGGCCATTGCATCCTGTTGCAAGGAAAATTCAATCCTACCCTTGAGACTACAGCAGGAGTTTGCATGGGAATGCACATGATGTCAAAAATCCGCTCCGATTGCTCCCTGCTAGGATTTCAAAGGCACAGCCGCTCACGAGCACGAGTCATATAGGAGCAAATCCTGATTCGAGTGCTTTGCTCGGGCAGACTCAGGGAATGCACAAAGGTGTTCATGGAAAGAGCCTGTCCACCTACTTGCTCGGTATCTGTGAAGAACCTTTCCGTGTTTGGCCCCAATCGTCCCTGCCCATCGTCTCCTCACAGCTCATCACTGATTTCAATCATGTTCTTCAACAATATTCTGACTACTTCCTAGTTCCACTTTTTTTTATTCTTTCTGCTCTGCACTTCCATATTCATACCAGACTAGGAAATCAAATACAAAAACTATTGTGCTAAATAATTCAACAATAACAACAGTCAAGCTCTATAAGGCTGCAGGTTTGACAAGCTGTGTACATGGAGCACTACAACACCAGTTCAGTGCAGAAGTCCCATTGCTTTCTAGAGCCACCCACTCCTCATCAATTCGCCTGAAAGATGCCATGCTCAGCATCATCAGCCCTACATCACAAACTTGTTCCCCTACTTAGTTCCTTACACAGAAAACAAATAAACAGACTACTCAGAAGTGAGAAGCCTAGAAATTTGGCATGGTTTCAATAAAAAAGTCACTGGAGTAGAGCATGTAGACTTCTCATTTTATCTCAGAAAAATCAGTATAAACTTTGCATGCTTCTGAGAACACACCACCAACAACTTGATAGGAAAAAACTTCCACAAAAAGCACAAGTTCACAACAATCCATCAAAATGCTCTGATATCCCCAATGCTGGCCAGTCCAGAAGGTAACAAACATCTAACTTATTGGCAACTAGTAGATCTAAGATCTACCTAGATCTAATGTTGGTTGGTCAAAGCTTTTGTCGCTCTTTTTGAACTTTTCTCCTCAGCTAAGCGGCACATGACTTTAAAGTAAGTTTTTTCCTAAGTACCAGAGACTTCTAAACCCATCAATCACAACTCAAGACAAAACTATACAATACCATGGTGGTCACCCCAAAACAAAAAGTACCATACTGAAAACACAAGCCTAGGCCTACTGCATGCTTCAGCTACACCTTGTAAGAAAGAGAGACCCTAAAACTATCCTAAACTTTGCTAGTTCAAGTTCAGGCATATAATCGTGCAAGAATTGTGATTGCTACGATCAAAGAACAAACGTGTGATTGTTACTCATTTCCTTAATGACTACTCTGCAAATGACTAGCTAACCGATGAACATATAGATAATATAACTAATGAATTTGAAGACTGGAGTAAAATAATATAATACTTCCCTAATGGTGTCAGAGAGCAAATTCCATGCTTATTTATTACTCATAGTAAATTATTTTGGCTACTTCATGAGAATTTTTTTCTCTAAGTCCCAGTATGAAATACCTGCTTTAAAAACATCCAGCACTGTGGAAGAACTGCATTATTAACAATTGTCAAATAATATCTGGAAACATAACTGCAATCAAAGCCATTGCTTTGGTTTAGGAAAAACAATATTAAATAGCCCACAGTGGCAAATTAGTATGAATCTCACCACTCCCTCTCCCTTTTTGTGTATATAATTTCAAACTGCATGGCAACAAGATGGAAAGATGAAGATTCTCCCCTTCTGCTGAAGGGAATGCTGCTTCATGCTCACTTCTGTTTAAGGCTGACTGTTAAACAGCTATACTTTACTTTGCAGCATGCACAGCAAAATTTCCAGTAACTTATTTATGCAGTCCAGTGTGTTTTTCAACCAGCAATGTTAGCAATACAGAGTGCTTTACAGAGACCATTTGGTAACCCTTGTTCCCTTCCAACCCATAGGAGAAAATTGTAATCATTATTTGTAATAGTTCACAGTAATATGGACACAGCTTTCATTTAAAACGATGCTATTTATACATATTCCTACCTAGAATTGCTGGATTCAAGCATGTGACTCCCATTAACATTAATGGGAGTTATATATTTAAAGTCTCTGCACATTGTGATGAGAATATACCCCATGGAATCCAATTAATTTGGGAACACTCGTGTTGTACAATTTCACTGGCATATGGATTTATCCTCAATAAAGCTTGCCAGTATCGGGTAACAAAGACAGTAACAATCTACTGTACATCTAAATAAGGAGGACTAGACTATATGTTTTCCCAGCTCAGTGTAGGCAGCTACAAAGAAGCTTTTCAGTGTAAACAAATAAAGAATTGAGAAAATAAGGAAGAAGATGGTATTTTAAGAATGTGAGTATCTGGAGAATGCTGGGGAATGAACACAGAGCAGGCTGTTCACTTATAGGTTAGATGCATTTTCAACAGGAACCAAGCAAGGACAAAAAAAGAAAAGAAAAAAATACGGGGGGAGGATAAAAAGAATATTCAGACTCTGGCTGTTTCCCACACACAGAAGATAATAATGTGAATGGAAGTGATTTTGTTTCAGGGGTCACAGCAGAGGCTGATATTGCAACCTTTCCAGATCCTGTAAATATCATTTGATTAAAATAACTGGCCCCGTTGTTCTTGTGATCCTGAGGAGGCTGTTTTACATGATGAGGACAACAGCAGCAAAGTAGCCAACACAAGGTTTTAGTGCTTCAGAGCCAAGGCACCAGAGACACTCTGCTGCTGGAAAATGTAACAGTACATTAAAGCACATGATAAGTAAGCAGGAATCAGCAAAAAGTTAATAGGAAACCACAATGACAATATGTCCGTGTAGTTTGGTACAATATTTCTCTTTTTCTGTCCTTTTTTTTTTTTTTTTTTCTCTTTTCTAACAGGATGAGGAATTTAATAGTACACAGGAAAGCAGTATCTTAGCAAAGAAAGAGAGGAACAGCCAGAGATAAGACAGCAACGGTGCTTGCCACCAAACAAGCTATTCAATGTGAAGAACAGTTGTTTGTAAATGTTTGACACGACCTCATTTACCCAGACCTTGATGATCCTGGGCCCTTCCTCAGAAAGGTTTCCTTTCTCTAAATGAGGAAGTTATGTGACCAGAACTGGCAGAAATGAATCACAGCTTCTAAAGGCTCGATTCAAAACACGCCTCGAAGGCCCGAAACTCCCGGGCAGGCGTCGGGCGTTGCGGGAAGGCGAGAGGCCCCACGGCCCCTCAGAGCCGCGCGCTGCCCCGCGCGGGCGCAGGCACATCCGCCTCCGAAACCGCCCCGCCGCCTTCCCTCCGCAGGTTCATTCACAGCGTTTTGCTCTCATTAATGCTGCAGTGCTTCGTGTCACGCATTTCCCCTTGCAATACATTACATAACCAAAGCGCAGCCTGAGGAGGAGGAGGCAAGAGCACCCGGGGCCCCGCGATACCGCGTTTGGGGCAAGGGGAGACAACAGTCACGCTAAAGGAAGCGACAGTGCAGCAGCCAAACTGAGCCTCAAAAAAATCTCTGAAAACTTTCAAATACAAAGGAAACCAGCAAGTTAAAAAACAGCATTTGAAGGCTTTTTCAAAAGTGTTTTAAGATCCTACAGCTGAACTGCAAATTTTTGCTTCATGTTCTGGTGACCTAAAGCTCTCTTTGCTACATCTCATGGCTGGGGAGCCTCAGAACCTGCCTAGGCAGAGATGTGCACGGTCCTCCTTTGACAGGAGGGATTAGCACGGCCCACCAGATCCAGAAAGACGAGAAATATTTTTCTTGCTTTTTTTTTGAAGGTGACATTTGGTTATGAGAGAGTTACTGCCAAGCAGAGACCTAGCGCTGCGTCCAGCTGCTGCCTGCGCCTGCAAAGGGAAGGGCAGCAACGCTTCCCTCCCCAGCACAGGCAGCTGCTGGGAGGGGACATCTTGCTCCTTCCTGCCCGTCCACACAAAGCCACCACAACCAGAGATGCTCCCGCTAGCTTGGAGATGCCCCAGGCTGCGTAGAGGGGTGAGAAAGGCCCGACCCGGCCAGGACAGGCTCAGCGTGGCTGCACGCGGTGGTTCCTGTCACCTGCACGGCAGGAGAACCCAAGTCCTTTACTCTCTCAAGAGAAAGAGCTGCCTGCCCGACACACCCAAGCCTCGTTTCAGACGGCTGCCACCTCGGAGCATCCCTTGAGCTTGCTCCTTAGTGACGCAGCTCTCTGTTCCTGGCAGAGCAAGGGTTAAGCCCAACAAAGCACATTTGTAATTCCGTCTTTTGCTTGGCATTAAATAATCATTTTACAGAGAGCAGATAGATCTTCCTTTACTAAACAGAAAAAGATGCACAGATGAGGACCTGCGCTCTTCTTGCAGACCATAATTTAAACCTGATCCTGAAAAGTAATGTTAAAATGATGAACACACTGTTTGTGATGTGTGAAGGTTTAATGATGATGTTATTGAGCAGGGAGATTAGATCCATATCAGATGTGGTTTTGAAGAAGATACCTGGACTACAGAAGGATTTCCAAAGGCATTTTTCTTGCTAGGAAATAACCAGCTCCTTGTATACTTTTCCTTTCTAAGTATCTTAAAAAGGCATCAAGTTTTTCACTCTCCAGTTCAGATTTAGAACTGTTGTTAATCTATTTTAAAGATATCTGTGTTGAAAAAAAGGAACTTGAATTAATGAAGATTTTAGACTTTGCTTGAGTACCTCTCCACACTCAAGTTTATATGTCTATGCATGCATAGACCAAGATGCATTTCGACTTTAAGATGTGGTTAAACCTTAAAGGACTGATTGCAAAATATTGGCAAGGGCCATTTTATTTAACAAAATATCCAGTGGTTTGCCTAACATCTAATTCCAGAGTGACCTCACTGACGTTATCATTTTCCAGAAGGCAAATGGCGAGAGGTTTTTTAGGGTAAAAAAGAAGAGCTAAGCCTCAGAATGTGAATGATCCAATGCCTGTGTAGAAGAAAGTCACTCCAGGCAACACAACCTTACCTGACCTATGAATACTCACTAGAACCTAAAAGTTATGCAAGTTTTAAAAACTCTAAAATCACTTAAAATTAGCCAATCAAAAACCAAACGAACAGCACCAAATCTACCTTGGCAATTCACTGGATATCAAAGGAGAAGGAAATAATGTACAAACTGTGCTCATACCCAGTTTGTTATCAAAGCTCCATACATTTTCTGTATGTTACACATCCAAACATGTGCCTAAAGGACTTCCAATCTTCCAAGACCCAAGATGTATAGCACAGATTGAGCAGAACTTTACCCCATTTAGAGGTTACTTCATAATTCTCTAATTCACATTTTTACCTCCTCCAAGGTATTGAAAAAACATGCTCTTGGTTTGGTGCAGTACAGAAAGATCAGCATCTTTCTTCTAAAACATGTTCTTGTTTAGTCAAGCTAAGAGAGAACAAAAAAATCCACCTTTTTTTTAAGGATGGCAACTTTCTAATAAATCCAAAGCAGAATGCTACAGACAGCACTTAAGAGCACACTGACATAATATTATCTACAGAATTATGGAAAACTCTAGGACCCTGCCAGGTTGAAGTTTAATACCAGAAATAGAATAAATGGATTCAAGAAGTCATCTCGAACACCATTGTTCAGCCTGAGTGCAGTTCAGTCTCTAATGATTAAATGTTACTTCTTCATAAGCTTTATTCTGGCCAAATCTCTCTTGCATTAACATTTTCATAAACTAGGTCCCAAAATAAACATTTTATATTTGATACAAATAGCAAAGTCACTTCAGTTCACTTATTGTGGTCATGACCACTTTGGCAAGATTATGTGGAGGGAGGAGAAATTCAATAAATCAGACATTTTCATGATGTAGTGTTTTCAAAGGTCAGAAACCAGCACACAGTATCTCTCTACTCTGAATTACACATCAGTTAATAGAAAGAGCAAATTTTTCCAAGAATCCAGCCAGAACCTGCCATCTGACAGAGGAACTTCATCAGTGTCCTGTCCACCATTTCATCCTGTAGAAACATAGTGCACTAATGGGCACCAGGACCAGTTCTTAAATTAAGAAATTGTTGGCATGGGAAGGATGCATGTACAGAGCCTCTGCTTCCTTTAATGGTGTTGTGCTCTCTTTAGCCACCATTGTAGAATCAGCACTAGGAAGTGAAAGAAATAGTGACAGAAGGGGAAGCAGAGCCTTATGCTTCAGGTTGAGTCCGAGCACCAGAAAAACTGAAGTATATTTGAGACTTTCGGTTTAGGCAGTATTTAGAAAAAAGAGAGTTGGGCAGATACACAATTTATAGTCAAATTGCAAGGATGGAAAGCAAGCCCCCAAGTACTGGAGATCTTCTTTCTACCAGCATTTTTCTGTTAGGAACCCAAAGGATCCCGAGCAGTAGAGCTAGAGCTCCCATCCCACCTTTTCTTTCCGTGCTGCCAGGATCACGACGCAGTTCTGCTAGAGGCTTGTTACAATATGCTCAAAGCCCCGGTGTTGAAGGCTGAGGAATAATCGTAAACATCTTCACATATAGTTCGGATGATAAGTTGAGATAAAAAGTAAACTTATTTCTGTTTTTAATCTGATTTTCCTTTTAAGTGGTAAAACTCCACAATGGTCTGCCCCCAGGCAATATCAAACAGCTACCAAACATTGTTAGATATACGACAATTTTGTTCTAAGTAAGTCTACTCAGAGTTTCATATTTACCTGTACCTCTTGCTCCTCTTTTCACCATCTCATTTCTTTCTGATCTGCTCTGACACAGGTGACTTTACTGATGCCCACAAGAGTTGTTCCATGAGGCACACACACAAGGTGTTCAAAAAAAATGCAGAAATACTGAATGCTGCTCTGTGAATTGCTGTTTGATTCCCTTAGTCCAGGGGTACCAACCCTTATCAATGTGTTAATGTCCATCCCTCTGGACAGGGATTGTCCTGGGTGGAAAGGTCCAGCTCCACAGTGCATTCACAGGTGATGTACTGGAGAGTCCATTGCGTCGCTGTGCAGGCAGATGCTAAAGGTTAAGACACCTCTATACAGAGAGAAAAAAGCAGTTTCTGCCTTCCAAAGCCATTGGTAATGACCAGGCACTTAGAAGGACAACCCCACGCACATAATTGATAGGGAAGGAGCAGGCCAACAGCCAGGAGCTGGCAGGGGTGCCCCAGCACATGCCCCTCCTGCATATATCATAGCATTAAAAGCATCAAATACTCTTGGTAGAAAAGCAAATAAACAAGACTGGCATAAGACCAAGATACATAAAATGCCCAAAGCAACTTTAAATCATCTGAAGATATTCCCATTAAACAGAATTATTGTCCCCATTAAGAATCAATCAAAGCTATTTAGAATCATTGGCTATTCAGCTGGTTCCCCAGGAGACCTTCCGAATAAGCAGATTTTCCATGCAGGTTTCTTGTGATTAAAGGTCCTAACTTGCAAATCTTTGCTCATAGCTACCGTCCCAACTCAAGCAAGTTTACCTGCCTTCACTGATTTCAGCTTTGATTTGCACAACGTGAGGAAACTGAGTCAAGGGATCTTTTCTCTTCCAGCCACTTGTACAACTATGGTCCTACCTACAGTTGGGCACATACAGGTGTGCCTTAAGAACTGTCCAGGCTCCAAATTAGCAGAGCATAGGTCATCTCTGGTCTAGAAGGTTTATAGTGGGATTAGCCTAGTGAACATGCTGAGAAACCTCCCTGAAAGGCAAAACTTCACTGTTGAGTTCAGATACCCTAAGTTGTCTATACGGCTTTCTGACCAAAGCTGGCTCATGCTCCAGTAGCTTGGACCTAGCATGTGACCGTGTAGAAATGATCCATAAGTTCATCCTATATAGACAGCACGTAGTTGATGCTTCACATTACAATGCATACTCTAGTGGTGTCTAACCAACTGGTCTGCTGACTGTCTGAAATTGCCTGGAGACAAAGAAATTAAATGGGACAAGTTACGTTAAGGGCAATTATATTAATAAAATATAATGCAGCTTTGCCTGCTGTCTAGAAATACTGTAAGCGTCAGACAGAAGAGCAAGCGAGAATCTCAAATTCCACAACTCAAACCAGAAATTGAGGGCCTGCTCTCTTTTAAACCCAACTTGCCTTTGCCATGATTTCCGCAATTTATAATCCTAGAAATTACCCTTGACATCCCTAAATTCCCATGTTCCAAGTTTCCTAATGTACTCTCTCCATAGATCTTCCTCCCCACCCTTTCTGTGGCCCAGACAGGATTTCTGCAGGCAGTTCTGCTGATTCCGGCAGCCTGACAAAGCACAGCCCCTTCTTTCCACCTTCTCCGAGGAGCACTCGGGTGTGCGGTGGCCCGCAGTGTCTGTCCCCTGTCTCGTCCTAATAAAGAAAACATTACCAACAAAAACAAGAAATCCTGAAAAGAGGATAAAGAGGAAAGACTCCAAGCCCAGATAAGCCTACGAAGTGGTTCGCTCTCCCCTCCCTGGTACAAGGATACAAATAGAGAATTAGGGTGTATAAGAGGTTAACCTTTTATGGTTAGTTACATGGTGAAGTGGATCTTGTCGTGCTTCAGTTTTGCTTGACAACAGTATAAACATAGGAAATTAAAGCTGTGTCCTAGCCAGAGCTTCCCAGAGACATTGCTGTTGAAATTTGGAGGACAGCAGCACAGAGAGGGAGACCGGGGTACCGCACGTGTCAAACTCCCATGGCTGAAACAAGTTCAAATGGGGAATTATTCGATATGTAGGAGTTACAAATGCTACTTAGGCAACAGCCTCCAGGAGAGGACTAGGGTGGCCGAAAAACCCTCGCTAGGGGTAGGAGCCACTTCAGGCACCTCAGCAACTCACCTGCAAATGTGAGCCCGACCCCTCAGGTCACCTAGACGCGCGCTGCCTGCCCAGCACAGCCTCACTGCTGCACAGGGAGGTTGCTCCAGGGGAACGTTAAAAGTTAATGGGGGGGAACGTTAAAAGTTCATCTGCTCAGCGTTCACGTGTGTCAAGCTCTGCAGACCTGTAACCTCGCTGTGGTTAGAAACCTTGTTTTGAAATCCAAGCAGATTAGCACTAAAAGCTTTTCCTTCCGCTCGTTCCTTCCTACTTCAGTGTTACTTACATTGATTTTCTTAGGGTAAGTCCTCAGATCTAAAAGCTGAGGGCTGAACTCAACAGGATTGCTCTCCTACATTTCCATAAACAGGATAAACACTACTACGTATCTATCTTTGCAAAAAGTTGTTATTATTTCTTGCTTCTTTTTGACTGAAAGCCAAAGAATTTGACCTTTCAGAGGTTTGGCTTATACAATCATAAATTGTATGATTTAAAATGTAATGTGTCCACAGCAAAGATATGGGAAAAATATGATAAAGGGATGAGACAATATACTGGGTGAAGTCAATAATGAAAAATCATCTGGAGTTGCACTGATGTAATACTGAGGCAAATATGAGGAAAATAAGGGAAATAGAATATTAGAAGCCTAATAACAAAAACACGTAATGTTTAACATAGGTAATATATGTATGCATAGTAGATCTTACTGATAACTACTGCTCAAAAAATATTTGGAATAGCTCTGCCTTCATTTGTCAATAAACCACATTAAGGTCACTCTGAGGAGCAACAGAATATAAATGTCTTTTATGCAAAAACAAACTACCTTTCAGGTATAAATGTGATACAAGTGCCATCCGAAATATGCTTGAAAGAGAGAAATGAAGCACTAGCACATTAGATTTGGCAATGTATTTACAGAGTGGAAGTCATTGAAATCTACTTCTCCCTAAACTATCTGTTCCTGAGCTTTAAACATCCAATAACTTCTCAGCTAGGGAATGTGCTTTTTCCCTTCCCTCTGTTTTCTCTGTGGTTTGCCTTATCATGCACCGAATATATTATTGCGACACATGAATTACTTGGGTCCACAGCCCTGAAACCTTCACACAAGCCTCTCAGAACCTCACAGATAAATCACTGATCAGGATAAACTGATTGTCTGTTCTGAAATCTGCTGTGGAGGATTAGAAAAAAAGTACAAAAGATAAGCTCAGAAAACAAGCCTAATCTGTTCCTTCTCAGGAGGCCAAGGGGTTTTTCCCTCAGTCTATATGTTTTGGATTTTTCTCCAAGTCTTCTGTACAAATGGCAAAAACTGCAGTTCTGAGCTGAGAGACAACCATCCCCAAATCAGAATACATTGGTAAGATTAGAAGCTTGCTTTTCATTTGAAGTTTAGATAGACTCCGTATATCTTTCCACAAACCAATATTTAAGAAGCTGCTTTTGTAACCCATTGAAGCAAGATAACTGCACTGCTTTGCACTTTTGTTTTTGGTAGAGTCATATTTAGCCCAGTACAGCCGATGTATAGAACAGAACATCCTGGGAGAGACAAGCCATGAATAATTCCACATCTTCAGCTATCATAAGCACCTTCTTTCGTCATCCTCATTCTGAACATCCTCTTTTTAAAAAAAATCAGTCTAGGGATGCCAGATTGAGGTTATGGACTTAATTTTATCTCTGTGACAATCTTACCATATAATTCTACCAAGCTGTGCACTATCAGATAATTATTTTTGGTCCTTCAAAGAGGTATTCATTTAAAATTCTTTTAGCACCCACAGAAAGATAGTATTTTACTTAGAAAAGCCATCAAACTAAGTGATAAAGCAACTCTGTTCTGGTAATAAAAGACTATGGCACTGAAGTGGTTACAAACCATTTTGTTCAACCAGACTATTTACAAGTAGCAACAGGGTATCTGTTTCCTGTCATCTCCATCATATATCTTGAGGCAGAGAGATTGGAGCCCAATTACAGCCTGATATCTAATCAATACACACCTTATTCCTAGAGCAGGAAGTAAAGGAGTAGGCCCTTGGGAGCCAGAGTTCAAATTACTCCACTGTCGATTCAAGATAGCAGCTAATGATAGGATATATTTCGGAAAAGGGGGGAAGGTGGGAAGGGCAGCACAGTTTAATGGGATTGTTAATGCAAAGAACACATAGGTATATTAACTTAGACATTTATTTTTGAATTCCAAAGGTGCCTGCTGTGAATTAGAACAAAAGCGACCCAATTTGCTATTGTCTCCTGTAACGTTTTGGACTTTAATTTTCGAAATACAGGATCTGGGTGACAAACCCAGTCCAAGTCCAAGCCTCTGAAAGATATTTGTAAACTTTATTTAGTTAGATTGCTCCTGTCTTTTTAGAGCCTTTTTTTTTTTTTTTTTTTTTTTTTTTTTTTTTTCGAAAAATGACTTCGTTTCCTATGGATACAGATTTTATTCTGCTCCAGGGACTTTTGGCCAAACCAGTTAACATTTCTCTCTCCCAGCTGACTAGTTAAATGTACTCTGTTTTATACATGAGCCCACCAAGCCAAGTTCTACACTTAAACGAAGGCAATCATCTGTTGATTCTTGGTCAGTAACTAGCTATTTGAGTAGATTTTCAACAGATAAATCTTGGGACCTTTTGTCCGTGTCTACTTCTAGTTTTGTCCATTTGCCAGATAAACAACCACTCCTACTAATTCAATTATACTCCTAATAATTGTTCAAAAGTTGCTTTATGCAGAGCAGCCTTTATGAAAATGGGGTTTTCTATCTTCCAAGCATTACTCTCAGAAATGTAAAATATGAAGAGTAAAAAGCCTGAATAATCAAAGCTAGTCACATGCTACACTCAGTATCCAAGAAAGAATGAAGCACAGGAGCATAATAAATCTTGTTAGCATTTAGTTTTCAAAATGGTCTGGAAGGCTGCCTGCTCACATGGATTCCTTCTAGGTTTTATAAAGGTTTGATTAGCCAGGAAATCGTTGTCTTCAAGTGAGCCAGACGACAGAACTACAAAATTCTGCAGTAAACAGAGGCAGGTAACAGAAACCTTATCTACGGCTCCTAGTTGGAAGCACTGCCGTCAGTCCCGAGATACCAGGTTCGGGTCCCAGGGTGCCAATGACCTCTGCACAGCAGGAAAATGCCACAAGAACAAGACTGACAAAGAGCTTTGGGTGTCCAAAGAGCAAAACAAAACAAGAAACACCAAACCTCATTTATTGAGGCTAACAAAAGCATTTAAACTGGTACCCACTGCACCCCAGCAGGAGTTAAGCCACAGACTTCCTCTGAATAGCCCACTACTTATCCAACTGCATCCTCAGCTTCCCAAACAACCTTCTAGATACCCAAATCTGCTCCTGGATCGTGATACGCTTCAGCTCCCCATCTGTCATATCTCAGTGAGTAATACTTCCTTCCTCTCTCCTGCCTTAACTCTTTGCCCATCTTACTAATATAAGTTCCTCCAGTCAGTGACCACTGCAATGTATTTGTACAACACTTAGCATAACTCCAGCCTGGGATTTCTTAGTCTGACTCAATCCTGCTATTGCTAACACAGTTTCACACAAATAGGGCCCCAAGATTGAGTGATACCTCTAAGTGCTGCTGTACTACAAATAAATAATTATATGATATACATAAATCTTGCATTTTTAATGTGGAAGTCCCATGAGAGGGAAAAAAAGATTTTAAGTGAGACAAGAACTTTCTAATTATACTGCATGTTGATGATCCTGGAATAGGTACAAAACCCATTAAAGACTTTTACTTTTTTTTTCCTGCCTCTTAAATAGGAAAAATCTTTTCATCAAACATAGATTGAAGCCAGTGATAATGTAACTCTGGCTTACTAAATAATAACAGTGCTGGGCTTTCTAAATAGCCTACTTCAAATAATGACTTATATTATCCTAAATTCAAAAGCAAACAACTGGGGAGAAGGAAATCACTAAATGAAGAGCAATATTAAATTCCAGGGGGTGAATGTCTTCTGCTGAAGGTGTGGTCTTAAGGAAATTTGACCTATATCCATAGCCCTGCTGTCAGAGAGCACAGGCTCTCACAGCACAGAGAGGGCAGATGAGGGAGTTGCCTTGAGGAGGAAGACTTGGGAGGAAGAGCATTGGCCATGGCTCTACTGCCTCTTCTCCCTGTCTGGCTGCTGCAGCCACTGCCATTTTGGGGGAGTTTTTCTAACTACTCTGTGTAGCTACACGGCAGCTACTGCCCACCATGCGTGTAAGCTTCTAAGCAGCAAAGCCAGTTCCTCCAACACCTTCACACCAGCAACTCCACGGACACAACCAACCATCCCAGGCCCAGTCATGTCTGCAGGTATTGAGGACCTGGGGAAACCTGGGAATAGGTCGTGGCTACCTACTCAGTCCAGAGTCCTTGGGAGAAAACTCAAGGTTGGGTGAGGGAGCTGCCTTTATCCCAGCTGAACTGTTGGATGAACTTCCAAAAATATCCTTGAATTGGCATTCTAAGTACAGCTGTGTTTATGAAAGACAGTATCATGTATGTAAATAAATTCAGATGCTGCTTGAGTTATTTTAAAACAATCACTAGAACACTAATCATTTTATAGGCACAGCCTTATCCCCAAAAAGTGATGACTTTTTGTGCATACACATGTACCAGAAGTTAAACATGCCTCTATCTCCATGGATGCCTGTAGCAGCATGGAAACTTATCTGGTAGCTTCACGCAAAGCTACTTCAATTTCCTGCGCACCCGCTTTGCTCATTGCTGTAAGCCTTAAAATACAGTAACATAAAAATCGCTTAGCTGGAGCTCTAGGGTGCTCATCTGAGGAGGGGCTTCATTATCCACAGGCACCTTGTCACACTAACACCCCTTGCACGAGGCCCAGCTTCTCATCCCAGACCTGCTGACCACTTAAATGCCTATCACATGCACTAACTAGGTCCATAAAATTAGCTTGAAAACACTACCATCTAAGTAGAAGACAAACAGAAAGACAGAGAAATGAGCACTGTAATTTCCAAGAGTGACTAACATCTTGAAGTTAATTCTACACATTTATATTCTAATTGCCAAAATGGCTAAGGCTGGGCATAGGGTAAGGACTTAAGACTTCTTGGCACTGAATACTGTCTTACTAAGATGAAAAAGACTTTTTTAATCGATGCTTTCAACTATGACCTTGATTTACTTGTACAACAAACAACAAGCTGCCATTTACTGAGTAAACTTACACATACAAAGGGGCAACAAGGTCCAGCTACAGAGACCTGGAATTAGAGAATAATAAACACTCTGCAGGACTAGAGCAGGAAAGGAACTGCCTGACCAGATCAGACCTGAGTTCAGCAGCCACTGCTCCCTATCCTCTCTCCAGCAGCAGCTCCAAATGTGCCAGACTAACATTCAAGAAGGTCATAAGGTAGGTTTAATTCTTTAAGAAACCATTTCTTTAAATAAGACCCTTTCCTATGCAGGAGCTCCAGTCTTGGCTGTCTCTCACGATAATAAAAATGAGAAGTTAATTTAAATCAGTGAAGCTACTGCAAGGGTGAGGAACAAACATCTTCCAGGCTTGCTCCAACAGCAGCATTAACGCAGCTACGCACACGAACAGCAGGTTCTCTGTCTTGCCCCAGGAAGGACAACTTCTGGCTTCCTAACAGTGCTTAGTCACTTCTCGCTTCCCACTCCTCTGACACCGCAGAATTTTCTGCTCCCACTTGCACACATTCTTTCTGTGCCGCTGCAGACAGATCTGATCAGTGTTTCTGTGCTGTTGTGCTGCAAACATAAGATCATGCAGGGACCCGAAGGGAGAAACCATCACTGAGAAGCTGCAACCTCCATGGGACAGGGTGGGCAAAGCTGCAGCCCTGCAAGGTGCAGGGCCACATACCCGCTGCTGGGGAGCCCACGAATCCAGGGAAGTAAATCCCAAGGAAAAAGGAAACTGTGTCACAACCTGTCATATTAAAGAAATTAAGTGACCAAGAACATGAATCAGAGCAGAGAATGCAAAAATCAAATAAAGCTCATCTTTGTGTGTTGACCTAGTCTTTTAGACTTGAGGTAATTAAATTACTTGACTTACATAGCCCTGAAAAGTGAGACTTAAAATTCAAATATCAATTGACCCTGAATTATTCTAATATAGTTCTTTCTGCTAGAGAAAATTCTGCTGTTTGTTTAGACTGACCAGAGACAGATACAAAATGTGCCCAAGAAAGATACAGAGGCAATAAACTGCTTTCTGAAAAGCTAAGCCAGGTTTATATTAGTACACTAACTATATTTGTTTTCACATAATTTTGATCCTACCAATTAAAACAAGTGCACGTCTTTATGAAACGAAGGCAGAATTATATTCAACATATTCGCAAATAAAACATCTTCCACTAGCTCTTGTGATGATTGGTATCTCTTAGATTTATAGCAACACTTATCTAAGGAGGTCAAAGTGCTCAGTAACATAAAAAATTAAAACTCACAACATCCCAGATGAATAGTAAGCATGATGATAATCTATTTTACAGTTCTAAATATGGTTTTACAGTAGTCAGACAGAAAGAAGTCTCATACTTGGCACAAAATAACCCCCTGCACTCCAGCTCTGTCTGCTCTCACCTCTTCCCTCTCCTCTGCCAGTCCCCCAGAAGAGCTCCAGAGGGGTTAGTAGGGCTGGCTACAGACGCCAGCTCCTTTCCCAGCCCTTTCCCCACGCACTGATGCTGGAGCAGAGGCAGGAGAAAGGGCTGTACGGACTTGTCACAGCACCGTGATGCCAGGCTGCAGGGCAGGGGCTGCCCAGCCCACAAGTGCCAAGCTCCCACCGCCTTCCCATCGGACAGCTGGCACCCATGGGAGCCTCTCCTCCAGTTTTGGAGGACACAGATCCTTTCTCGACATTTGAAGCCCTTTCTTTCACCTTGCTTTTCACCAGTTGCCCTAATTCTTCCCTGCCCCGATCTAGATGCAAACACAGCTATGAATCAAGCAATTCAATATCAGGGAGGTGGAAGGGCAAAGGATGCAAATCCAACAGTGATTGCCCAAATCCTATAAAGTAATTCCCAGCAACATTTATTTTTGGACAGATGTGTCTGCAGCAATTTAAAACTCAACAGCAACTTAACAGAGGCTGAAGTTTTAGCCTCTTCCTTTAGATTATATTGCATGCACTCTTCCTTTTAAATATTAATATTGAACATTAAAGATGAAGTTAACTCCAGTTGCAGCAGACTACAACTTCTTGAGATTCTGCAACAGTCCGAGCTGGGACAAACAGGGGCAGCTGGAGCAGCAGCTCCCCAGAGAAGGCTGCAGGCAACGGCCTGGACTGGCCAAGGGCTCCACTTGCCAAGTCGCTGCAGCAGAAAGGGCAGAGGCACTTCTGCAGCTTGCACATTGGTGCAGATCAGCCATGGCAAGAGGTGTCACTCACTGTTAATGTTACCTGAGAAATCTTTTCTTTTCAGATGTGAGACTATTTGGCTGAATAAGGAAAGTCTGGGGTGATTTGGGGGCTTTAAAGAGTTCATTTCACATAGTCTTTTTCACTAGAGACAGACCTCAAATATTACATCAGTACCAAGGTGTAAGGAGTTCTTCAACTCTCACCAAGCTGTTGTCCACTAGCAGTCTACAGGCAGCCAAGCCTGACATCAGCTCATAGTTTGGGTTTTTATTTCAGTAAACTATAAAATTGTAATACTTGGACCAGTTTAAGTGAGTTTGCTCAAGCAATTAACTTAGACTAAGGTAATAACATTAGTAGTAAAATTCAAAGGTATTTGTTAAAGCATACACTATATTGAACTCAAAGTGGGCATAAACCCCAAAACTGTCATCTAGAGAGGCCTTCATGCTTCAGAAAACCTCAAGGCCTGGATCCGAACCTTGCTGATAACCTCTCCCTTCTACCATGTGCAGCCTTACACGACTCTTTACACAAGGAGATTTGTGTAGGTCCAAACCCCAGAACAAATTTCCACTTCTGAAACTTCCCACTCTCCCCACAGAGAATAATTCTCAAAACGCGGATCAGATTCCTGTGGCTTGGCCCCTGCTTCAGATCATGTATCCTTTCCTTGCTGTGCTTTATCTTTGATTCACTACTCTGTGTTAAGCCTCAAGAGATCTATTTGACAATAGCACATTTTATGATGCCAGTTCCACTGCAGAGAAATCTGAGATACGATGAAACCAAGTGAGACATCCAAGGCTGTACATGACATTTGTAATAGAGCTGGGAGGAGGCTGCGTCTCAGATTCCTCTCCTCCCTCCCAGCAGGGCTTTATTTTCCCTTCTGTTTCATCTTTTTCTCATGCTTAAAATACATGCAGAGTATTGAGAGATTCAGCAAGGAGGACAGGTCTATTTACCCATTTAAAAGCAGCACGGAGTGCTTCTAGAAGGTGCCTAACTTGGAGCTATCTGCCATGACACCTAAAGACATTGGATGTCTTGCCTGATATCTACTTGTCTGCTCTATAACTGTTACACTCTCATTCAGAAGAAAAACCAGGAGAGTAAAAGCACCTATGTAGGCTGGAAGAAGCAAACAGAAGATCTCAGGAGATTATATATACACACACAGCCCCTCAGCATCATCAGCATTTACAGCAATTCCAAGAAACGCTTGGTCAATTTTGGCCCAAAAAGCCACTATCCTTTTAAAATCAAAAGGATAGAAAAAATTGAAGACTGCATCCCTGAACCAAGGAGCCAATGTCTGACAATCGGTCCCATGTCGATCTCCCCAGGGCAGACGACTCCAGTCCCTCTGACTGAAGGCAGGTCTCTGAGTGCAGCTGGGTGGTTGGTTTTGCCCAGCAGCAACTGTGACCCCTCTGCATGAGATACGAGATCAGTGGAGGTTGGACCAGGCCTGACGTCCAGCACAAAGGCTGCAGAGAAGTCACTCTCCAACCCATGGTCACAGCAGTGCTCAGCAAATAACTTGAAGCTGGTATAAAAGAGGAGCAATAGATGGAAAAGCATTTGTTGGGAAACAGCTGCAACACTGATACTCTTTCCACGGTGAGCTGTAATAGCCCAAATGTGTTTTACTTCAGCAACTAAAGCCCTTCCAATTTTCCCAGAAACTAGGCATCAGAGACAAGCAATAATACCTAGCAAGGAAACATTATCAATTTGATTTCATTTTCAGATGGTTATTTCATTCTCTGGTATCAGGTTTTATTCTCCTTGTGGAGTATCTATTATATGTATTTTTAATAAAATCATTGCAAAATTGCCCATAGGTTAGGAGAGAATAAATTAATAGGTTACTTAATTGAGATCTTTTAAAGATTCTTAACATCAGCTGCACCCGAGTGAGATGAGCAGGAATGTGAAATCTGCCACTTTACCAACCACCAGGTCATTTGCTCTCCCAGCCTGCTGATCGCACGAGGAAATTCTTAATCATTTTAACTGAAAAAACAAACAGCGACGTATCAGATTGATTACAGAACCACTGTACCCAAAACAAGTGCCAGCTTCACAAATTGGAGAGATTAGTCTTTCCTTGGTGTGCTGGAGTCATAAACCTGTAGCCCAAAGAGTTCAAACCTTCTAGGCTTGCATGAAAGTTGGAACCTGAGAACTCCTGAGGATCCTGGCCTCGTTCTTACCTTCTCTTTTGTATATGTAAGGGCTGGAAAGAATAAGGTCATTAGCTTATCTGATCCTTATACACACCACAGCAAAGGCAAGGGCCTTCCTCACAATTGTGCTTTTAGAGAACCGTTTCTGAAGATCCCTTTTCCCTCCTCAGAGGCACCATGAGACGTTTTACGGGAACACAAAATCTTTCCGGGTTTGATTTCTAGTTTAACAGCAGTTAGTTTCTCCATGTTCCTCCTCCACAATTTCACTGAGGCCACACGTTTGTCCATTGCAATCATCCCAATCGACCCGGCACAACTGCAGCCCGCGCCGCCTCTATCCCTCGCTCGTGTCCACAGCACTCCAGGGGCACCTCAGAAACTAGAGCCCCCAAACCAGCCTTACGAGACGAGCAGAGGCTGGAGAGGAGCCCCCTCCAGAACCATTTGTTTTGCCTTGTGCTCTATATAATGATAAATTTCATGCAAGTGTCACTTTTTTTTTTTTTTTTTTTTTAAGCAAGAGGCCAGGATTGATGGGGAGCAGGAGCACGATCCATCATCCGAGGCAGGTGGCACAGTATTGGAATTTCAGAAATCTGTTCCCAATCACATCCACTGCTGGATGACTCAGTAACGACCCTATTTGTGATGCCTTACTGAAAATCAATGTGCCGCATTCAAGGTCAATGTACTGTTAGAAAACTCTTTAAGCACTGATGGATGGATTGTGTTCATTCTGAATAAATGTGAGAAGCAACTGACAGCTGAGCATCCCAATATTTGTGCCAACTTTAAGAAAACAGCTTCCTTTTTTTGAGAGAAATGCCATTCCCCTGGGGATCCCACCACTCTTTCCTTTGTTCTTTCTCTTTTGAGTATTTAGGTAATTGTTTAATGTATCCATCTTCATGCAATTAGGAGACTTCAAAGTTTGAAGGCAAATACTGATGAACAACGATCTTTATGGACTTCCCAATATGAATAATGTTAATCATCATGAAAGACCATCAAAGTTTAGAAAGATTAAATAAACATGGGGGGGGAACATGTAAAGAAGAAACCAAACCTGTGTGCAGTACAGAAGAAAACGCTCTCTACAAGGAGGCCAGTGAGGAAGCACACACTCTAAAGAGAAAACCCCAAGTCAAAAACGTAGTCTTGATTTTTTTTTTCCTGTTATTACAATAGTGAACAAGATACTTAATGTCTTTACATATCTTTACATATTTTTTCCAATTCTAAGTGGTTTTGCATATCTTTAAATGCTTTATATTAGCTAAGAACTTGCTGTGTATGGTAAAACAGATTTTAAGTTATAAAAGATCCACTTTTTAAAATAAATAAAGCTTGTTCGCTTTTTCTTCAGCATTGGGATAGGATATCTTATTCAATTAAGTTGCTGACTATGAATTAATGACACTTTGGGGACTCTCTTCAACGGTATTCAGAAATTACGCTCCTTTTCTGTCCTGAGAAATGAAGAAATTGGCTTTTAGCTGATGGAGGAAAAGTAATCATCAGCTTCCAAAAGGAAAAGAGGATTGATAGCTCAAACAAACAGGAAGGGGGAAAAGTGTAATTTACCATGTGGTTCGCCAGCCGCTAAATCTGTTCACTTGACACAATAAATGATGTCAGGCTTCCTCACCCACTGTGTCAACAAAATGGGTGTTGTCAAAAACATTAAGACATCTTATTGACAAACTCTCAAGTCATTATACTCTTTGAAGTGGTTTTGTCTTCTGCCTAAAATTATTGCACCGACAGCATCGATTCATCTGATACATTGATACTGCAGCAACGAGCTCTGGGGAGGATGCTGAATACGGCTAACGCCATTACCCAGACAAAGTTATTTTTAAACTATTTTGGGAGTATTCCGAGGGGTGACAGATTATCAGCAACAAGCAGTTCATATACAATATTGGAGCAGTTACAATTCCTCAATGAAACGGTATTTTTGCTACATAAGGTAACTCTACAGAGCAGTGTGAAACGAGGTTGTTTTGCATCAGGAGTTACCAACTTGGGGTTAATTGCAAGTACAATGTCTTAAAATGGGTTATTGCAAATTAGACCAGCCAGAATATACTGCTTACTCATACACTTTAGGGAGTAACAAAGCTTACAAAGGTCCTCCCCTTACTCCAACAGCTGCACTAAACTCCCTCAGACCGATGAGGAAACTCTGGATGATTTTGCCAAATAGCTATATTTGAAGAGGATTTTGGTCAAAAACATGCTGCAAAAATTAACCATTGCAATTTAAGAAGCAGGAATGAACAATGTTCAGCGAGGATGTGAAGCTGGAGTCGGTACAGCAGTAGGTTCTCTTTTCTCGATTAAAAACACCAGGACAGGTGAGGCCGAGTGAGGTTGCACACACTGCTCTGCCCATCGGCATCTGCAGCCTGGACAAACAGGAGAGTCACCCTAGACGGGAAATGTCCAATTCCCCCTGCACACCAAGGGCAACCAGCAATAACTATGGAAGCATAAAGCCAAAACAAGAGGAAAAAATAATTTTCAATGGGGCTAAATGTCTATTGCTCCTTGCACCAAAGTGCCATTTCTCTTTTACCTCCCTTTTTGCCACTCTGCAGCATGGAGGAGTCTCCAGCCAGCACGGAGCAATAGAGCAGCTTCCAGCTCCGTTCCTTCCAGTCGGCCTTTAGGGAAGCAGGAAGGTGTGCGGCAGGCATGGCCAGAGCAGGCCCTGCTCCTGCTTTCACACCATCATTTACGCTTTTCTGGTCCTTGTTGGGTTTGGCAAAGCCTAGAACTACATGCACGCAGCAGGGACTAATAACCAGGTCTCTTGATCCCGTCCTGACCGCGCGCGCCGCCGGGAATCGCGTGCCATGCGGAATCTGGCTTGCTGGCCTTAACGCAAAGCAGGGAACCAGCAATAGAAGCAGCCGAGTGTGCCAGTTCTGTCCACTGCGGACTCGTGATTAAGTTCTGCCATTAAAATACAGTGTATAAAACACTAATTCTAGCCAAAATTATAGACTCAGATAATATATAGAATTACCGTGCCAACAATCCAGAATAAAAAATACACAGTACAAATCAGTGAAAGAATCTGATGTCAAAAATATGGATAATGAAAGTAAATCAAACACCGCACAGAAAAGGCAGCATTCTTCACTTAGACTTGCTCTAAAAACATCCCTAGCTCTGCTCACGCGCTGTCAGCCATGCCTGCCCTTTCCCATTTTTCCCCAGTTGCAACTAAGGAAAGAGAAGCCATCCCAAAGCGCTGCCCGCTCTATCCCAGCTCACACCATAGGGGTAGGTGCTCCCCAGCCAGGAGATGGCCAAGTCCCTCCCTGGTCCAGAAGCCGGCTACTTCTTAACAGTATCTGTAGCTAAGAAGTCACATTACAAGCACTTTAAAACATTGAGAGCCTAAGAAAAACCTTTTATGTGAGCATTTTAAAGCTCAAAGCTCTAATCCAAGATCTGGTATATTTATCCATGTTCTTAATTATTAATGTTACTTCATTGATTTGATACCTAAAACTAACAACAAAACCTGAGCAAACTAATTATGCCTGGCTTCCGATTTTACAGGGTTTCTTTGTTCCTTTAAGTCTTATTTTTCTTAATCAATAGGGCCTGATTCATAAAACAATGCAGAGATGTCAGTACAGAGAAATAAAAGGTATATTAATTATCATATGAACTGAGCAATAGATACACAGGTTGGCAAATCATTTATTCACAAGAGGAAGCCAAATGATACCTAAGTCACTTTTTGCTTATTATCCTGATGCAGACAGCACAATCAAGCCTAACAGTATTATTAATTAAGAGACAGAGTTATTAAAAAAGACTTGGGTATTTATGGGCAAGTCTTTACAACATTATAGATAATTAAGTAATATAACATCACCAAATTGGTAATGAAAAGTTTTAAAGTATACAGTGCAGAAGGTTTGCAGTTCTCATTCATGCTCAGTTAACTTTCTCCTTAACCTCTTGCAGACACGTCACAGCCCAGTGGGGGGCAAATATGTTCAGAACGGCCTATGTTCCTGACAAATAAGTGATGTCTTCATAATTTTGCCAATACTCTGAAGCGGCCATCCTAAATTGCTTCCTAAGATACATTACTGCTGTAAATTTATTCCCAGGACTGAGATGTTGCAGTATAGAAGATACATAAAACTTATACTAAGAAGCAAAAATTCAGGACAATATGACTCTACTGAAAAGTTGGATTTATCTGATCCTTTACAATTCTGCACTCTTTAGGAGGTAATTTTTCTTATGAAAGAGAATATATAGCATTTTTCAGCGTGCCTTATAGGCCTGGGAATTTGGCTGCCCAAATCTACACCCTAACTTGAGGAAAGGGTCTTTGCACAGGACCCAGAATCCCTTCAATTCCCCCTGCACCGGCAGCCACAGCACAGGGCACCAGCGCGGAGCCCTGCTGCTGTCAGCCACACTGCCCAAGCTCCCGGCCGCACAGAGCACCTCGCTCCATCCGGACTTGATAAAAACGCTGTCAGTATCACCACATAGACAAAGAATTATTTATCTTATTTCAAGCCCTCTGATCCACCTCGCTGTTGGTCAAAATACTCTGTATTCAGCTTAGATTCTCCTCCTTCTTACAAGCTATTTCAGCCATAAAAATTTTTAACAATGTCAATCAGAAGGTGACAAGTTAAGGAAGATGCACTGCTTGAATTTGTTTATGATGTAAAATGAAAGTGGACTAGCAAATTCTTGACTTGAATGGGAATACTCCAAAATCACATCAAAAACAATGGTGCTTGGCCCAAATCTCTGCACTAGGAGCAAGCTCTTTTAGTTCTAGCAATGTACATCACAGAGGGAGGTAATTTACAACTTTTACAGCCACCGTAACTTGTAGTACACAGCTAACCACATGGCCATTCTTTCAAAACATCAAGATAAATCACAAGAAAAATCAAAGGCATATTTAATTGTTTGATGACAAATAGCTAGGAACAAACATTTATTGCAATAATTTGTTGTTAAAAATGGCAATCATTGGAAAACACCTAACAAAGGTGATTTGGACCACTCATTTTAGAATTTCTTTCTACCACTTCTCTCAAGTGCATGGACCACCAAGTTTCGTTTAATCTTTTCTAATTCTGAAGAGGATAATTACGGCAAATGGTGGTAAATGAACCACATGCCCATATAGGAGTGCCGCAGCCCTTGTGGCATTCAGATGAATGCTGTGTCAGAGGGATTAATGCGGTATAAAACCACATTTGCTTTTGAAGCCTGTTATTTCAGTCTCGTGGGCTGCCTTTCCTCAAGGTAGGGAACTGCACTGAGGTTGCTGTTGATCCTGGACGCCGTGTGACATCCAAGTCCTTCAGCCCAACGAGGGGCTCCTGGCAGCTCCTCAAAGTCCTGTTTTGTGCATTAACGGAACGAGAGAATGTGACTGCGTTAGGGAAAAGTTGGCAGGTGAAGTAACAGCACCAGACACCGCTGTGCCAACAAGTTACTTAGTTCTGCCTATTGGGCGACGTGCACCTACAAATCCACGGGGTCCCAGAACTGCAGAGACAGCAGTCACCAAAGTGTCAGTCCCAGGGAAGCAGAGCTGGCAAGGATTTGCTACTAGATGGAATCTGGTAGACAAGGGCCTATGGAAAACAGGAGAATACGATACAGGCTACAAAAGGGTGGAAAGCTCTTTTAACACCTCTTAATTGCCTTGATACCGTTTCTCTCTCATCCATGCTGAGACCTTCGACGTTGTACTAACGTGTCTCTGGGATTGCCTGCTGGACAACTTCCTTATGGAGCAGGCAAGAGCAAATTCGCTCTTGCTGAGTAACAGGAGCAGGCTCAAGCACTAGAACTGTGCATTTGGATATTGCACCTCCAATGCTCGCCTACCAACGCGTGTTCCACATTCCCAAGCTTTCCCAACCTCTTTACAAAGAAAAGCAGCACGAGGGTGTGAAAAACGTTCAGAAGCAAATACTATTTCCCCAAACCACTGCCAAAAGCATAACAGGACTTCAGAAAAATTCCATTAAGTTCTATTCCTTATACTTTCTAAAACAAGATGGAGAAGTGCCAAAATACCTAAAGAAACTTTTTTTTTCTCCTGCATGCAATTTCCATCCCACTGAGAAGTAATAAGTCCTGGAGATCCCACAAAGAAACCTGTTCATGAACAATTTACTACCCTGATTTATAGGTCCAAGAAACGAGGATGGTTCAGATTAACTTCGCATAAGCATTGCCGATGCTCCAGAGTTCCTCCTCAAGTCAGACCTGAGCCAGATCTCCTCCTCCCCATCCCAGTTAGCCGAGCCGTGCGCAGGGGATGGAATATGGCCACAAGTGCGTGCTTGAGCATTCCCCCAACTGTGGGGAAGCCTCCAGCTGCTTTGAGGCAGCGCAGTATTCTCACACTTGCACCAGGGAGCACGTCCGCGAGCTCTGCTAAACCTCTCCGTGGCTGGCACCCAGAGCCTGACCTCTCCCGGCTGCCGGGGGCGGCCCTATCACCTGCAAATCCAAGAGCTCTGTCCAGCTGCAAACATCCAAGTGGCTGGGTAGTGTGTGTGCGCATGTTAGCTATTTTTAAGCTGACTGCCAGCTCTGAAAATCTGCAGGAAAAAAAATCCTCTAAATTTTGAAACAAAGTTTTTTGGATTACTTTGTATATAAAAACTGAAGAAAAAGTACTTTCAAGTGAGTATGCTGAAATTAAATATTGACTTTTTCAGCTTTTCGATTTTGATTGGTCACAAGCGATTCAGGGAAGTCAACATGAATTAATTGGAGCAATGCTGGGCTGCCAAAGTGGCAGTATTTTTATTATTACTAAAAATGGACTTGGCCACCCAGCAGGGACCAGCTTTTCTTATAGCAGATAAGCCCATCCTTAAACATATATTATTCATAAATTGCCCACTCTTGTTCACTGCCCACAGCCCTAAAGAATGAAGTTGGCAGGCTCAGCAATGGGAGTCCAACCCTGGTCTAGTTCTTGGCAGGTCAAGTGAAGTTTTCACTATCTGCCTTACAATCTTATGAAAGAGTCTTCTGCATATCTTTGAATGGGGAACTGACAAATATTCACCCCAAACTTTGAAGTGCAGAGGTCCCCTGAAACCCTAGAAAAGAAAAGACTATGCTCTCTGAACAGAGCAGCAGAGAAAGGGCAAGAGCCAACACTGACTTCATCTTAGCTACCTCGGCTGCAGCTGAAGTAACTAGACATTTTGTACAACCCCAACCCTCACCACATTTCCAGTCCATAAAGTATTCCAAAAATACGGGTGGTTAAGAGCATACAAAGCATGTGCCTTAGTTTCTACCTTCACCCTGTTTGAGGGGAAATGTCAAGTACTATAGCGCAAAAGGAGGCAACTTAAGCACTGAAGGTGCTCCAGTTTAGACAGAGGTGGGTGATACCATCAAGTCAGGCAACAGAAGCAGCTGGAACCTCCTGCAGTCACAGACTCAGGTGCTTGGGGACTTTACCAGGGTCCCAGGCAGCAGATAAAGCACACTTCAGATGGACAGCGATGAAGCAAGCACAAGTCCCCTCAGACAAACTGAAGCCATGCAGTTTAACCCCACACACCCCCTAACTTTACTATAGTAATTTCTGATTACACCATTCTTGGAGGAAAACACGTGTTCACTGGCAGGCTGCAGAGAAGACCACTACTGGGGATACCTTAAGTCAAGATATTGTATAAACCAAGATTTGAGTATGAATTTCTACACAGAGAACAGCAGTGAGATTCCATTTTCCATTACTACTACATGCTGGTAGTGCATTTGATAGTGTAAATGCCTTTAATTGATATAAATGGATTTTTTAACCTATGGGTCTCTTTTCTTTCTTACTCTGCAGTAAATCAGAAATCACTTTGCTAACGTCAGTATCGTTGTAACACTCTTCAACTGGGGTGAAAGGAGAATTAAAGCACTATTTTAAGCCACAGTAGTTCTGTTCAGTATATATTCTTATTTTCAGTACAGATGTAACAGGGAAGATTGCCTCCGAGGCTGGATTAAGGAGATACGAATCGTATTCCTGGTTCTGCCAGTTTTTTGGCACTCTACTTGGGCAAATCACTTAACATTATTGCATCCGAGTACCCTGTGAAGCTCAATTTACGTTTTCTTAACGTTAAGGATTGTGGATAGAAGGAAAAGAATAATGTTAGTAACTCTAAAAGCAACAAGGGAAACTGTTTTCCCTGTAAATTGCAATGAAGTTTTACAAGTAAAAATAAAAAAAAGGTAATGTGATATAACTTTAAGGCTTCTCAATTTCAAGTTTCTATTCTAGTTTTGTTGTTAAGTCAATCAGCAAGGATTCATCTTCTTTCAGTAACATTCACTTTTTCTTACTGTATATTTGAAAGCTACTAAGGCATATCAAGACAAAAAATTGATTCAATTTTAAACTAAAAACTAATACAGGACACTTCTCGGTAAAATACTGGTTTCAACAAGCTTAAAATTTTTTTTATATATACATATATATATATACACACACACACAAGTCACTCAAAGGTAACAGTGAATAGTGAATAGCTTAACTTTGCTAATGTCACCAGCCTCCACAGAGCCAAGTTTTTTTTTTTTTTTTTTTTTTTTAAAAGAGCCCCAATCCTACAAACTGTGATGCCGAAGGGAGTTTCTAAAGTCAGCGGGATTCCCCACATCTCTTGGGATCAGAATTGTGTGGGAAACTATGTATAGAACTTGTCTGGATTTTGGCCCCAGAGTTCTCATTTCCTTTGACAGTCTCCATAAAGGCCCTCTTGTGCAATTCCCACTATCTTTTCATCTTGGGATGCCAAAAAGTAAGAGTTTGAACATCTGTTTGAAAACTAGAATATGCCAATATTTAAATTAGCAATGGTTTCTTTTCCCTCTAAGACTATCAATTAATTATTTGAAATAGATTTACCCAAATATTGTACTCAGTTCCATATTACACAGGCAGAAATGAGAACAGGATTTGGCCCAGTATGTTTAAGCTAAGCACATTTTTGCAGTTATGAAAAGTAATCTGATTTCCATGGAATACTTCATATATGGCAAGTTGCCTTCCTGGGCCTCAGTTCATGTCAAGCTTTTTCACTCTGTTCATTTTATGAAGATTTAATTGAATCCTACTTAAATAGCATCAACTAGCACTTATTCATAAAGCCATCAAGCCTTTCATCACAACTTCACAGTTTTGTAATTCCTGAAAAAATAATAAATCATACATATTCAGTAATACTATCACTGGAATCACTTGAAACAAACTCTTCTGTCCACAGTCTTCCACCACCATTTTGAAATCCTGTTAGAAATTGCCACATTTTCACCAAAGGAGAGTTCACTTGTCACTATTTCTCTGCCAGAAAAAGCGATGGTGATGAAGCAAATATTGCATGGGCAAGTGCAGTTTGAATTCAGGGTGGATATGAAGGAATAGAGTTGTAAAAAAATGATGAGCTGAGAAGAGATGAGAAGGCCAAGGCTGTCTGGGCAAATTCTGAATAAATGCTGCCCTGGTACTAGCTAGAAAGGCCCCAGAGGGATGGCAATGCTCAGCTCTCGTGGGCTTGTATTTAATCATGGAATCAATGACCAGGTAGTGCAGAAGGTCCAAACTCCATAGCAAGACAGGCCTGAGGATGCATTAGACTGATTTCTGCAGAATCTTTGTAGGAGCAGAAGCTTGTGAGAAAACCTCAAAGAAGTTAAAAATGGACCCTCACTAGTTATAATCTTTGAATGAACAAAGTAGTCAAACAGCAGAAAGCTACTTCAAAGCCAAAAACAAATCAACAGGGGCTCAAAAGCACAAATTGTCCTTTCTTTCTAGCCTTCCAGCAGCACCCCAGCCCACCAGCTCAAGAGCAGGCAAAGCTTCTTCACCAGGATGTAACCAGAGCCACCTCCAGCTGCACAGCCACTGCATTTGCTCCATTGTTTGAGCCTTCAGTTTATTACCTCCAGCATCTCCAAGCCTAAAATTACACTTTTTGAAAGCAACTTGGAGGGTACTGGGTATTTGCCACCAAGTAACTTTTTCAGTTTACTCCTCTCCCCACCAACCTCTCTGATGCTGGTTGCTATTGCCAGAACAAACTGGGCTCTGCATTATTGGTTCTTGCTCTTTATAGCCACAGAGCTGACACCATGCTGTTCACGACGATCTCTCCAAAATAAAACTCAGACATGCCTATTGTACTTAAGGAATTACAGTCCCCACAAAACAATACCATATTTCTCATTTCCACCACATAAATGATCCTACACGGGACCAAGGAGCCTTTTTGTCTCATAAAAATAGTTTACACAGGTGCATACTTAAAGCATGATTCTTGTTATTATTTGGCATGGTTAAAATGCAATGGAATTACCTTCCCAGCAGTGATGAAAACCACGTGGATCATGGCAATGCCCATCAGAACAGACGTGATACTGCAAAGAGCAGGCCAAGAATCTTTCATGCAGGACAGGCTGGAGAAGACTTGCCGTGTTTATGGACCTTCACATGAACTCCCTCTGGATTATATCCTGAACAGAGAAGCAGGAAAGGATCTTTTAGCATGAAAGGAAAACCCATGGGGAAGCTGAGGAGGCAGCCCTTTCTGCAGCTACCTCACAGCCCTGTCAACATACTATGGAAAAGGAAAACAGCTTCCCATTTTGTTTCACAGAAAAACAGCACAAATAAAAGTCACCATAAACTATTACAGTAATACAGAAAAGGAGAAAGGTAAGGTAAAATAGGAAAATAAAGTCTTTAAGCTAGGACTCAAAAAAAAAAAGTGGGGGGCACATCCACACATAGATCTTGGAGCTGATGTCCCCATCGCTCAGCATGGTTCCCACCCCAACTGCTTTGGGCACACCAAGACGTTTCTGCCCCAAGACCTGCAGCGCCTTAGGACCATCTACAACATGTAGAGATTCCCACTTTTACCAGATGGGGCCACTTTCTTCCACTTGCAACAGCACAGACCCACAATCGCATGCACAGCAAAAGCACCTTGCAGAGCACTGGTGGCTCCTGGACTCTGGTCTCCAGTTCCATGTGCACTTGGACAGTCCTGCTGTTATTTTAACCTCTCGGCAATCCTCCCTTTTGTTCTCCACCTTTACTTTCCTTATCTTACTTTTACACCCTCTTATCTGCATTCTGCATTAACTTTTTTTAAAAGAGGTTTTCCTCACTACTATTGCTATTCTACATGAGTTTAATACAGAGCATCTTAGCTTACTCTTCTGTTACTCCCAATTGGGCCATGTGGATGCTAGCACTTCAGGGAAGACGAACCTGCAGGTCTTGCTCTTCCCTATTATCCAAGTTCCACTTCCGAGTTACTGAGCAGACTGTCCAACATCCAAATGCTCAGGTTTTGGACTCCTCCCTAGGATCTTCCCCCCCACCAGACATTCCCTCTTGACCCATGGGAAATACCTGGATTGACCTAATCCCAGGGAAGAAATGCATAAAACTGTCTGCATTTCAGCTGAAGGACATTCCTGCCTCCTCCCAAAGGACAGGGGTTTCTTTGTCCGATACCCGCGGTCACCACAACCACATCCACAGTGCGGGAGGTGCCACAGCTGCCTCCGGGGCAGGTGTTTCCTGACCAAACCTATCACTCCAGCGGGACACGGCCGGCAGCCACACGGACTTTTCTCACACTGGGAAAGCACCTCCCTCCGGCCAGGACATCCGTCCTTCCCTTTCCCGCCAGCCTTGCCAGGTAGCCAGGGGCTCGTCCTGCCACAGCTGCCTTCCTTCCGAACAGAAACTAACGCGGGATGCTGCTGGATCCGGGCCTTATCCTCAGCAACGTGCCACCTTTCCCAACTGTCTTCTCTAATTTAAACTTGGGGAAGAGGGGATCACTTTGTTTTGTTCCGGTTTGTTTTCTGTTCCTGCCAATTGTGTGAAATGGAACATATTTGAGAGGAACGAATTAAATTTTACAAAAGCTCTTCTAATAATATATATTTTTAAAAAAAATAAGCAAAGAATAAGAAGTATTTGCCCAGCAGATGAACTGTAAATGTTATCAGGCAAAGTAAACATTCCAACTGTAATTGTTATTGTAGATGGATGAATTCATAAATATGGAAACACTAAAAAAAATGGTGTAATACAGAAACAAAATGCAATGGACTGAGGAAAGAATGCAGCATGCAGCAGCTTGGGCAAGAGCAGTTCAGAGAGGTTAGAGCTAACAAGAGCACTGGAAAACACAACTTTTTCATGTGGTACCAACCCTGTCAAAGCCAATGCAACCATTTGTCACCCAGTTACCCCTCAGGATTTTGCTGATACTGCCTATGAGGCCAAAGGGAAACATTCCTATCCTCATCCTCCCCAAACCAACCCCGGGTCCTCAGGAGTATGCTTCTGAGGTGTATGTCCCAATAGATCTCACTTCCCACGCATGGAGAGCTCCTGGAGCACACCCAAGCCCTTGCACGCAAGGAAACCAGATGATGGGCTCCAAGGATGCACCTCAAGTGCTGCAGTCCCCATGAGACAGCTGGTCTAGAGGACTGGGCTAGTTCACAGCAAACCCATCATTCGGTGAGGCCTGAGGACATCTGCCCCTCAGCAGCGTCTTGTTCAATACAGGAACAGAAAAATAGGAACCATCATAGGCTCCTGTTGTGCCGCATGACTCGCTAACACAGTGGAATGTCACAGCTGGTTCCCTGGTTGGGAGGCTGGTCTTCCCAGGCTTTTAGATGGGCTTTCTCCAGAGTACAATTTGCTTAAACTGGGATCTTGTTCTATTTCTATTGTCCTCTCGGCTCCTCTCTCATTCTCTTTCAGAGATTGCTATTAGGCAGTATCAATACATGTGAAAAAATCATATTGACCGACTTTAGGAAAAGCACAAGTAATGTGAACCCCCTAAGTGTTGTCTCATGAAAGCCTCCAAGGTCCTGACACATGCCAAATATGAAGCAAAGACACCCTGAATTGAGAGCTTCAAGACCCAACTGCTCATGAGGAGCCCAAGTATCCGCTGTCATCCTGCCTTCCTCACCAGGCCTCTGCTGCTCTCCAAAGGCACCTGGGGCAGAGCCAGGGGAAGCAAAGCATCCCAATTCCTAACAGGCCCAGGGATCTCACACACTGAGCTCCTTCCACTGCTCGTTTGCCATTTACACACACGTGGCCTGTTAGTCCTGCAAAGGAGGAAAGAATTGGCCTGATTTAACTGCTCCACAAGCCGAGCCATGCAGTCCATGGCAGCACCACACTTCCCTCAGTTCTCAGCTCATTGAATTGTTCAGCTGAAAATCAACTATAAAGGAAAGAAATAGTATTTTGAGTCTGACATTAAGAAAACTGCCCTTTATTTTTCCAGAACACCATCAATATTTACCCTCCCAACCTCTCCCCACACAACTCATTGCAAGCACAAATATGAGCCCTCGGATGCTCTGATCTTCCATCATGAAAAGCTGTCTCAGAGCTAATGCTTGCACCCACGGTTCATTAGCAGGCAGGAAAAAAGGCTTCTGAGAAATAGGAAGGCTGGCCCTCCACTCATCTGAAAATTTATCTCTGAATATTCAGTACAACCTCAGTCATTAGTTTCCAAAGTCACATAGGGAGCAGATAGATGTCAAATCAATATCAAGACAGATAACTTCTTATCAGGAGGAATGGATACTGAGCAACAGCCTCTGTGTGAAGGTATCATTTCATTAGGTAACTTATCAACACGAAGTGCCATGTGTGACATTCTCCTATAGCCTTGAAAAAAGCCTGGGAGATAGTACTATGCTTTATAGCCTAATTCTATTCACTAGTTAATTACATGGTGCATTAAATTTACCTCAAAATAAACAAATATTGTAATTACAGCTAGAAAAGAAAAATGCCCTTCCAACCAGCCAGAGTCTGATCGGGGAAGCTGGGTATGTTTGGACAGCTAAATAAATACTTAGGTACCAAACACGGGTATTTAAACGAATCCCAATCTTTTCATTTAGAAACTATGCTTTGCATTAAAAACAATTATTTCTTTAGGATGCACCTTTCCTCCCTGCTTCGATGGTGTTTTAGCAACATTTATATAAACTGCTTCCTATACCTACTATGTAAAGCTCCTTGAAATGGAAGAATCCCGATTTTTGATGCACTTTAACCACTTTTGCATCATATGGAGCATGCAAGATGTCACTGAACTAATTTCATCACTGTGATAGATTATTAGGATGCAAATCTAATGGATTCCCTAGTGTTCCCTTGCTACAGTATTACTGGTGTTCACAAAGGACTGCAAAACTTTCCCTATGCTGGCCAATCAGTCAAACATTGAGTCAGTTAGTTCATCTTCTCCTGTCTCTCCAAGTGACTCTATTTATATCAGCTAGATGGTTTGACAATCCCCTGAAGCGCAGAAACCAAAATATTCCCCCTCCCTCCAGTAGCAGGGACCTCTCAAATCAGATTCAGGGAAAACTCTTGGCCCATCTCTCCGCACAGCTTTCAGCACGGGCTCTATCACAATACTCTCTTTATCCTGCATTTCCCTTCTCACAGAGTAAATAAACTGAACTAATTAGGTTAAGGGATAACCATGAGTAATGTCACAGCTGCACCAAATGACTCTGAGAGGAACTATGGAATAACTCAAGCATTTGAAGGAGTACAGAAGCAAGTGCTCTACAATAACCTGCCATATATCAAAATAATAAAAAGAGACAGAATTTGGCAACTGTGGGGATAAGGCAGTATTGACATACATAGAGAAGTCCAACATAAATATTTCAAGATCTTTTATCAACAGTTTCTAAACACAACAGGAATGTGCATGAGCTGCAGCAGCTCAGCTCCAACAGCACCATGTCAGAGACTATCAGACTTGAGACCAAGCCTGAGAGCAGGGTGAGGAGAGAATAGAGAAAGGAAAACTGTTTGCAGCTAGCAGCTCACTTTCAACCTAGCAGCACCGGGGCCAAATGGAGCTTTTAATTACTTTTATTTTTTCCTGCTGAAATTGCAAGAGTGAAGCACAAAAGCTGCACAGCACGAGGGTGATGCACGTTTTTTTCTGGCATCTCCAAGCAGGCAAGGCCTCGCTGGCCTGATGGCTGCTGCCCCACGGGTGAACAAGGTTCAGCAGCTCCAGGCTGATCCCGTGAAAAGCAGCGATGGATATCCAGTCTGTAGAACTAAAGGGAGGAAAATAAATGTTTTGCTTTGCAAACTTCCTACTTCAGAAATAGCAAAAATAAAATCACTTTTCATATTTGAGCCTCATAAAAGTTGAGGAGCTGTAGTTACCGTGATATCCATACTCTTTTGCTACACAACAGTTTTCAAAGGCCTCCAAAATTAAGACGACTGTCTTCTTATAAAATGATTTTTCCCTCTTTCTGAAAACACACAAAAATAGCACAAAAACAGCAGTCTGAGCCAGCATGGAGTTATTTACTCCTGAGAACACCTATCCAATGCCAAACAAAATCATGACCTAGCAATTCCACACATCTCTGTCCTGCTGGGCTTCTCCCAACTTCCCTTTAGGTTTTTTCCAAGACAAACAGAGTCTGATTGGGAAGAGCCTTTTCCTTTTTGTCCTGCCTACCTGCCTTCATCAGATTTTCTGGGAGCTTAATTGTACTCAATTGAGCAGAAAAGTAGAACTATTGCTTTCAGCCCAGCCTTCCAGCTTTTCCTTTTCCAGCTCAAAAAGGCTCAGCAGATGCCAGCTCCCTTTTTGGATACGCAGGACTGTCACGGACAGTGTAAAGGGCCCCTGGAGACCCAGATGCTTTGCCCTGTGGTGGTCGCATTTCTCCTCTAACCAGCCAGAGACTCTATACTACAGACACCCTACCTGGGCTCAAGTCTCCTGTGGAGGAACATCCGAGGTGGGATGCTGAGCACAAACCCTGCGGTTCAACACACCAGCTTCCACAACAGAGGAAGCTCTGCAGGAATAACAGATTTTATTTGCAAGTTAGAACCTGGACTTTTACTCGCTTATCTAGACTAACTTCCCTGCTCCATTAAGAGGTGCACTCCTCGGGGCTTTTAATACCACAACCATTTGAAAGAATGCCACAAGGAAGTCTTTCCAACATTTTAATATTAGAAATAATAAAATTATAAAACTGACATTGTGCTAGTTTAATTGGTCTGCAGAAAATAAAGAAGAATTCATTAATGGTACAAGTTGAGAGATGCTTCATTTGCATCAAAAACAATAACTTGGCAAGAAAACTCACTAACTGTGCCAGATCTAAAGGTGTTACCATGACGGTAAGAAGAATTGGTCTAAGGAACCATTTATTTGATGAAATTGGAGGATCCCCAACTTCATAAATCAATTCCCAAATTGCAGGAAAAAATATTACCTTTTAAATGCCCCTAATTGTTATTCATTATTCTAGGCCCTCTAAGCCTCACCAGAGTGGTTTATTGATGATTTAGTCTTCAAAGAACATTATTCAGGCAATGGAAAGAAAGAAAAAGAGAGGCAGAAAAAAAAAAAAAAAAAGGATTACTGCACCAGAATAATGAATTACAGTGGGCAACATCAAGAAGTTTCAGTTTGTTTGCTTCAGGCTAATTTAGCAAAATAGTGGGTTCCCTCCTCCCATTCTTTTTTTTGAAGTTAAAAAAGAAACAAAATTATTTAAGCAGTTAAAAAGGCAGCAGTAAAACTCATTCAGAATTTCTGTTGAAGCTCTTAAGTTAATTCTTGTAAAGTCCAACTTCCCCAAACAAGACAGGGTTCATTTGATATTTTATTTATTACTTTAATGGGATTTTATCTGAGGGGGGTGTTCTGGGCAGGCAGAGGTCAGTTTGGTCACTGCCACCCACAGCAGAACCAGGCTTTCACACAGTCACTCCACACTGCATTTGTTTGGACTGCACAATTTCCAGTCAGCCAAGGCAAGCTCAACGGGCAGATTAGGCCTGATCTGGCGAAGGTCTTTACTGTACCCAGCACAAAGCATGCAAAGCACCTCGTTCATTTTTCTAATTCACCGAGGAAAAGACTAGCTTCATTAAAAATAAAACTCCACTCGGAGTTTCTTTAGAGCAGATTCCTCCATGGGACAGAAGCAGATGGAGGTACCAAACAGATACTGCTGTGAAACTAGGATCAGGCAAAAAGCATCCTGCAAGGAGAAATAAAACCTGGGATGGGGGTGCCAAAAAGAAGAGTCTGCCAAAAAGCCTGTGCAGGGCGCTTAGAGCAAGGAGCGCGGAAGGCCAGGGCCCCTGAACCCTGCTCATGAAGTGTGTTTATCCCTCCTACAGCAGCAGGGACCTGCCCTTGACGGAGCAGCTGCACGGACACTGCAGGACACAGTCCAGCAGACACTCCAAAGCACCTACGTGTTTGACACTGAGCACCACTGATTTAGCAATTAACACAGTTTTGGAGTCCCAAGTTGTGCGCAGGCCCAACACGGGCCTTCCCGCCGGCCTCGGCGCCCGCCCGAGCTCCCCAAGCGGTCCCGCCGGCGGCGCGCGCTGCCAGCCTCCCCACGAGCGCCCGACAAAAGCAACATTAACAGCAGCTCTGGGGTCCTCCACACACCACCCTGGGCTGGGTGGCTCTCCAGCTCTGTGGCTTTTTGTATGAGCACCGGCATCAATGGCCTCCTTGTTGTCCCTCGAGCCCCCGTGGGGTTACATGAGTACTATCGCAATTCAATAGCTCTGCTCTCAATCATTGTCTTGTAATATAGGTTTATAGTCCTCAAGGATATAGGCTGTGTTACAGTTAGTCATCACGTCCAGCACTAGAGGCTTGTTTGCAGCACAGAGTTTATTGCCCTTTGCGAGGGTGACAAAGAGATGCTTGTTGAGCGCCGTATACAAGAGGCAAATACAATGCACAAATTTCTCAGCAAAGATGAATGCAAGGGCTGGCCACTGAAGAGCTCTATAAGCGACCAGGTAGCAGCCTCCTCCTCCTCCTCCTGAGCCTCCCTCTCCTGCATAACTTAAATCAATACATCTCACCTAACTTTAAAGAAATATCTGGTACAGAGGGTAAAATTACCCAGAATGTACTCTGCATTACCTGTTCCTCACCTTTTCCCACCATTTCCATCCTCCGTTTCCCAGGGATGCATGCACAGGCAAAGCATCCCATGTTTCCCAGTGGAGCCTTTCCAGCATGCACGTTAGGGGATCAGAGAAGGAGGAGGGGGGTGAAAGGTGGCTTTAACCCTTTATTACTATAGAAAATATAAATTAAATCTGTGAAAAATGCTATCTATGGCTGAGGAACAGAGCACAATGCCATGAAGAGCTAGCAAGGAGGGCACTGTTCATCAAACACGGGCAAAACCAACCTGCACCAAGGGACTTGCCCCACAAACCAGAGGGTGCTGCATGAGCCTCTGCTCTCCAGCTCTGTCTATTCCAGTAAGTTACATAGTGCAGCAAAGAGCAGTCATCTTCACACCAGTACCCAGGAACATGAAACGTCACTGCCAGGAAAACCAGCAAGGCATCATCTGCTCACAGCAAGTGATCACAGGGAACACTGCAACCCAGTGATTTTAGTACCAGAAGTTGCAGGCTCTAAACATAATATCCTTTACATACCCGCATGTATGTTCAAAAAAATCCCTGACATTTATATCAAAGTAGAAAGCTATATAAACAAAAATAATTATGCATATATTTATTTACTTCTCGAGTTCCTCAGTACTTTGGAGAAGGTCTTTGGACTGAAAATGGAGTTCACTAGTTCATGAACCCTTTTTGTTCCACTTCATGGCTTCTTTTCAGAAAGTTTTCAGCCAACTTGCCAACCTCCCCTGGCCTAGTCCGGGTCCTTCCGTTAGGTGGCTTTTTCACTTGAAGTCTTCTTTTTCCTCCTCAGGAGGAAAAGCTATTTATGTCTACCCCGTTCCCACATGACTTGCTCACAGACTGTTTGATTGCCTTGCCTCTGATATTACCAAACTGCTCAGGCTTCTCACCAAATTGGAGAGCATCAGTTCTCAGCCAGCCTGGCTCTGCGAGCAGCTCTCCGCTGGCACTACCCCCTCAAGTACATGCAGGAGATCCTGGGAGACAGGGACCGATTCCCTTTCCAAGGTCACCCAAGATACTACAATTTCTCATAACAGCAGCTTTGTAACTTCAAGCAGAATTCATAAATTGTACTTAAAAGATCCCCATGTCAAGACAAGCTCCTAAAGTCACTTAAGTAATTGTCACATCTCCAAGGCATTAAACTCTCATTCATTCACCTGAGAGTTGTGGGGGTATTTGACAAGACAAATCTATGTCAGGTCTCCAAAATCAAAGAGAAATAATGAGCATTTTTGGACTCCACAGGAATGTCTCCTGGTGGAGAAAACATTTTCTAATGAAATCAAACAGATAAATAATAGGGATACACCAGGTGAAGGTGTAGAAGATACACCAGATCAGATACAGAAATTCACATGTATTCCACATGCCTTTCTGCTACATTTTAAACTCATCATAAGAAACAGAATAGTAATAAGACATTAGAAATACATATTTTCCTGAACATGTTAGTCCATGAACATAAGTTTGTTCTACACCTTCTCTAGCAGATATCATGAGTGCAAACACTTGCATTTAAGCACCATTGCAGAGGCTTTACCTTTACAATACTTTGAAAATTGTATGTGTTCATAAATACTAAAGCTGCCTATGTAAATAAGGATAGGCAAATAAGAATATGTAAATAATAATGAAGATAGTTTCAGACTTCCAAATATGTTACTAAAATTTAATCAAATGCAGTAAATATTCATCAGGACATCCCAAGAGGAAAGAGGTGTTAACTACAGGTAAGAAGTTAGTAGTAAATGCATATACATTTCAGCAAAGTGCAAGAGAGCCTAATTTAGCCCAAGAGCAATTAAGTACTATAGTTAACTTCACACTGTTTCACCCCAAAGGGCGGAATTTCAGCCTCCAAAGGTGTCTGTCTTCCCTCTCCAAGCTCCATGGGAGCTACAGCATCCTGCAGAGCTGCACAGAGGGCAACACATCCATTCCACAGGGCCTCCTGCTCAGTAACATGCAGAGTCCTCTCCCCTCCACAGGCTCCCCACCTCCGCAGGGCTCCTTCTCACAGATCCATTGGGAAAGGGCGACATGGCGCTTCCCTGCTCCGACTTCCAAGGGTTACGCTGGGGCGAGGCGAGGAGGGTCAGGCTCTCCCCTGGGCAATGAAATAATCCATTACAAATACATTACTCATTGCAGCGAGGAACAGAACGGCGGACGCCAAGGGCTCCACGGAGCGCTGCACCGCGCGCCCTCCTGCCCCGGCAGCGCCTCCAGCCTTTGGCTCCGCTTCCCTCTCCCTGCCCCGATGCACGTACATCCCAGGGGCAGCTGGGACAGATGATCCCACCAGCTTCCGCAGCCACAACATTCCTGTGCCCTGCATATCGCTTGTGCTGCTCTTTTAGACAGCCCTTTCCAGAGAGGCTAGGTTAAAAAAATTGTATACTTATATATATATATACACACACACACACACACACATATATGCTTCTTGCAATGCCTCATGACACTAACTTAGGAGAATTGAGGGAGAAGAACAGGTATTTCTTCGGGAGGAGGGTAAGGGATGCACTCAAAATTTATTCCAAGGAATTAAACTAAGGCAATTTTCAGCTAAAGAAAGGCCTTTTGCACCCTCCAGCAAGGAGGCCTAGTCTGGATATCAGAGAATGCATTTTTAATTATTTCCCACCCTAAGCTGCCAGCAAACCCAAGGTCTCTGCGAGCAGTTGCAGGCTGCACGACAACTTGTTTCACCACGGTGTGAGGGGCCACAGGAGGACCTGCTTCAGCAGAGAGATCCATTCATTCCCCCAGAGCCTTTTGTAGTTGCGGCAAAATTCTCTCATATTCTCCACTTCCAAAGCGAAGTCTTTGGCTCCCAAACCACAGGATTATCCGTTGCAGAAGAACTAACATTTCGGCACCTGCCCCAAGGCTTGGGAAACGCTGCCGGGAGCGCGCAGCCGAGCACAGCCTCACTCCTTGCTCCTCGTCCCCGGCGGTCAAGGCACCATCCCGCTCCACCTTTCCTCATCTCCTCCCGCACACTCCACTCCTTTTAAGTTGCCTCCCCGGATTAAGGTCTGAGCTCCTCAAATTAATATCCTCTCTGTGCCCACACAAGCTGCACGCTTCTCCTATGGTAACTTCCAGGATTTCAGCACTGTTGCATCCTGCAAGGCACCACTGGACTGAGCGTCTACGTCTTTACCAGGGATTAAATTTATTAAACACAACATTTTGTGTTGTTGCAACACAGTCTCTGTGGTTTATGGTTATTTTGTTCTGGAAACCCACCCAAGCCTGCTTGCAAGAGTGGCCCGGGCAGCACTCAGTGCTCAGCTCATCCCACATGCCCTTCTATGGAGGCACAAATCCTGCCCGGGAACAGAGTTGCCACCTTCCTGCTAGGATAGCCCTATCTGTGGATGGTTATGCAGAGGGCTTTCCTGACAGTTCCCACAAAACCGTCTGCAAATAAGAAATCCAACCTGAAAACAGCACCTCTTCTCAATTCTTGGCTTGCTGCATGTTTATGCCTCCTTTTCCTAACACATTCGATTCTGAAAAGCAGAAGTTTAAGAGCTATTGGAAGGTGCCAAACCCACAGCCAACAGGGACACGAAGGGGGCTCTTTCCTTACAGAGACAGAAAGGCAAGCACCTTGTTAAAGGAGATTTCAGTGCCATAAGAGTAGGCAAAGCATCGCTGCCATCCACATCGAGCCCATTCCATGCATCCTCCACACGGAGGCTGGGAAGGGGTGGCTCCCCACAGCATTCCCCACGTGGCTCCGCACGCGCTGGTCAGCATCCACACGGACACAGAGGGTTGTGAGCCAGGGTCTTAAGCTTCTCCGAGAGCAAACGTAGCCCTGGTTTATCTCTTGTCCTCCTAACATTGCCTTGATGAGACATTTGTGTTTTGCTTTGTTGCTCCCCAAGGAGAGGGCAAAAGTATAAAGGGGAAAAGAAAAAAACTCAAAAAACAGATAAACATCTAATGTCTCCAAAAATACACATGGTTTAACTTAAGGAAAATTTAGACAGTAATCACTTAGAAAAATATGTATTTAAGTTTTGCTCTATAAGGAGTGGAGGAAAAAACCTCAAAGGCGTAGAGGGAGATATCAAATAAGAAAGCAGAAAAATATTGAAATAATCTTGGTTCGCTTCAGTTCTGCACAGCGCTTCTGACACCAAGTTCAGACAGTAAATGAGAGCACTGTGAAGCGAGTTCAAGACCAAAACTCCCTTAGTAAAGCAATCCCCAAGCATTCAAACAATAATTAACACATCAATGACTCTTTTGGGGAAAAGCTGAAGGAAAGATGTTCCAGAGCTGGCCATTATTCACATCCCTCCAGTTCTTGGTCTGGCAGAAGAGCTGAACGACCCTGCCTGTCTCTTTGGCTCATCATCTACAACAAGAGACAGCAAATGTTTTCCATCCCCTTCCCACCACTCCACACAAGTCTAACCTCTGGCCGGCATTTCAGCCGCTCTGTCCTTCTGTCCATGCGTGTCACCTAAACGTCTCCAATGAGACACGTTAAGAGGTGAAGCAGCCCATGTTCTAGGCCTCTCAGTTGCCCTGATATTATTTTTTTTCTCTTCTCCAAGCAAGCTTGTAGGGTCAAGGAATCTTCTCGCTGCAATGGACTTTCTTGATAGTTTTGTGGCTCAGGAACAAACCCCAGCTCTGTTTTATCAACAGTCACTTTTGCTCTTATCAGAGGTACATGAGGTTTCTCAGGTGGTTTGATCTAAAAATCAGTAAAGCTGGGAGAAAAAATGAACTTCAGAGAGCCTTGGATTTCATCTGATTAAAGTTAAATCAAAGCAAAAAATGTGAGGAAATTATCAGCTCTATGAAACGTCACAAATACACCTACATAAGCTTCCAGGAAAGGGAGTTATAAAGAAACATCTCGTGTCTTCCCTGGAGACGCTCAACTGTGTGCAAAGAGCAATTTGCTGTATACACTGAACGGAGATTTTTTTTTTTTTTAGTGTCAGATTGAGCTCAGATATTCCTTGGGGACTTAAAACCCTACTGACCGAGTTTCTGTAATATGCAGAGGAATAAATATTTTATGGAACAGTAGAGCTGGACAGGCTAAAGGTTTCCTCTGTTGCACACCACTGCCCGATCAAGACATCAAGAAGAGTGAGAAACAGCAGCCCATCATGCTAAATATCCCACAGACACAGGACATCCAACCAAAAGACTGCAGCCACGTCTGCTAAATCATCACCATCACCTGCTACTACATCCACCACCAACCAGCACAGTTGTTTTCCACCTACCCAGGGCAGATGTGGAAGCACAAGACTCATCTCACCATTGGCACAAAGGTCAATATAGAGTCCAGATACCTCAACTGGTGCCCTGATCATATCCCTTTTCCCTAGTAAAGGTTACTTTTAACAGATATGTAGCACAAATGGAAGCAGTAGTTTAGGTAACTAAAACCAACTTTGAACCACAAAGCTCTTGCACATAAGGAGTGTGATTTTGTTGGTGTCATCTGTCTGCTGTGACCATCTTCACTACATCAATTTTTCCCTCTTGAGATTTCAAAGTACTTTCCCAAAATATGTGCAAGGCTAATAGTACACAAAGACTGCATGACATTGCAAGGGAAAATCTGCATCAGGAAGGTCAAAGTCAAAACCTTGGTAATCTGGATCTGCCCAATTACATCATAGGAACCACACACTTGCCTCTCACTCCATTCACGATCATTACTTTTTACTGTCTCCTTTTCTTCTGCTTGCACTTTAATTTAGGATTGGTTGCACTCTATTGAGGATTCAACTGAAGTCTCCATAAAATGCTGAACCTTGCAAATCTCAAATGTTACTAGCTGTGAGGTGGTGATATTTAACCAGATTAATATATTCAAGCTTGGGCAAAAATAAAAAGAAAAATAAAACCTTCTGGAGAAAATTATGCCTTTCTAGGTGGGCTGATTTTAGCAAATCAAAGCAACAAACATGTTTAGGAAAATAAAATAGTGATTCAGACACCACAGAAACCTGCCCATGCTGCTGTGTTCTTGCCATGTGTCCTATGGTATAGCATGGCAATAAACCTGTCAGTGGTTCCTGGTCCCTCATTTGATAGCTACCTCATCAAGTGTGAATCATGAAACCACATAAACTGCAACAATGCTGTCCTCCTACTGACTTCTCGGAACATAAACAATAATAACATAAATATGACTTACCAAAGACTTAAGTAAAGCACTTAAAGGAAATCTATATTTTATATAAACCACGGATGTTTAGTGATGTGGTATAATATTTCTGCTTAGTTCCAAATAGCTGGAAATCATCTTGCTACTGAAAAATAGACTATTCTTTGGATGCTGAAAATTAAAGCTGAAATGGTGTCCTTTATTTATTACTCATTATTGTGCTGAGATAAAGCAGCAGCACAAGCACAGACAGTATGGATTGGTAAGCGATGCAGGTTTGATCGGTTTACAAATGACAATAAAGCGCTAGCAAATCCCTTTATGCAAAATGTGAAGAAAAGTTCATTTCTAAGAGCTTGATGCTGGAAAAAAGAATCCAGAAAAAATCTTATTTGCAGTTTATTGACCTCTCATGAGTGTTCATTTGGCTGGTGCCGGATTCTAACCTTAACTGATACTGAACAGCCTCAGATGGAACTGCCTACAAAGTCACGCAAACCTCATATTTCTATCAGCTGATTGTTAACCACAAATATTTGTAGTTTGTGTTATCTGAGCAATCATGAAAATCCAGCATGGAAAAACTCAGACATGAAAATCCATGTTGAAACCACCTTAAAACCCTCAAGATGATAAAACACAGAGTTAAGCCTGGAACACTGTCCTTAAAGTACCCTATTTTTACTGGCTCCAAGCAAGGATCTCCCAAGAGGCGCTCCTCTGAATTGCCATCAGATAACACAGGGCAAGAGCTGCTCATTATAGCACAAGAGCCACTTCTGCGTCCACCATCAGCCCAAATAGCTCTTCGTCCTGTTCTAGGCACCCACCATCTCAGCCTCTCCCTGTCCAACTGGGGCGCTGCAGTCACCCCGTGACAAGAGCAAATCTGTTCTTCATTGGCTATAGGGGGAGCTTCTTAGTTTAAATCAAGTGCCACAAACACTGCTGTCAGTGTTAATATTTTTCCGTAATTCTAGTGCAAGCCCTCACTGTCAGAGTCATCTGAACTGAATAAAGGGCTTTCCTGCACAGGAAACAGAGCACCACAAAATATATCAGGGCAGATCCTGCTGGCGATCTGCATCCCCACTGATAAAACAGGGTACCTATCACTGATGAACTGATGGTATCTCAGGGCCACCAAATGCTGCAGTCACCGACACCCTTGCAGATGCTAACCACAGATTTAACTTTCAAAGTGAGAATTTAGCAAGAAGTTTCATTTGCTCTTTTGCAAGCACTGAGCAAACACTGATAAAAGCAAACAAGGCAATACCCGGTCTCTACAAAGCTTGCGAGGACTGAGAGAATTGCTGCCTATCAAAAACATCCATCAAGGAAAAGCTGTGAACTTGGACATTCTCTGCCAGTTACTGATGGGAAATTAAACAAGTTTAGAAAACTGGATTCCTTCATACACGATACCCACTTGTGCAAATTTTCAAGAGTAAAACCAGATCTCACTACAGTCAACAATACCCAAGACAACAAGATAACAAGAACATGCCAGATAACACAAGTCTGCTGTATCAGGCATGATGTTTGAGCAGCAAACCCAAGCTACATCAACCCAAGCATCCAAGGTACCTTCACACAGGTGACATCCCTGTCAATTGATAGAGCTTCGTTCCAAACAGAATTTTTCCATCTATTGTCTCAATCCTACTTAACATAATTGCTTAACAGTTTCAGAATCCATGGCTTTAAACTAGGATGAATCTCATTTAAAGCTTCCACAATGTTGATGAATAAATTTCTAAGGAAACTCTAAGGAAAACTTAAACCTGTCAACATACTTCAGAAAAAAAAAAAAAAATCAGGAAACAATCTTGATTGGGAAAAAGCATTTACACTCCTCTGGCATCAATTCTGCATCATTCAAATTAGCAATGTGGGTTTCCCTGGCACAGAAGATCGTGGTTCCTGTTAGTGCTGTTAAGCACTGCATTATCTAACTCTAAAGCAAATACAGACAAAAAGCAGCTCATTTGCAAGGGGGCTGGTTGGCACAACCTTGGGCAAGTCGCATGCTATTTTTCCATTGCCAGATGCGAGACATCAGTGCTTCTCCCTTTGATAAGGACTTTGACATCTCAACAAACAAGGGAGTCTAGATATTAAAATTATATTTATATTCACCTTGGCATGTTCCCTCAGTTTCCCTCCCCCTCAAAAGGTGCCTAAAACATTAACTCATTTGCAATATATAATTACGCTGAGAAAATTTCCTGATCATTTGTTATTTTAACTGTCCAACTGAACTTAAACTAGCTTTTTTCCTGGCATCACCATCCTTTATTTGCACATCTATAATGTATTAGAGTCACTTGATACAAACTAAAAATTGGTATCTCTGTCCATGCAATGACAATGACAGTACATTTTACTCCACTTTTTTCTTGGGTCCGTTTCTATTTTGGTATTTATTTGTGTCACTAAATTATCTAATTAGTAGCATATATAGTTGAAACATGAGCTGCTGTGAATATTTACTGCACACTTGTTCAGGCATTTATCTAAATAGGTGGCATGCCAGGTCTATGTAATAAGGAATAATGATTCTTCAGAAGAGTTACAGGAAATTATAGAAGACAAAAAAAAAAGTTTTCAGTGGGCTGTAGCTTCCAACACCATATATCAATTCTTCCACAGATAGAGCAATTGCATAGTAATGACAAAAATTTTATTGTAACAAATAAATCAATACTTGCCCTGCTGCAGTCTCAGATGGTACTTTTATGGATCTTCCCCTGTCTATTACACAAAACTGCTCCTGATAGAGTGCGTTAAATGACAAGGCTGGGGGATGCAGGACCAGGCTCTGCGCAGCGTGCTCTGCCTGCTGTTAATCACTAGCTATTTGCACCGAGAGGCATCTATATCATCTATATCATTGCAACAACAGAGCTAAGGGGCTCCCGCTGATGGACTATGCTGCACACAGAAGGCACTTTCCATTGCACACCCAGCAAAACGAGGGCATCGCACCCCCCAGAGCCCTCACCAAAACACAGGCACCACTGGGGGAATGCACACACGGCATTCCTCAGCAGAAAAGATCCCTGTGCCATTTGGAACCACTTCTCAGAAACCCATGTGGAAATACAGCACTAGAGAGTCATGCCTTGCCCAAGCACACCAAATATTGGAAATTACCTTTTTACCTCTAGCTGAGGTTCAGGTCTCAAACACTACAAATATGAGATGAAAAAGTAGGCAGTTTATGAAGTTTTTGGCTTATTTCCCTAGTCCCTTCACTCTAAGTTAGAGTATGTTCCTGTGTGTTAGGTTCAAGAGCTGCCGAGCATTTTAAGAGGAATACTGTTGAGTCCTTATCCTTTTGAAGCTCCTACTCTCCTGCTAGTTGTTTTTCCTCCTCAGCCTACAGGTGTCATCTGGATGACATTTTGCTCGATTTATACACTAGAGATAACTTGGCCGTTTGACACACACGCCACCAGGGGAAGGGGAAGAAAAGAGACAAAACACATTTTGCACTTCTGGGCTTCAAGGGGAGACACAAGTTTCTCTTGGACTAGGATTAATTTATGCACCAATATGCTAATTTCATTTGCCTATGGCTATTAGCAAATAACCCAAAGCCCAAATTTGGCATGGTTTTTAGGAGTGCTTGCAATGATAAATGACCAGCTAGGTATATCTGCACTGATTCTTTTTCTTCTACATTTTAATTCATTAACCAAATGAGGTCTTAAAATCACTTACCTATTCCCTACCCTTCTGATAGATTAACATGCATTTCATAGTCATCCATCTGCTAAAGGCAGAAAAAAAGCAAGATCGTCTTCCATGGTGTCCAAGGCAGCCATTTCTCCACCCTTCCCATTACTTAGGCCTAATCTGGGGGCTCTTGCTGTGTTCTGCTCACGCAGTCATTTGCAAGGGAAGCACTTGTCCCTGCAGGCACTTGAGCCCTGCTCACCTCACGAGACGGGTCTATGGGCACAGTGTGAGAGCACAGATCCCTCCAAGGGCAGCCCCTTGGCCCCAGCCCCTCTGCTCTGCCCCTGCCCCAGCTGCAGGGCACAAGGACAGGGGGCACTCGAGCTGCTGGGTTAAGCAGCCCAGCGAAGGGCCTGGCCGAGCAGCCAGGCTGGGCACAAGCAACAGGAAAGGACAAGCATCCACGCAGCAGCTGCACTGCCCGAAAGGAGCACAGACCTGTGCTCAGGGGGGTTGAGACCACTTGTGTTGGGGCCCTCAGGGAAGAGGCTGAGGTCAGCAGATCTGGTTGATCTGTAACTTCATTCCTAACACATGCTGTCTCCACACAGCAGGTTATTTTTCCCCCAGTTCAACATGATACTGGCTTATCAGAAGGCCATTTAACAATGATTTTTAACCTTACATAGAGAAGCACTACAAGGTTATGTGAAGGGGCAGGCAGGCCCCACCTCCCGCAGATCTTCCCCCTTCAATTTAGGTACCCAAGCCTCTGATCAGTTCTGCAGAAAAACTGTCTCTCCTATCTCCAGCTCCACTACAGATCCATGGTTTCAGTGGTCATTTCTCAGTGGTTATCCTTTGGAAATCTACCACCACATTTACTGGCTTCACTTCTCTTTCCTTTCAAGTTCATCTTGTGATCACCCAATGCAAACATTTTTCAAGTAGCTTCTTTAGATTGTACTCACTATTTACTGACACCAAGTCTAAAACGGTCACCTCTGCTTGACTCAGTAAATATTTAGTCACTACATGCAGAAATAGCACTTGTTTTTCAGAACGCATGCGTAGTTCCCTGGTGTCATAAGAAAACAGTCACCTTTTCCTTTGAGAGAAGGAGAAAAACTGTAAGAATCCAAAGATGACCTTTGCTTATTGGTCTATTTGTCAACTCTCAGCTCTTCTGGTCACTGGCTGCTCGAGTGAAACTTATCTTTGGCTTTATACACATTTGAGGACCTCAATTCAAAAGGTAAATTTGGAAACCATCAGTTGCTCTCCTGCAGAAGGGTGTGGATAGAGCCTGTGCTTACCATCTGCTCCCAGTCTATTTTATGTTATTAAAAAGAGACAGCTTTTCAACTCAGTAATTCTAAGTATTTTTACTCTGCATTTGTTGATATTCTACAGCTGGGATCACAATGTTTTGAAGTAAATCAGATGAGAATTACACTGTGTAGAAAGCAGCAGCAGATATTCAATGCACCTATATTAGGTTAATGTATTCTTTTTATGGATTTATTTTTCTTACTTCAAGACATGCAGAAAAGAATAAGAGAAAAATAATAAAATCCTTCAAACAAGTGATTTACTGTGTATCAAGGATGTGTTTACCTGCCCTACTTAGATAGGGAAAAACAAGTTAGCTAAATGTTGCTAGATATGAATATTTTCATCCTTTATTTCCATAAAGATTAGCTGCATATGGCCCCTTGAGTAAACAAGGTGTATTGGCTCATAAGCTCCGTCGGGAAAAAGCAACATTAAAGATGGATCTCTGCTCTCAGCCCCATTGCAATCACACTACAACCAAGAGACTAAAAGAAACAAAAATGTTTATTGATTACTATCCCCATGACTTTGTGCAAAGAAGAGTGAAGACCAGCAGAGTGTACTAATGATTTCAGTCATTCAGTTATGATACAATGATAAAAACATTTTGTATGAAGAATTTGGACCGAATAAAAAAACCCTTTGAGGGTGAAATTACTTCCAGCAAAATTAATATGCAACCTTCAGAATAAGGATTGAATATTTCGTGGACTCTGCATGGAAATAGCACTAAGCAATAATCCTGCTTCCATACCAAGCAGATTGGTCTTTAAAAGAACTATTTACAATGATGCTGCCGACATTGCTGTCCTTCCCAGGCAAGTACTTGCTTCATGCTCCTCCCCTGCTTGGTTCGTGGAGGTAACCTCTCCTTTTGCTAAGGAGCTTCCACGCAGACACAGTAGATGGGAGATGGGATAATAGCAAAACTGAAGACGCAGTTCAAGCTAACAATACCAACAAGACTTAAGATAAGGCTGGAATCCCTTCCAGGCCATGCACTGCTTAGGAGCAGTCCAGCTCTTCTCAAACTTTGGTTCATATGACTCTCACTCATTTTTACTCAGTTTGCCAGTGCTGTTAAGCCAGGGCTGCTGGTCACCCTACAGCTCAGGGAAAAATAAGTCCACTTGTGAAATAAAAGCCTGTGCAAATACAGCAACCGGATCACTAAGAGCCTTCCCTGGTAGAGACTCACTCAGAGCTTCTGTACCTGCAAAAGTGCCTGTCACTGCAACTCTCTACATCAAAACCAACAACATTAAGACCCTCATTTCCCCAATGGCTTGGTCTCCAATAAAAGCATCTTTAAGGTCCCCAAACCTATACATTGATGCTCTGCACTATAAACATCTATTCTTTCTTCAGCTTCTTGGTCTTATGAGGAAAAAGTCCTAGTAATCACATTCTCTGAGTTCATGGAACTGCAATGTTTATCAGCTACTCCTGTGTTTTAGGCATTTACATCATTTCACTTGCTCTCCATCCTTTCCTCAGGGAGACAGTAAAACACATTTATCTTTAATTTCTCATCTTTCTTCTCCATTGTCACTTTAGATGGAAGTACTTCTGCTTTGCTTCCCTTCCTTCCAGCCAGGGTCTAGAAACCCAACTTTCCCAGGTGCTGTTGTGTTTTCCTATTAATCTCTTTACAGTAAACTTTGCTAAACTGAGTCTGCCATCACATATTTAAAACAAGTCTACAGCAAGAGAACTAGTCACAGGTAGGGGGGCTTCTAAACACCTGCATCTGCCTGAAAATCAGGCCCACTTCACACAGGGTTGACCGAGGCTTCCCTCATGAGGCTCTTGGAGTAGTTGGCTCTGTTAATCCTGCCCTCAGTTTCAGGATCAGACAGACTGAGACTATGGCTGTCTATTTGAGAAAAACAGGGATGGTTTTGGTCTCTTTTTGCTGGCTATACAGAAGAACAGCATTAAAGTATAGGTCATCTAGGGTATGGTTAATTCCAGCTTCAAGAAGAAACAAATAAAAAATTACAGCCAGTTTTAACAGCCAACTCATTTGTATAAGTGAGCTTGATCACAGTGAATACTGAAGTATTTACCCAGCCTTCCTAATAATTGATGCAGCCTTGATATATGGCTTAGCTCTGTTGCCAAAAGTAGATTCATCTTCTCTGTTCTGGAAGCAAGCAGTCCAGAGTGTTACTGGGGAATAGTGCTCTGCTACTCCCACAACCCTACCAGAAACAAAAGGAGTATTGTTTTTATTAGCCATGAGTTAAATTAATGCAGATACTTGAGTATTGCAAGCTGAGAAGGTTTTTTTTTTTTTTTTGTATTATTTTAAGGAGATTTTTGGCACACGATCAGTTGAAATCCTACCTCTTCAGAAGAAAGTAAATGTGGGCTTTCCTGTTACACTTAGCCATTTCTGACAGCTCTTAAGAATAAGTAAACTGAAAAATGAACATCACCTGCCTAGTGTTTTTTATTTTTTACCATTAGGGAGTAGTCATCACTGTTAACTCCACTGCTCACTCCCAGAGCATCTGAATTTAATACTGCTCTGAATTAACCCAGTGAGGGTTGCCTACTCCTGTTTCTGTTTAAATAGCAGTATATTCCAATCTTGGCTTGATCCGATGCAAGTTTTACAGAAACAAGTATATCACTGAATAGATTTTAAGTTCCCTATAAATTGAATGTGCAACTATTCTCTATAGCAGTAAACTTACTCTCCTGACAGTAGAGAACCCATGGCAAGGAGTATGTGAGCAGGCACTTCCCACTCAGGTCCTAGGGCCAAGACAACCCTGTTGCCTTGATGCTGAAGTATTTGCTGAGCAGTAAGGGGAAGAGGATCACCATCCAAAGTTTTCTTTTAATTATGCAGCAAATATAAACAGGTTTCGACCCAAATGATTTAATAAAAACAGAAATAAGAACTTAATGGAAAAGTGGCAGCAAGATTCAGATTCAACTGCACTAATGCAATATGTGATGATGCCTGGGAAGGATTCAACATCTGTTGTGCCAAATTTTGTTCTGTCTGCTTCACTGAAAACTTCCCCCTCTCACACTAGGGGAGGTACCAAGCCTTGTATATGGTTTTTACCTTTATCCAGACATTCTCCTTTAAAGTATCCTTGTGAAATAAGCAGGATGGGAGTGTTTCTTCTGTAAAGTGAGATGTAGTTAACGTGACAAATTCTTTGTATCTTCAAGAAAAGACTCATTAAATAAATATGGAAGAGTTGCTGTTTTATATCTGAGTGCAAATACATTGGAAAGTTCAGTGCCCTTAGAAAGAATGCCCTATGGAGAAATCTGAATTCTGATACTCAGCACAGGAAGACATAAAAGGCCAGTTAGATTAAAAAAAGATCTAATTGGTATGATTTGATATGCAGTTTATTGCAGAAGAAAAAAACAGACTTGCCACCTCCTTCCCTTTCACTCAAAAATCATCCTAATTTGTGTTAAGATAAAGGAGCAGAAAGCATTTTAAAAAGTGTTAATATTTAAAGTCATGGACTCATAATAAGGCTGTATGTTTATGGGGACTTGCCAGGAGCTGCAAAATTCAACAGAGTGAATATAGAAGGGAGTGTGGCAAAATCTGAAAAAATAAAACCATTTCCCCCTGCTTCTTAGATACTGATTTCAACCAACACTAAGGCCACACACAGGTTCCCCTGCCATTCTCATGCTGTGGCCAAAACAGCAGGCCCTACCCAAACACGACACTTTTATACAGCTGGCAAGGAAAATATTGCCAATGATAAAAGTTACATGGGGACACACTGCACAGGCCGCAGAGCCCACACAAAGGACAGAAGCTGCACAAGGTGGGCCATTCTGGAGAGGAACAGGACGGCCCAATGTCCAGTGTGAGCTGAGGCACCACAGCGCTCTTAGGAGGGACTAGGCCACATTTGCCTCAAAAGCCTCAGGTCGAAATACCTGATCCTCTGCAGTTCCACCACACAGATTTATCTTTCCAATTTGCACTGTGTAAAGCACTTCTGAAAACATATGGTAAATGGAGACGTTCTTGAACACATCCCATGTAATAAATATGTTTTATGTTGTGTAATAAATAACCAGATTCAATTAAGCTTGGTATAGGAGCCGTATTTTGTGAGTATTGTTTGGAATGTTAACATCTCAGGCACTTTTTGGAGCAAAACCTTCTGTTGGAAACTTTCTAACTGAACATGAAGTTAGATAGCCTGACGTCTCCTTTCATCCACATCAAAAGGGGAATCTGGATCCAATTATTCTAGTAATCCCGAGAATGGGATTTCGACCTCCAATTTGTACAATCCAGGAATAGCTCCTTTAATCCTCATCTTTACAGTGTGTAAATTATCCACTAGACCACAATTGTTTTCCATTAGCTTTGGGTAAGGTGTAGCATATGTGAATAAATTCTGGCCACAGCGGCCCAATTCCAGTTTTATGCCTTTCAGCCTGCCAACACATTAAAAACAGAGGTGGGAGACCAAACAACTGAGTTCCTGGCTTCTCTGAAGGCAACACAGTTAAAAGACCCAAGTTTATATATTTAAAAAAAAAAAAAAAATCATCACAGAAGAGAAAGTTTTATTTTCTTCCTTTTGCTCCTTCCTTTGGGCAGACTTTCTGAAAACACTGACTTCCTGATCCACTGCCACAGAGACTTGTGCAGTTTTCAGTGTTTGACATCTGAGTGGTTTTAAACTACTTCAGCTCCCCAGATCAGGTGCCTTCTTACAGACAAGCGAAAGTCAGAGGCCAGAGGAAAGACTGTTGAGTTCTATCCTTTGGGGAATAAAATTTCAATATTCTACTGGTTTGATCTGTGAAAGGATAAGTATTTGTTACTAAAGTGTTAATTTGAAACAAATGTGGCATATTTTCAGATAACTTCACTGGTCTGGTAGGCTATTATTTAATTCACTTTGTGCACCTAGAAGCATTAAACGTGGTTAGGTCAAGCTTCCACTTACTAATTTATTAGGAAACTCTTGTACAATCCATGCTCGCTAACAAGAACTCACTAACACAAAGAGGTGGCACAGTCAGTGGCCAGAAGGACCAGTAAGAATATTGGATCAGGATGGATAAATCCTGAGAATTTTCTACACAAAAACCTAATAACATAAGAGTACAACTTTCAGAAAGATAACCAGTCCTGAGCTAAAGATTGTCAAAATAGAGACCTTGTCATATCTCTTGTGTTTCAGACAAGTTTTGTTTTTAAGAGTACCCTATGTCATAATTAGCCTACTTCCCCTACCTGTCCATTGCATGCCATTATAATGGGCTGCTACAAGTACCATCTGAGGCCACTAACCACCCAGAGCAGAGCCCTGCCCATGAAAACAGACCATCATCCTTGGAGACAGCACACATTGCCTGCCCTGAATCCCCCACGACAACTAGTTACTGTATTTCCTACATCAACTGTGGTATTTCAGTTGTTGACATTGTGGTAACCATTGCTGAATGACGGTCTTTTAGTAGCAGATACTTAAGCTGTACAAAATATCGTGCCTGAAAAACAGGCTATGAACACGGCTTACAGGTCTCCTTCTGCAAAGCACATACTCTAACTGCACATTAGCTGGAGATACAGATATATATTTTTAAAAGAAAAATAAAATTACACAATAGAAGAAAAAGGATTCAAAGTTGTGGATCCTTTGGATTTTCCATTTGAGCAAGTGGAGTTTCTCCAAGTTTACTGCAGCAGACTAGCCTGTAAGACACATCTCTTGTGGTTCACCCAAGAAGCTATTTGGGAAAATTGGGAATCTTGCAAATACTATGGTATTATTTTTAAATAACTCAATAGCTTGGTTTCTTATGATGCATGCAGCATGAGCCTGGAAACTACAGCAATCAATTGTGGCCAAGTTTTGGATGACAGCAAAAAGCTCTCAGTATTGAAAACTCATCCAACATTTCCTATGGGCAGGGTCTGAGAAGGAAGCCTTTTTCCATTCCTATATTTACTGCTGCTACTGTCATTTCATTCCTGCCTTCTCCCATCACACTGTCTGGCTTGTTACGCTCTATATCTGTACTACAAGATGTCTAGGTTGGAACAATTTTCTTTGTAGCTCTTCAATACAGGACAGCACAGGGAGATTTAAGCATTTGACCAGGCTTAAGAGGTTGCACAGTACTAGATATAATACTCAAAAAGTTCTTCACAGAGAAATGAAAACCAGCTTTTAAAACGTTCTGAAAATTTGAAGTCACAGCCCAGGTTCTCAAAATAAGAGAAATTAGAGTCAACACAACAAACTAAACTAGTCCATCCTGTCAGCACCTCAGTATTTCTTGCACTGCACAGGATGGTCCCAGCCCTGGAGCCAGAAGCTCGGCCTGCTCCTCTGCAAGACTCCCCGAGCAGCAGGAGCCCAGCCAGAGAGCAGCTCTCGTGCTTAGCAGGGGCTTCAGGTGCTCCAAAACTCCCCAGGAGAAGGCAAGGCTGCCAGAACCAGCAAACTGAGATCCGGGGGTTTTAAACCCATTTAAGCCAAGCACAGGTTTACCAACATACTAAACTTCCCTTCTATTGGGCTCAGGTCCTGCTCCAAAGCTTGACTCCATTTGTACAGACTACTATATGTAAATAGGGATTATCAAAGGGTTTGTTTAATTTAGACAAGTGAAAAACAGCATCAAACTAGGGAAATACCAGGTAACATTATATTTCAATGTTGCCACATATCTTCTATATTTCATAAAACCCAGTAATAACAGGAAAAACCTTAGGAGCAGAAAAGCATTACCAGCATTTATGATAACCTGCTTCTTGATTATTAACAGACTTGCCATTTTTTTTAGTCTTATTCTTCCATGTAAATATAGTCTGAAGCAAATAACAGACAACTGATGTTGCATTAGAGAAAATCCCACATCAGCTACACGATAATATTTTAAAATAATGTTACCACCTCTCAACTATCAAACGCTATCAGCATTGCACTAGATTAGTTTTTCTCAAGTTCTTGATCTTTGAAAATCTGGACAGAAGATTAGATTAGGTCATACCATCAGTACAACGAGCTTGCTGATTTCTAAGCCTAAATTAAACACATATATCCTCATCAGAGGAGCCAAATTTTAGCTTTGTTATGTGAGCTGAGCACACTGCACTTACACAAGGATTTAAATTTAGCTTCACTTGCATTTTTACTACACTAGCTTATGCAGTAGTGATACCATGCTTGAAGTTGTGTGATGCACATATATGGGAGCTTCTATACAGGATAAAAAACTATTAGCCAAACAGCATCACAGTAAAGCTACAGCTGTCCCACACTAACATGCTGTAAATTCACATTTATTTCAGCAGAAGCAGCGTCTTTGCTGGATATGCCTCCCTTTGAATGTATTACTCAGGCAAAACTCCCAGTTGGCCTCGCTGGCCACTCGCAATCCTGACCCATCCAAAGCAGAAGGAAAACTGTCAAAAAAAAAAAAAAAAAAAAAAAAAAAAAAAAAAAAAAAAGACCAAGGCCACAGATCACCGTTTCCATCTGCACAAAGGCCACTTTCCAGTTTTAAAGGAGAAAGCAGCTGCACATGAGATTTAAAGACAATTTGATTAACAAACACTCCTGGAGCAGTTTGTTTGCCACAAAACTGATCCCCGGCAATGAGAGCTGGGGACTTTTGGAGGGGACACCCACAGTAAATGCCCTGGCACCAGGTCCCAGGCAGGACAAGACTCTCCTTCTGGCTCTGGAACAAGAGCAACTCAACGAAAACAAGGAACTGGCCGAGGTGCATGTCAAAGCTATTTAAACAGCCCAGCACCAAATCAAATAAATTAGAAACACTGCCAAATTGTGCTTTTACATATATACATACATACAATGTGTGTACAAAATCCTTCTACTTCTTTCAAGAAAAAAAATCTACATGTAATGGCTTGTGATAACATAAATTGTGCTGATTTACTTGGCAGGTCTCTACAAAATACTGACAGGCTTCAAAGCTGAAGGCCCCAGACATTATTTAAAACAAAGCCACAAGACCTTTAAGCCTCGAGCTGGCATGTCTTACCTAAAAGGTGATGATTTAAATCCCCTAAATTTCACACAGAGTAAATGAACTGTTGAAACTTGGTCTTTAACCAATGCTTGGAGCAGACATCAAATTGCAGGGTCTGGGATGAGAAAGGTTCATCCAGAGGACACTGCAACAGGTCTGAGCCCAAATAGGTATAAACAAGCAAAGGGGCTGCACAGCTGCCTCGTTATTATACTCAGATGGCCAGAAAAGTATCTTATGTCTTGAGGATGCTGCAAACAAGGGGTGGGAAAACCAGTTCTCCAGTATTTCAGAGATTTTAGAGACAAGCCCTTCTTAAAGAGTTTCAAGGCAGGCAAGACAAAAAAAAATCAAGTAGAGATCCTGCTGATCATAAGGTTATGCTAATTTTTGTGTTTCAGTTGAATCAGGATCAGCAAAAATTATTTTTATAAAAGTTGGAGCACTTGAGGCCTTTTGTGCTGCTGCAGCTCAGGTGGTGACGCCGCGTGACAGCCACATGCGTCCAGCACCACCCTGAGCTCCACACGCACCAGGAGGGCAAGAGACAGGGCACGATGCAAGATTCTTAATTGTTTTATAAACAAACATTTAAGAAAAAGGCATTTGCTTTATCAAGTCACCGAAATCCCTTTGCCACCAGAAGGGCTGAGCCTGGATTTGTGAGACAATCTTTGCCCATGAGCTACCACCGCAACTCTAACTGTATAAAACATGAGCTGCTCCCACTGAATTCGGCCATAAAGGCGACAACCCAGAGCCCCTCACTTCCTTTGAGGCCAGAGCTGAAGTTCTGCTGCTCATTTTGATGAGATCTAATAGGAGTAAGAACCAAGCAACATCACCAGCTCCAAGGCCTACCTCTCCCAAGCGTACATGTCCCCAACAAATCCTGGCCACTGATAGTTCTTCCAGAGGTCAGACTTTGGTAGATCATCTACAAACTTCCCTACGATTCTACCATTATTTGATACTGACCTTCACAAATTACCATTAAAACACCAAAAAATCAGAACTTTTAGCATCACCACCAGACTTAGTCCTTAACACAGATCTTTAGAAGTTGTTTTTCCTTCCCAATGAATATCACAACTTGTTTCTACATTACAGCCTCTGCTGTTTCATTGCTGCTGAGCCAACAAAAATTCAGATAATAGTAATGTTTTAACGCAAGATATGATAGCTTAGTCAAGTCCTAGTTATTTGTAGGAAGCATCCGAAGAGAACGAACAGAAGCTTAGTGTGGTCGACCATACCATCTAGGTATTCCTGTGTTTAAATAACATTTGGTGGATTACCCTACATTACCATAATACAAACTAATGGGATACTCAAAGTTAATGTAATACTATTCTTTTACTTAATGGGATTGAATCTTAGTTTAGTATAATACTAGGTGCAAACAATTAAATGCAATAGCAAAGCAGTTCATCAAACTTCAGGAAGATTCATGCCAAGTACTCAGACCTCTTTCCCCTGAGGTTACAAGTTTAAGATGAGAACAACACTGAGTCATACCCCGACTTGCAGCCCCATTATTACCTTCTCTTTCTTTAGTTCTTGGACAAGAATTGATGAGGAAGCTCAAACTCTATATTTTATCAAGCAGTAAGAACAGATTCATCACTTGCTATAAACCCACGTTGTTCCCCAGAGTCGATGGAGTTATATTAATTTACATCAGCCAAGGGTCTGGGCCATTGCTTTAATCTATTCAAAGTTACAAGCACAAGATAACAATCATTTGATTTTTTTTTTTTTTTAAACCAAATCAATACATCAGATACCTACTCGATCTAGAAGATAATTTACATATTCTTAACAATAAAAAATTATTATGCCAATAAAATAGTGCTTAAATACAAGCCTTGATATTTTTTCCCCTTCAATCCACCTGTGCTATACAAGTGCACTTAGGGATCTATAAATAATTAAATTTTAAGAGGACTGTTGGGAAATTGTCTCAACTGACCATTAGGCCTATCTCACCTGTCTAGACATAACTGTATAGCATTTATTCTCATCTTAGAAGTGGTAGAAGATTATGTGAACCACAGGTGTCAACAGAGACTGGACTAAAAGCTCCTTCCTTAAGCCAGGCACTTAAGTCCTCGTCACCAGCCTCAAATCATTTAAGTGCTTTTTACAAACTTCTCACAAGAACTTGTCTTATCCTATCAAAGGGCACATTTCCTTTCCACTACAATACAGATGGCATTTTTTCCCCAGTGTACAAGGGAAATAGACTTCACGGGACCCTCAAAGAGCAGATTAGAAGGAAGGCAATGGGCAGCAAAACCCCAGAGACTGGGGAAAAACCCCAAGCAGCCTGGCGTGTTCAAGAAGCACTTCCCAGAGAGAACATTTCATTCAAGTTCACAGACTTAACTGCTGGGAAAATACTGCCTTTAAGACCAAGCACAGAGCAAATAAAAGAGCAATTTGTAAACAAAAACGCAAATATAAGCCACACTCAACAAGCCTCTGTTCTTCAGAAAAAAACACTGAAGAAATCCAAAATCACATCTACACATTCTCAGAGCAGGTAACCTACAAGAATACATTAGGAACAAAATGAAATACCTCTTGGTGCCACCATCCAGACGAGCCGAGTCCATCCCCTCTCAGCTCCCAAAAGGAGGCCTGTCCCTCAGCTGGGTGCTTTATGCTCATGCTCAGGAGCTAATTCAGTGCAGCTGAAGGCCCTTCCATCCCACCTACACCTGGGTCCCCCAGCAACCACCAGTGAAAACTGGCACCTGTGCTGGGTAGTTGGTTCTGGAGAACATTAACCAGGTGCTATGGGTTTGGCCTGGGTCTACACACATCCCATGGCAGCCTTAGACATGGAGCCCACCAAGAAGAGCCGCCTGCTCCTTGTTAGCGATTTCACAGAGCCCGAAAATAATGATGTGACAACAAACTCAACAAAATTTGCTCTAGGGCACAACAAGAAATAGACAAGATTTCCATATTTTTGGAGGACAATTTACTGTACTTGAAAGCGATGAATTCTTTCTGTTTACATTAACTGCCTCACTATTTGGTCCAATTATTCCTACTACTTCAGCAATCATGTTATGCTTGTTCAAGAAGAAAGAAATAACAACAGCTTATCTTGTTGAGAGCAAAGAACAAACAGTAAAAAATCAGTGGATGCACTTAAGCACTACAGTTGTTGCTATTGTGCTAAAGAGATGATTCATGTTCTCATAGCAACTAGGGTGAAAGAAAAATGCTCTTCTTCTGAAAAGGCTTCTGTTGTAATGGTTAAAGAACTCTTGAATAATCAAGCTAAATGGAGAGGGGGAAAAAACACTTTCCTATAAAATTATGTATGCTAAACCCAAGGACATGTTGAGCTTTATATTATATCGATCTTCATACGTATGTAAGTTAATTATCTATCACTGTTACATTTTGTATTAAGCTAAAGCAAAAATGAACAGCATCAAATATCAGCACGCTCCCTGAGTCGGGCGAATCCGGAGGGCAGCAGAGGTGACCAGTGGTCACGGCACCGGCTACCAGGACACTCCATGCCACCCATTACAACCCGAGGCCTCTCCAGTCAGGAGTGTCCCTTTGCTCTCACTGCTTCCTCATCACAATCACATTGCAGTGATGGAGCAGCAGTGACAGAAGGTTTTAAGTGGACCATGGTTGCGTTGAGCTGATTTCATCATTTTGGTGCATGGTGATCTTACTTTCATCAACTGAGGTTTATATTACTACCACAGCAAAAATTTTGACTAGTTTGCTAGGACATAACTGTCATGGCTTTCACAAAACCCGTGGTAGGCATGGAGGACAAGCTTGTCCTTGACCTATGTTTTAACACTCTCCTTTGCGGCAAGGTTGAGTTTCAAATAATGGCCAGGTTGTGGAATCAGGATCAATATTCAGGAGCTCTGTCAAGAGAGGGCAGGTTTAATTTCCTGACATGTCAGCATGATGGAGAGCTAGACATAGCACAGGTAGCATCAGTTACCAGAGCTACCTTCTGGGGCTACTCCTGGCACAAACACCTACCAGGCTGATGCCCGAAAGCCACAACATAGGAAATGATATTCGGCTCAGCAGAGAATTACTGTACAAATTAGCAAAACTCCACCCAAATGAGGGGATCCTGAGTGTGTGCCTTACTGTGGTATCTTCCACACTGACCCTCTCTGGGGGAATCCAGCTGTTGGTCAACAGCTGGCTGCAAGCTGGGCTGCAGTTTATGTCCTCTGCAACCCTGTGTTGCAATTTTGTAGCCACAAAGAGTTTAAGAGACCTTAATTAATCGTCACAGCCAAGTAACACTCAGAATATCAGCTGTTTTAGCAACTTATATGTTGGAAACTAAAGTCATATTGCAAAATGCTCTTAAAATTTTTCTCAGCAAGTTCCAACAGCTTTAATACAAGAATAAGGTGTGTTAGTAGCATATTATTCTTGCAGAGATGATAACATTGTTTTCCTAAGCTTCTCCAAAGGTTTTTAGGAACTTCTTGTAATGACCAAAAGGCTTCACTGTCCTCTCTCCCCATCAGCTGGGATTTGGCAGGGAAGCAGACCTGGCTGCTGGGGAGCACCAGGAGATGCTGGGTTGACTTGGACATTGCTGCTGCTGGAATGAAGCTGCTGTGGCTGCAGGAGAGCTGTGGCCAACACAACTGCAACCTCAAACGAACCCTGGGCTTCTGCTGGGTGCCGCAGTGCCGTCCCCTCGATGCAATACCTCCTACGGAGGATCACTCATCATTTTTGAGATACTGAATGAACATGCTCCTCACCCAGATCTTTCAAGGTGACTGACATGCCAATGAACGCGCTATTTAGGCAAAGAGGTTTCAATATCAGTAAGGCTATTAATATTTTTTCTCAAATATCTGCTGCCACAAACCCCTCTCTGGAGCCCAGCACCCTCCGCAAACCTCACAGCATGTTGTCCAAACTCAGGCACCTCCAAAACAGGCCCAATATCTCCTAATTTTGGTTTCCAGTGAGGCTGCATGTGTTTAATTCCATTACAAATAAATGATACACACTTGAAGTAGTTCGAATTTACAAAAAGAAACTGGTTACGAAGCACTTGTTTTCACCAGCTGCCTTTGGACACCTAGACCGCAATTAGCTGGCTTGCCCTGGCACAAGTCAAAAATGATTTAAGCAAAGATCTCTCAAATTAAATGTCTGAGAGCCTGCTTGCTGATTTTCTGTATTTCAGGAGAGCAGATTCACACGGCAGCATATTCTGGGAAGTGTGGGAACAGCACCAGAAATTACTATTTCCTACAGCACCGCTCCTGCTTGTCCATTCTTGAAGCATTAGAGCAGATGATTCATGAGGCTGAAGGTCATCTGCAGTGCTATTTACAGCCCATGTTTGTGCCACTCCTCAACATGCTAAAGAGAAGAGTAGTTAGGTCCAAAGGGAAAAAAAAAACCCCAAAACTCCAGTAAGAGCAAGCTGTGGCTTGGTGGACTCTTTTAGCCTTGTTTCTATTACATTTCAGATGGGTGGACCCACACAGATCATCCCTATTAGGTGTGCGGCCCCAGCTCACTGCATCGGGGTGACTAGGCCTTGGCAACCACACCAAGATACTTGTATGGAAGCTTGGCTTGATCCTCAGGGATCCTTTATCCCAGCTCTACAGTTGGCTGTGGGGAGGTTCAGCACGCTTCAATCAAACAGGAGGTCTGTCCCTGGATAAGCCTTCACACCAACAACAGTAAGTTCCTTCTCACTTAAATTTGTCTCTACTAAAGACAAGGTAATGCTGGCATGAGGAGCATGCATATGTGGAGACCCCACAGTAGAGCAGGGCTATCTCAATAAACCTGAAAGAACGTGCAGCATGTGGAGATCATACGAAGTTCAGAGTGGAGCTCCATCTTCTTCATTGCAGCACTAGGATGGGGCTCAGCATGCTTGGACCTTCTGTTTTGTTGCTGCTGCCAGCTGTGACAATTGCACAGGCACATATGCCTATTTAGCTCGCGTGCAGTGCTGTTTTAAGTTGCAGACAATTTTGCTGCATGTGCTGCGCTGTGTTTTAAAACAGACCTCTGAGGAACTTCCACTGGTGTCGGCAGCAACACAAGGAAGGGAAAAGTCAAAGCTTGAGAGCAAACATGACCCATTGTTTTGTTCTTTAAAAGCTGCATCTTAAGAAATTAAGAAAAACTTTGGCTTGCAGCCAGCAGAACTTTCTGGTAGACCCTACTGGAAGATGGCATCGGGCCTTACAAAGGTTAATTTCTTTAGGAATTCACCTCTGTGCCCCCTTCCCTCCAGAACAATGCCGGATTCATTGCTGAAATGCCTTTGGCAGAAAGGAGTTACATTTCTGCTTGGCTGCCCCAGATCAGATCCTGAGTGGCATGGATTACATGGATTTCAATCATGAAATGCAGCAATCTTCTGCTTTAGCCAGATATATCCAGACCTGGAGGTTTGCTACAGCTGTGTCGACAATTCAGCAAGTGGCAGTGCCAGAAATTAAATACAATATTGCTCTTTTTGGCTGCCAAAGTAGCTCTGAGGAACCATTTACACTGAGCACTGCAGAGTCCAAAATGTGGGAGGTATTGCCCAGAATGCAAGTGAAAATGTGACTTCAGAGCTCCGCGCTGGCAACCAGCCTCACACTGCAAACAGAAAGGGCCAGGACCATTCCCCCTATTAACGAAGGAGAGTTAATTCCCCACTGGAGTTAGCGAAATTTGAAACAAAACAAATCACCATGCTGCGATCCAGATACTATACATCCCTAATCAGATCTACTGCCCTTCTCAGAATTGCAGGCTGACCAAAATTTACATTAAGAGGCCTTTGGAAAGCCATCTGTCTCTCATAACTAGAACACCACCTATACATCACGTGCTTAGCTCTACCTTGGGCTCGAACTGTAATACAGGGAACGGTAAGCCAGCTGCTTGCCTTTACTTTATCACGAGATCCTCTTAGCCCAACACACAACCAACTGGAGTTACGGAAACTATTTCCACAAATTGCAATTTGGTTTTCAGTAAGACCCCTCAGGGGTCTATTTATTTTCTACTCATTCTCTTTTTTCACATGCTTTGTCTTTCCAGAGCTTGCTTTACTTTTTCTCTCACTTGGACCACTTCAGCATTTAAGGATGGTTTGCATATGGGCAAGAAATATATTTCTTACATAAGAAGACTACTCCTTTCTCTAAGGACTTCTCCTGGGCATCTATACTGTTTTTCAAGTCTGCAAGTCACAGTTAAACAAAAAGACACTACTTTCCAAAACACGTTGCTCTCAAATGCTGCAAGATTACTGCAGGGAGCAGAATTCTCCTCACTGCAGCATCTCAACCCACTTCTGTGAGCATGAAGATATCCATAAACATCATTCAGATGAAGTGCATTGCTACATCTCCTATTGCCGGGAAAACAGGACTGCCCCGTTTTTGCAAATATTCAGGAAAAGTCCAAGGAAGGAACAGAAAACTGATTTGCCTTTTTGTTTCTTCAAAGACCACACGGTTTCCACCAGATAAACCTGCAGCCTGCAGAAGTACACTGGCCTGGGCACCCAGGGCACTGTTGCCTTGTACTGGGGTTAGCCGAACAAGTGGCAAGGTCCTGCCGTCGACCTCCGGCTCCCATCCCAGGGGAACTTCCGCAGCTCCGGATTCCCGCTGCCTCCCTCCCTCCTTCAAGGCTTCCTGGCTGCCAGCACAGGCTGAAAGTCCTCCCGAGAGCTCCTGAGCGCTCCAAGGATCAGCAGAACACAGCACAGAGCCGCGTTCCAGGAGTATTTTGGGAACCCTTGAAATCAGAGGCATTCTCTTTGCTCTGCAGAAGCTCATTTTGGAAAACAGCAGAGACCATTTTTAGTCACAGAGATTCTCAGATAACCCGGCTGGTGGTGGCACTCTCCAGTTGACTTTATTCCCCTCATGTCCTGCTTTCTAGTTGCCTGTTTTTTTTCCAGCCCACAAGGTCTCACCTTTCCACAAACCTCTGAAACACCATCAGCATACATAGAAAGGTCACTAACCTTTCCTTTGCAGCCCTGTCCTGACCAGCTGGGAGACAAGAACATGTCAGCCTGGCCCTGGGGTCTCAGAGGAGTCATCTTTAACCCTCGAGGAACATCAGCGCGGCCCCAGCTCGTCCCACCAGTGAAACAGGGCCCAAAACAGCTCTGTGAAGCTTCCACACAGCTCGTCCTCAACCTCCAGGCGCTTGCAAGCACGGCTCATGCGAACCCCTGGGGCACCGCCATGAGTTTGGAACTCCTTTACCTCATATCTTCTCCTCATACAGTGCTATAAACCGTTTGAGACAATCCGTGTGTCCCATTCTTGCTCCAAGCAGCCTCTGGGTGGTTCCCCACTCGTATCGGGCACGCGCGCTCTGCCACACAACGGCCCCGCAGGCCTGGGCCCCAGGGCTGGCCGACACACAAAACTTGCACTAGTTTAACAGCTTCTAGATTGACTGAAAGCAGAGCAAAAGCCTGTGTGAAAGCAAGGCCATTGGTTTGCAACCATCCTATATCAAATTAGACAATTACTGGTTGATGTCGCTATTATGGTAACATCCTGATTTAAACTAATTTGATGTAAGCTGGTTATAAACCAATTTAAGTGTGTCCAATCAGGAACATACACTGGTTTAGCTAAAGGGATTTTGCAGCTGAACTGATGTGTGTGGCCGAGCCTCCGGGCTCCCGTGGCCTGTTTCTCCATGCTTCTGTCCACACTCGTTCACGCCAGGACTGTAAATGCTCCCCCTGGCAGGGCTGCTCCATGCCCACACTGAGCAAGTGGAATGCGAGCACAAACCCACATTTCATCATTTTTCTGTTCCAAAGAAGAAGAACATTAGTATTTTGATCACACAAAGCGTTACTCTTTCTGGCTGGCCTCCTGCAAACCGCGCTCAACCATAAGAACCGTTACAGGAACCAAAACACATGGGCTTACATTTCAGTGGCAAAGGGTTCATCTTCTCCAGCCACATAGCCCAGCACATTTCTGGAGCAACCTGTGAGGAAATGAAGGTGTTACCCTTGTGCAAAGCCAGGGAAAGCGACTTTAGCCAACCCCCTTGTCATGCTGTCAGATTTCCCTTGTGTGAACGAGCACAGGGTCCCTGTTTGCTGCTGCTCTATCTCCACGCTTGACTCCCGCTGTAGGAACCTTGTCCTGGTCTTCTCACCAGAGCACGAAGCTCCTCCCAAGCCATCCCTCTTCTTGACCTTACTTGTCATCTCCCCAGTCCACAGTGCCTTCCAGTCTATGGAAGGTGGCTCATAATTTCCAAATTACTCGTCTCCCTCTGCAAAAGCCTGCATCTATTCACACATCGGAGATCCTCCACCAGGAAAGCTCATATAAAACTACCCTGCAGCTCCTCTCAAGTTCTCAGCAAGCCCCTCTGATACACAAAACCCAGGCATGTTTGATAGCAGCACAAGAGCTTGTCCTTAACCATATTTATTTTTTGTAAAACATATGAATAAAACTATTTCATTTTCTATATTTTATGCAGTGTTTTGAATTGGAGTTCTAACATTCCCCTCGCCCCTCAAAAAAATGTCATTTTTTGTGAGAATGTTCTATGAATTTCCTCATCCAATGTTCTACATGGTTGCAAAGACATTCCTCATCCAAATCCAAATATTTTGCAAAAAATATTTCAACTGGTTTAAACAGCAAAGCAATTTTGTAGTGCACAGATAATAGGTCCAACATAATGATATATTAGTATGTTGAGCTATCACTGGTCTGTGATACTACAATCTCTTAAAAGCTTCCAGTATTTTAATAAGAACTGAGGACCAATTCAAAGCAGAGAGAAAACCCTTAAGCTCAGAATAGAAATATATAAACTGACAGGCTGACTACATTATCTAAACTGCTGTTTTACAGCTGTATTATGCACTCAATCTAAAAAAAAAAATCTAAGTAAAAAATGTTTAAAGATAAGGCATTAGTGAGGGGTGGAGTTGTGTTTTTTTTCATTAGATACATTCTTTGATTCTCCTGCCTAAGATGCTGCAGTCAGCAGTAGCTTAATTCTAAGTTATAATTAGGGTTATGCATTAAACCAGGACTCTTGAGCATGTCTAACCTAAAGAAGTTCAACGCATAAATGAAAAACAGACCTGTGGCTGGCTGACTTGGCATCAACTAGGATACCAATATATAGTAACAGAATAAATTGAAAATGAAAATTAAATGTGGTCATTATAGCTTAAATTGATGTCATATTAGCCAACTGTTTATGAATGGAAAATTTAAAGATAAGCACGAATTTGGAGGAGGCAGTGTGCTCTGATACACGGCAGCTTGCTGAGACTTGGGGTACATTTTAAAATAATTTACCACTATTTTTGCAGTCTACTAAAATGACGTGATTTTACTTTTAGAAAAACTGTATACGGTGTTTACATACACAACTGCACGGTAGTTTAGACTAGCTTTTTCCAAGTTAAGTTTCCCCCTGAATGTCGATCTTTTCCAGGTATTATAGTGTTTAGCACTTTACAAGTGTGTAGCTTAATTCCATGCAAAACAAATATTAAAATATATAATTGCTATGCTAAAGGAAACAGATTCACGAATGGGCAAAAGGGGATGTAAGGCAGTGGTTGAGCATAACTCGCACGTGCCTTGCAACCTGTGTGTGCCTTTACGTGCCAACTGCCTCCGTCGGTGTTTCAGCTCATTTGGGGAAGAATTGCTTGAGGCTCAGCCCTCCCTGTGCACACAGAAGGAACGTGCGACGCAGCAAACGTGCACCCGAAACTGCAGCGTGCAGGGGGAGGCTGGCGGCACTCAGAGCACAGATGGGAGAGCAGCTCTTCCCTTGAGCTCCATGTCCCAACCCCTGTCGAGTTGAGCACATTCTCCTTGTGTTTAAAGGCCTGGAAAGGAAGGTGTGCACGTTTATCTCCCGGTGCAAATGAGGCACAGAACAGCAGTGGAAACCCTGCTTAGAAAAGGTGGAGTCTTCTGCTTTGTTTAGTTTTGTTTTCTCTCTGTATGATCATATTTTCTCAGTTAAGAAACAAGGTGCTGAGCCTTCTGGCAATGGTTCAGCCATTTGTATATGTCTCAGTTAAACATATAACACAATATTTAAGCATGTGCTTAACTTTAAGCAAAAGAAGCTTCTTTGAAGTCATACCATAACAAGTCATGCACCTAATGCTAAAACACATATCTAAGTGCTTTACTGGATAGGAGCCAGAAAAGCTAGCTTGGAGGATCCAGCCTTCAATACACAGGTTTAGATCTTAATTTACAGGCCTGATCTGAAGGAATAAGGTTGTGCAAAACTGAAAAAACTTGTTTCGTTATCACATCCATTAACCTTCTGAGTCCTTTGGGAATACATATTCTGCAATAGACCCTGTGGACATGCCTTTATACCCATCCCTGCTGCAACCACACAGAAAAGTTGGCCAAACTTCAAGGAACATAAGCCTGATTTAATATATATATATAAAAAAAAATATATATGCATGCATATGTATATAAACCACACATATATATATGCGTGTGTGCATATGCATATCACGCGTGCATGTGTGCATGCATATGTATCTGGTTAAGAGGCAATGAATTAGAGTTTAAATATTTGTTTTTGTAAGTTGTATTGATTACATCAATAATGTTTTCTAAATAATTAAAGCTTTGCTTTGATCTGTGATTGTAGGCTTGAGTTTATGACAGTTAATGTAAGTATCTTTAAATGGTTCCATCCTACACGTACCCATTACACAGCCTCACATGGATCACTGACGTTCATCTGAAACAAAAGGAGTGATTTTGGGGAGAAAAACTAGTGTTAAATTATCCAGCCCTTTGCGAGGGGTGGGAGGTTTTAAACTGAGCGCAGGGGCGAACCTCAGAGGTGGCTCCCTGGGAGGTCCAGGCAGCACCGGGAGGGGAAGGGGCTCAGAGTCCGTCCCGCTACCATCACCGTCACCGCAGGGGCAGGCCACGCTCTGCCTTCTGCTGCAAACACCATCTCTCCTCCTCGTTTCCTCCTCTTGAAACAAACACTTCAGCAAAAGAATACGAAACCAAACTCTCACGTAAAACACCTCCCTTCCTTGACACAGTCCTTTTTCCAACTACAATGGCTAGTTAAAGAGATAGAAGAAGAGGTTATTCATCCACCCGAGTGACTACCAAATAAACAGCAATAAGCAGCCTTCCAAATAAGCAGGAATCAGCCTAGAGGCCCTCAGCTCACATAAATCAGCATCGTTTCATCAAGCTTGGAGCTTACACCATCCTATACTCACTCTGGATCTAAAACCCAAATCTGCAAATGAAAATGATGCTAATTACAGTTCACCACCAAGCAACACTGCCTTAATTTTAAGGAAATGAAGGAAACGGGCTTGCTACCTGACAGTCGATATCATATTGCCACACAACTAACTTGAAGTTGTATAAGTTAGATTATAACTTTTGAAGAAGCAATTATGATTTTATTGCACCCACTCTGCTGATGATTAATGCGGAGAGCCTAGGGGAAAATGCATCCTATCATTTGCTAACATGCACTATAATTATGCATACCTCTCCAGGTACTGTAATTTAGGACTTAAAAAGCAACATTCTCAACGAGGACTGCTGCACTTGTAAAACATTACAGATGTGTTATCATATAAATGAGGTAGCTTTGACATGATAGTGTTCTAATAAATCCTCGGCTAAGATTTGGAGACAAGATATGTCAAAAGCAAACTCCGAACTGTCTCTTAATCTTCTACATAAATTGTTTATTTCTTCTGAGCCCTACAATAATACATGTGTCAAGAAGGCTTTGATGGTTTCTAGATTAAAGTACAGTTGGGGTGGATTTTTTTTCCCCCTTTACAGGTCATCTTGAGAATGCTCATTTTAGTTAAATTAACTCAGCTATTTGTAGGTTTTAAATGTGAAGCAAAATAAAACTGTTTCCACCAAATTGGGAGCTTGTGAGATGAACTTAATAAATAACAAACTTATTTCATTCCATTTCAGCAGAAGTTGTTAAATGGCTAACGCTGAATGATCCTCTGTCAGCTGGAAAGCTTCACTTCAAAACATTTGCAAAAAATTCAGAAAAAAGCACAAGCACTGTATTTAGTAATAAGATTTCACAAATCCCTAACTCCTTCTCCTCCACCTGCCCCCCAGTGATTATTCTGTTTATCTTTTATTTACACTGCAGCAGCGATGTGATGCCTTAAACAAGATTGGGGCCCCCTTCTGCTGCCCCCCATGCTGCAAAGGGGGTTCCATGTTCCCATCCCCAGCAGAGCTTAGGTCACAGCCTAACTTGTCAAGCTGCAGAAAGTCTGGAAAGAGGAACTGTAGAAAAGGGGCAGTAAAACGGGCCCATTTGCAACTTTTAGAAGCTGGGAATAAGCCCAAAGTTTCTCCCTTCAGTCTGTATTCAGTCATGATGCTCCTCACAGTTCTTACCGCCGTCCAGTTGTATGGTCCTCATCACTAACAAAAACACTGTTCTCTTCAAACACACAGCACTGATTAGACTAAACAACACGCTCACATACACACAGGTCCACAGAACTGTGCTGGGCCACTGCTGCAAACACCACCTTGGTCCTCTCTGCCTTGCACTGGAGCCTTTCTGAAAGCTTGGGAAGAAGGGAATAAAGAGGAACAAACCACCAGGACGGGCAGGATTTCACCCGCCCAGTACACCAGCAGCTGCTCCCATTACCCCGTGCGAGGGGCTCGGCTGCGTTTTGTGGTCGACCGCGCTGAAAGCCACCCCTACGCTGGGGTGGCAGAACTGAAGATTTATTGCTATTGAAAATCAGTGGCTAAAATCAACATATATCTGCAGTTATTCAATCCAACTTGCATTGTCAGCCATAATTTCTCATCAGTTTCGTATTTTAGCCAAAACAACAACATAAATTTAAAAGCTTTTTAACAATGTGACCACAGAATAAAGTGCGAGAGAGACATATTTTATTTGACACATTACAAACACCCCAGTTTGTAAAAGCAGAATACTTTCAGGTGTATCACATTGAAGTTATTTTTAAGTCTTGAAAGAAACACTCATTTGTTTCATTCTCTTAAAGTCTCTAACTTCTTATTTCCAGTTCTGATTTTTTGATTCAGTTGATGACAATTCTTTATGTTCCTACTTGTTTGGAAAGAATGAAGCTAAAGCAGAGACCTTGCACTATTTTAACTTCGGATAACTTCCCTTCGGGGGAACACGAGTCTCCTGTAGCAGCACTGCCTGGCACAAAGTCAGAGGGGGCGATTTTGCCCCACCAAAGACTTTGGTACAGAAACACCCAGTAATTTTGCTCAGGTCAGCAGCAGCTACAGCTCCGTGAATGGGACAAGAAATTAAACAAAAATGAACTTGATGGACAAATACTTGATAAGCTAGCTCCTTTCCAATTAGCATTGGGGAAAGGCATATGTAAATTACAGACTTGGGAGTAGAAATAAATGTTCTCACAACACAGAGCATGCTCTAAAATATCTGAATGCTCCTTCACAAGATTTGCTTCATTGCAAATATGGCTGCAGCTTGTTTCCATAATGGTCCACGCTTGTTCTTTCTCTCTTCAGAGCTAGCTGATGTAAATTGTAGGTTTCGTGTGTTCCCAAATGCCGTTCGCTTTCTCAGCACTTCAGCACTACAAGATGGGCTTATTAAAACCCAGCATCCTCACCCCAACACTCTTCCTTTTTTACCTCGAGTTCTCCACGCTTTGTGCAATCCTCTCCCAGTGACTTCCTTCTGTGACTCACCCCCAACCAGCGCAGCAGTTTTCGTGCCACTCCAGCAGGTTCTGCACATGCCTGACGTTACATCACTCCCGCTGGATGATTTAACAGCCCAGAACTGCGCAGGAACCAAGATCACCCCCACAAGGACCTCAAAGAAAAGGGCAAAGACCTACCCTTGCACAGTTATTTTTATCATCTCTTGAAGATAAAGAAATGCTCATACCAGTGTTTATCATTTTAATAGAGATCCACCCTGACTACATTCAATGATGCAAGTATCGCCACGGCTTTGCAAGTTAAAGCAAAAACTAATTCCCATCGCTGCCAAGGGCTTCCTGGGACAGCTGGCAGGTTGGGTAGTCTTAAACTGGCCTGAACGACCTACTGAGGATCAGTGAAGTGCAAAGCTGACCTGAGCACAGCGCGTTGAGCGCTTCTGGGCTGTAATTCAGTGTGAGACTGCACCTCCTGTTAATGCACGGGTCGTATCCTCCCGGCAGCTCCCCGCACTGACACGGGCACCTGCCGGGCGCGCGGGCTGAACGCCGGCACACACGGAGTCACCGCAGCGCGCACGGCTGAGAAACCACATCCCGGTCACAGCCAGGAAGCTGTATTTCTTCCAGGTGTGTTTATCCACGGTGGGATTTAACACCATTGCTAAGCCTTTGCAACCACTATAGGGATTTTTCCCGGTGAAACCATAAATTTGGTGGGAGTAGTAAAGAGAAGGCAATTTTACACTTCCATTAGTGACAAAGGAGCTCGATGCTTTGCTTGAAATTGGCCTTCGGAACTTTCCAATAAGCAAGGATATGGTGAACTGGGAAATACTGCATAACGGTGCCACAGCATTAGTGGGATTTGGGATCTGTCTTCTCCAACCCTTGCTACAAATTTTTTAGTCAAGTTGGGCACAGTATTTACATCAGCTCTACACGCAAGGAGATGGACAGTCAGGAAGGGTTTAATCTTAACACGGAGATTCTCAAAGACGTGTCACTGATCACTTGCTCTGCTTCCTCTGATCTGAAGGTTTTCACCTAAACATCATATATCACTATCACATAACACTAATGGAAGATGCCTGTGCCAACACTCAGCTAGACAGGACCTGCATCACGCGTGTCTAACTGGACACCAAGTTGGACACCAACACAGGTTGAATGGGCATCTTTCCACACTAGGTAGAAAGAAAAACACACCACGTGGCCTTGTAAGCACAGGTAGTAGTCACTACACGGGAAGCACCTCACTCAGGTGCACCCAACTGCAAGGCTGCTTCCCCAACACATCTGCAGGCAAAAATGCCACAAGATGCTGCATGAACATGTTGAGCAGGGTGATGCTCACGAAGTGCCCAGCACTGCCCACGTGCAGGGCACCGGGGCACTGCACACCAGGATACACGCAGCCGTCGCCTTATGCCATCCACAGCTGTAAGGCTGAGCAGCCCCTATAAGCCACGGGCTGCAGGGGCATGGAAAACACACCTTAACAAAGCAAGAGAAGGTCAACCAAGAGCCTGAGCTGGCAACACTTTTATGTCTTTGGGCGGAGGGGCATTAAAAGAGTAGAAGCACTGTGATATTTTGCAACTTCATCTTTAAAAAGAAACCAGTCAAACTAAGGGAATATCCCACCAGATAATCAAAAGGTTACTTGACAACAACTTCAATTCTCACTCTGGCATACCAGTCATTCCCAGCCCTCCAGGAATCCATCATATTGCTCCTTGGAGAGTTTTCAGAGTCCCTGCACGCCCGTGGAAGGTGGTTAAGTTACACAGAAATCTCTGCAGTGTTGCTTAGGAGCCAGTCTTTGGAGTCTATAATGAAAATCAACATCTGTGCATTCCAGAGACTTTGAACTTCAGGTGTTTCACACTTCCTGCTACTCAATTTATGGAAAATGCAAATGAAAGTAAAGCAGATAAATGTTCTTTAACCCCAGGAGGGTTTTGTCGTATCTGAAACCGCATTGTTCTGAAGGAGTGGATTAATTTAGCCACTACCCAGGATACCAAAGGCTATGCTTGCAGTTGAGACAAAACAGAACCTTTGCATATTTTGATAAGGTTACATCATCAGTACAGTAACAATAAAATCAGCTTGCCATTTCTGTGCAGACCAATTTTCAAGCAGGAGGTGTCTTGTGCTCCTCCTCAATAATGAATCAGGCTGACTGACATTTGAAATGGCAATAATTTCCCCAGGAGATGCAGCTGCAATCTTAGTATTTTCTGTTCTTGCTCTCAATCTGATTTCTCTTATCCGCAGTATGAGGCAGCTGAGTATAATGCAGGAAGCATTATCAGCAACAATGCTACAATTAATGCCGAAAGAAAATGAATATTTGTCTACAGAAGAATAGATTGTAGAATACCTAGGGGAACTTCTGTACTTTGAAAATGAAGCCATTTTGTACGTTTATTGAAATGCACTCCTATTTCTGTGGTTACACTCTGACTAGTTAACCATATCAAGGTAATAAGTGCATAGACATTTTTTACGGTCCTTTTTAAAGCTGTTTACTGAATGCTAAGTAGCCTAGGTCTATTCAGAAGACAGTCTCTTTTGGCTGCAATCCATCCCTGTGTTTCCACACCTGACTTTGTATATCAAATTCAACAACTAAAAAGGTCATGGCACTTTCTTTCTGATTCAGAGCTGCACCTGCTGGGGACATCCCAACATGGAAAGGAGCCCTCCAGCAGCATAAAGCACCAAATCATGGAAAGAGGGTCATGGGCTCCATCATTGGTAGATGCAGAGGTGGACAAATAAAGTGGTTTCCCATTTTCTCTGCCTCAGGGTGTCTTTTTTCCCCCCAATCCCAGTATTTAAATGCCAGAAAGTCAAACAAGTGTCCCATTCAGCTCCAGGGTGAAAACGGGATAAAGAAACAGAGAAGCTATCGGAACGTCCAAGCTTGCAACTAAGGTCCAAACTGAAAGGTGCTATTAATAGAGAGAAATAAGAGGCTAGACTTCAAACAGTTCTGGACACAATAAGGCTTCAGAATAAGCTAATACCCCCTTGACCATCTGCATATCATCCATCAGGCCATCCAAGAAAAAGATCTATAAATAACCTATCTAACCAGCTCTGAAAAGGCTTTTGAAACAATTCCTAAGTGCAAATCGTAGCATTTAGACTACCTTATTTGCGAGCACAAGAGTCATTTGTCCCTGCAAATCAGCTAGTTGGTCAAAAATCACATTTGACTGCATCCACAGAACTACACCAGCAACAAACAACAGTGGAGCACAGAAGTCTGACTCGGAAAGGTCCCCGCGTCTGGCTGGACTCAGGCAACTTGCCTTAGACGGCTCAAATACGGCCGAATCGGACCATTTCCTGCCAGTCATCTTAACTGTCTGTATCGGGACGTATCGTTTAAACAATGATTTCTATAAAAATAGCAAAAGTCCATGAAGCATCGGAAATCTGCCAAGGTCATCAATCACTGTGGCATAAATTAAGAAATGCCCCTTTTCAAGAACTGACAGAGTGAGCCGAAAAATCCCTTTATCCATGGGATGAAGGAAATGGGTGCAGAGAAGAAATAAAACTGATTTTTATTTGAATCAGTGGCCTAGAAACCCACTGGATTTTATCCTCTCCAGCCTGTTTAATATTCTCGTTGCAGCCTGTGCTGCAGCCCCTTGCAAAGGAAGGCCCTATCGATCTAGAGAGCAGACTCTGAACTTTGGGGGACACGGCTTTGAAGCACAGTGATAATCGAAAATAATGGCAATAGTGTGTGCAGTTCCAGAGATTCTTACACGCAGTTTTTAAAGCTATGTGAAAGTCTACGATGATTTCTCTCATCCAAAGCCAAATTTTAACCCAGCCTCCTCAAATCCAGCATCACGTTTATCTTATATGAACATCAATGTTCACCTCATCCCTTCTTCCCTGCGCCGCATCAGACTACGCTCCTCTTCAGTAGTTTTACCCAAGTCTGTTGGCTTTATTCTATGATATGTCGGAGCTGTAGGTCTAGTACTGACAATCTGAAAACTATTCAGAACCCCACGAGCGCAAGAACATGAACAAAATCCTCACAGACATTCCTAAGGAGGTCTTTAATAATGTAGCCCTCAGGTTAAATAAATATCTTTGATCAATCGAGCATAGTTATTTATTATTCATTTACTTCTCTGCAAGAAACGCAGGTCATCCCCTGCACCGGGCACTGTCACAATCGTTTCTAACTCATCAGAGATAGGTCTTTATTTATTAGAAATGAACGTAATCCTGTCAGCCTCAACAGAGTCTCATCAGCTGAAGCCATCAGCTAATCCAGATCAGAGGTGCTAATGCTGATCCTAATGCTGAGCACCGAGCGCTACGCCCCTTAAATGACAAACCGTTTGCCACAAGGAAACCAGAGTCTATGTGGGGGATCAGTCAAATGTGTATGGTCAGAAATTAAAATTCTGAGAATATTTTATTCATATCTAGTAATTGTGGCTTAACTTTTTAATAAAGCAGGAACACATTCAATCTCTCCAGAACATTCATTTCTTTTTCTTAAACAACAACCACTTTGATTTTCAGTTCATTTCAGGGAGTTTATACTAATTTACCAGAATCTTCCAACTACGGATCCACTCCATGAAGTCAGTGAGATTTTAGTAGCTGGGGTGATTTTTTTTTTCTTATTTGTTGCATGCTTCCCTTTTATGTTTATGAGCTAAAATAATAATGAAGCCCCACTTAATGTTTGTATTGTTTTCCAACGACTATTTTTCACTGAATAAAAGTGTAGGGAAAGATTTTTCAATGAAATAATACTGTTTACTACCAAAAAATACTTAATCACAATTACTTTAAGAAACATATATAAAAGTTAAGTAATAAAATAAAATGAGTTGGAGAACACAAAGGGAAAAAAGACAGAAAGGATTAAGTAGAGTCATATAAGGAATAGATTCTATTTAATGAAAATTTCCACAGTGTTCAACATTTTTATTATGGTTAATAGCACTGTGCTTCATTTTTGTCTGCAGTAATTGTGTATCCTTAATGAATGGGCACTCTTATTTCCCCATTGAGCACTGACAGAAATTAATAAACCTAATTCTGTAGGTTTAAGTTTAATTCTAGTGAAATATATAAAGCAGTTACATTTTCACTTAGCTACTAACTGGAATAGAAATGGGTTTAAGCTTTTCAGCAGCTTAAAAGGGAACAAATTGGGTTTTCTTTTCTTTCTTTTTTTCCCTCCTTCAGCACTTGGGTCTATTTTTGTTGCTGTGTGCAAGAAAGGACATGTCGGGACTGCTGGGGCTGAACAGAGCCTACCGTGAGAGTTGTGGACTTGTTTTGTTTTGTTTTTTTAAAGAAATTCCATCACTAGACTTAGTCCATTAGTTAATGATTGCTGAGGGCCATCTCTTTGGTTTACACTTTGATAGAGACTGCCAGGAGTTGCAGACTCCCAACGAGCATCTGGAAAACTCATCCTTTGCAGGGAAGAGCACCCAGAAGAGAAGTTCTTGGTTCCCAGTCCGGTTATGCAAGGAGTAAACACAGAAATAACCCAAAGGTGAGCTGTGCAAGACTAGGTTGACACTGGTATAATTACCTGAGGTTGTATAAAACCGGCACTGACAAATCCGTGGCTCGTGAACAACATACTGTGTGGCAGAATATTTTACTCCTAAATGTCCTCTTTCCTGGACAAGGAAGGGGGTATCCTGATGTCTTCCAACAAATTTCAAAAAAAAAAAAAAAAAAAAAAAAAAAAAAAAAAAAACACAGGAACACAGGACCCATTGAGTGTTATGTACCTGGTACCCACATATATGCATCATGTGAACAAAATACACCATAAAACCACAATATCAAAGCCACAGAACAATCATATACCTCATATTTGATATCTGATGGAATGGATTTGCCCCATAATGTAAAAACTTGGATAATCTTCATAGCAGTCCCTACCAGAGGGCACAATTCAAAACTAAAACTGAAGGGACTTTTAAGATAGGCAGATGCCTCATAACCACAAAGTGGAATTCAAAGCAGAGTCTGATTCAGAGTCATTAAACTCTGAGGTGAGATGTTCTGTAAACGCTAAGACTTGTGTAGTGCAACAAATGCGGGTCTTGTGTCTTTTTGGATTAACAGTTTTAAGAGAAACTCCAGGTGCTGAATGAAGCCATTTCAAGAGTCACCACTGAGTGCCTTAAGGACTTGGCATATTTGCTTTTGGAAAAAAAAAAAAAAAACAGTATTGTGACCACAGGTTGGCAATAATGAGACAAACACTTTTTAAAATGTATTATTTTTAAAAACAAGAATAGAAACATCAGTCTGGCATCATGACAAAAGTGCTCTTTGGGAAAAATTTATACACATTCTTCCTATGCTACAGTTTGACTTTAGAGTGGGCCAAATCCCCAGCTGGTTTAGATCAGCAGCTGATTTGCTCCAGCTAAAGACCTGGCCTGATATTTCATTTCTGTTATTACCTTATCTTTTACAATCTCCACTTTCCTCATTTATCATCCAGGTTAGAAGTTCCAGGAGCACAGTAAGGGGTAACCATGAACAAAGGAACAAAGGAAGGGAAAATCACATCTGAGGATTACGGCAGAGCCACATCAGGACTTGGTCTGTACACCCATCCACCTGACTTGCTAGCTCATAGCATTGGCCTGTTGCTGAATGCACCCTTCAAGGACTGCAGATAGAGGAGACGGTGAGAAGATATGGGAGAAAATCAGCTCCAAGGAGGGCTTTGAAGTAATAACTCTTAATAACGAGGAGATGTAGGAGGGCAATGTGAGATAAGATCAGGTTGTTCGTGGAGGAGAGGTGGGCTGTGCAGAGCAGCAGCGAGGAAGGAAGGGAGGTGCTGGAGGCACCAGCAAGGCCCCCACACTCGGGAACCTGGAGGTGGAAGAGCTGAGTGTGGAGGCTCTGTGACGGAAGAGCCACCTTTGGCTTCAAGCTTTGCTGTTTGGCAACACCGAGAGGAACAAAACAAAGGAATGAGCTGCCATGGCTCCTCCCGGGGCAGCCTGGGAAAGGCTGCCCTGTGGACGGGTCAGCCACAGCTGAGAAGCCAACCTGGAGCTGTCTGCCCGTCTGCATCAATTCTGAAACCCACCAGAGCTTTAAGTCAAATATTCTGTGTGAGATTAGTGTTGAAAGGAAGCAAACACTTACCAAGCAGCAATAGGTAACACCCTTCAAGGCAAGGCAGAGTGATTTCTTAATGCCATACATATGCCTTGTGCCTTACTCACCTCACACAAATTAGTTATAAGTAGCAGAGCTCATAATGCATAATAATGTCTATAACGCACAATATAGACTATGCTGCTTACATATGCAAGAGAAGTAAGTCACGCACCTCTGGAGGGCAATTCAGGATTTCTCTCTGAATGGCAGTTTAGGAGCTAGCTAGTACCACTGCTGGGTGAAATAACGTGGCTGAGCATGAAGGAAGATGATAGTAAAACCTAAATATCTGAAAAAGTCCATTAAGGTTGTATCTGAGCCCTGAGATGAAAATCTCAAGCCTTTAGCCAAACACTGCTCAAAGGACATGTTCCCGAGCCTGCGGTTAAGAGTCCTAATGCTAAAAGAACTAAATATCAAGAAGAGTTGGAACAACATCTTCCTTATGAAAACTACTTAGAAGAAAATTTACTCTTCCCAAAGAGTAGCTGCTGTCTATAAAAAAAAAAAAAAAATCTCTGAGGTGTTAGAGACCAGTTTTTCAGATGTTTTCACACCGCGATGATTTAATTGTCTTTCCCAGAGCATCTAAATACCTATTCAGCCAGTGGCAAATAATGAAGAGCTTCACTTCAATAATCCACAGATGGAAGCTGAGGTTATGCCTTTTGCTTAGTCACAGACAGGCATTTTCCTGCCCTAGTTCCCATCACTGCACCCATTAGTAGCAGACTAATAAAGATGCCCTGCAGCCCCAGCCACCCTGTTAGGTAACAGGGTTGAGTTTCCACCCATTTTCTCTAATGCACGTCTATGCATTTAATGTGGAGATTATATGCACCTAAGTTATTACTATAAACTACAGCGTCATCTTTGTTTAAATTTCAGTTTTGACCTTTGTGTATCATCTTTTAAACTTGCCTTTAAGAAAGGAAACCCAATGTGCTACGTTCTGTTTTAGAGCAAGGAAGGAACAGCACAGGTGCAATGGAGACTGGATCGACCTGCTGAAATTCAGGTTTGTGCACTGTGATCGACTGCTCATCGCTGACAGGACCCATCAAAGCAAACACTGGCTCCTGTTCCAGAGTTGCACCTACTAGAGAACCACGCAATTTTATTAGATTACTATCTCTTCTTGACTTTGGATAAACCTACTGCTTCCCCAAGGCTGTATTTCATTCCATGTCCTACACATTTCCCAGGCAGGAGAGCATTGTCATGCAAATCTGACAGGCTCTCTCCCTGGTGTGCCACATCTAAAATCTGCCCCCACACGCAGGAGATCAAACTCCACCTCCTACCACACAGTTTCAGCCCTTTTTATGGCTCCGCCACCCCAGGAGCTCCAGGAAAGGGAGCTCTCTGCAGCCAGCAGGATTACGGACCAGGGTCACCTGCCCAGGGCACTGCTGGGAATGTGCAAGGGCACCACAGTGTGAGCGAGGGCAACATCCACCTCCAGACACTAACAGCTCGTATTGCCCAGGGAGCCTTGAAAGAAACTCCAGCAGGAATAAGGCGAAATGGGAGAAGAGAAGAATACGAATAAAAAGGGATTCAAAAGCAAACCTGCAAGCAGATAGGGTCAAGACTTTAGAGTCCTAGATTATTATGTTTATTCTCTTTTTGAATTTTGTTTTTGTTTTTCCACTGAATCTAATGTTTAACTCTAGGAACCACTCTAGGACATGTCATGAAGACCACGGTCTGCTCCTGTTCCCAGAACAATATATTTCAAGGAAGGAACAAAATAATCAATGAAGCAGTGTGACATAGAGACACTCCAGAGGCCCCACACATGCTTTAGTTTCATGACAACAATAATTAGCTAGGTTTAATCATCATAATGTTTTTTAAAATTTAACTTCAAAGTGGAAACTAGTTAGCTCAGGAATTTTGCCACCAGAATTTTGGCTCTGCTGCAGTTCACAGTGACTGCAAATAAATCCAGACTCCTCTACAAATTTTCAGTGGTTTTATAACTTGAGTTGGGAACTACCAGAATAGACCAGAATCAGTAGGACACAAAAGTCCTGGACTGTGTAGAAGCGCCTGTACCATTCCAGTGTTCAGTGCACGGTATTCCGTGCCTCCCATTACTCTTGTTATGACGGATCAGGGCAGCCTAGCGCTTCCGAATATGGAATACACACTGGAGAAGTGCTGCTTGCTCAACCTCTAGAAATGGCTTTTCCAGTCAGGCTTCCTGAGCTGACCTGTTAATCAGCATGTACAACAGACTCAGGCCAAAACAGAAGCCATTTTAATGCTACTCTCTGAGCACAAACAACTGAGGAAATAAATCAGCTGTAAATGTACCAGCTCCTACAGCAAAGACTGAAGACCACAAAGCCAATGCAAATGCAAGACAAAAAGCAGCAAAATGAGAGTTACTTTTACCTTCAAAGAAATAAGCCACAGTGGTGGTATTGACCAACTCTTGTCCATTGATCTGAATTAGGATGATTCAGAATAAGGTCTGAGGATCTCAAATATTTAAAAAAGAATTAAATAAATGACTGTTCATATACTGTATTAATTCATCAGGGAACATTTAGGTTTCCCAATGTAAGAAACAAAAGTTCCCCGTGCACATTCACAAGTGCAACAGCTAAGTGACAGCTGAGGTTTGTTCCCGTGAATCTTCCCAACCGAGGCTGCAGCAGGCTGGGTTGCCAACAAAGTACAGGTGTAGGCCATACGAGCTGATAAAAAAGAAGAGGGGGAAAAAAAAGGATCCTTAGAAGCACAGACACATTTCTGTGTGCACAATACACCCACACTGAGGTGCGCTCAAGCATCTGGAACTCTGGAGTGAGTTTTTTTTAATCTACTTTCTGGGAGATTTAAGATGCCAAGTAGCTCTCACGGAAACTCCTCTAACTGAAGGACAAAAGTGCTCTCCTGGGTCAGGGCTGCCCATGGCACCTGCAGCATCAGCCGCACGTGGCCTCTCTTCCCTGGCATGGGACATCCAATTCCTGCCGTTGCTGACACCAAGGAATTGGGCAGCAGGTCTGCAGAGAGGTGGTAAATGTCTGCTTTTAAGTGGCCCGCTGGTTTCTGCATCATCCAGCGCCAATGTGGGTCACACATGTGAGCACACGTGACTTTGGACAAGGAGGCTAGAGCAGTTAAGGCCCTGGCACATCCAAAATAGGTATTTCATATTTATTGGATTATGAAGGGGCTCCTCAAAGAGCTACAGACCCAGCTTTGGGTCTGTAGGCCTATGATGGCCTCTCCTCTGCAGGACTCTGTCCCAGGCTGTACTACCAGTGTCGGATGCTCCGTCGCAGCACAGCCCTCACCTCAGTGTGCCAAGCGGGGATGGCTGTGAGGTCCCCGCAGCCGTAGCCACATGTGACCAGCCACAGTCAGCACAGTGACCACAGCCGCCCTGCAGCGGCGCGGCGACGGCGGCTGTGATCCCTCTCCAGGACCATCCCCACCCTCCGCTTCCCAGCGCGGGGGCGGTGACTCGGTCGTGCACAGCTCCCAGCAGACGTCTCCTCCTTGGCCATGTCCCGTTTCTGCTTGCACACCAGCCTCCACGGCACCCCAGCAGCTGCTCCAAGCTTCCTTCCTTCACATCAAACTAGTGACTCTCCTTTAATCCTCACAATCCCCATTGTATCCCTGCCACCAAGCACTCGTTTTAATAAAGCAGGAGGAGGAACATCCAAGTCTCTCTACCTGGAGACTACCCCACACAGAACACACTGGGATCACTGTGGGGGCTGGGAGAAAGGGGGTTATTTGAACTCTTATTTTAAACAAAAGCCTTTCAGGTGTAAGCACAGCTGTCTCTGCTAACAGGCAGATTCACTTAGATTAGATTCCCCAAATAGTCAAGATCAAATAATACCAGGCACTCCAAGCCTGAGCAAGTGATCTCTCGGTTAAACAACCACCGGGTCGATCTAACCAGTTAAGTGGCTTTGCCGGGGCTGCCTGCTCGGCCGGTGCCGGTGCCGGAGCCGGAGCCCCGTGCCGGGCGCCGCCAGCGCGAGCCCCGCGGCGCCGCCGGCCCCTTGGCCGTGCGCGGGGCTCCGCGGGGCTGACTCAGCGCCTCGCACGCGCTCCTGGCGTCCCGTCCTTGGTCACGGACAGGCTGTTGAAGCGAGGCACATGAAAGTTATTCAAAGCACTGAATAGGACTCAATAAGTGATTGCAGATGTTACTGCACTGAAGAAGAAGAAGAAGAAAGAGGGTATTTGAAGGACTATTGGCTTATTAATACACTGGTTGCTACTTTACATTGCCATGGAAAAGCGTGAAGCAGGAGTAGGGAGTAGCCTCTTATTTCAGGGCATCTTATCCGCACGCACCTCACACTTGCTCTGGTCCTTTTTCTATCTTTTTCTATCTGGGGCAACGGCAGAGAAAAGAAAACAAAGATCTTCAAGGAAAGCAACCATGTTAGCAATGGAATGAAACGAACTCAAACATTTCAGGAATAGCAGGAGATAAGATTGAGGTGAATAACTTAGAGCCCCCACAATATTGTCAAAGGTGCTGCAGTCCCAGGTGAAAAAGTCCTGATAATTTTCTGTGGAAAGTAACTCCTCATGTATGATGAATATCACATGCATCCCCATCTTGCAAAAAGTGCCAGTTGCTCCTCTGTGGAGCAGTAAAGAGGCCCCACCAACACACAGAAAAACTCCCTTGATTTTAGCTCCATGCTAAGCTCCATGCTAGTTCCTTGATGGAATGCACCATTCTTTACTACTCCCAGGAAAGTTTTACAAACTGTGAGTCCTTGGATACTAATAAAAATGAGTAATAGGAATAAACACAGCCACTTCTGCAGTCATGGAAGATGAGACCAATGCAGTTTTGTAGGAAAAACAACCAGGTAGCTCTGCCAGTTGCCTCTTCCATGAACCAGAAAGACACGGCAGGAAGCACCCAAAGCATCTGCCCTTCTCCATATGGAGAGTTTTGTGAAGCTTCGTCATTTTTAGCCCTGAAAGAGCCAACACAATTTATCATCCTAAGATTTCATTGATCCTAAGATATAACACTATTAATAATATAATTGTTAAAGTATAAAAAGATGTGAATTATCACACTAAATACAACACAATAGATATATAATACAGCTAGGATGATTTCTTTTGGGATATTAGTCATAAAAACTTTAGAAGTACTTGTTTAAAAAAAAAAAAATCTCTAATTTCTCTCCTTCAGCCTGCAGCTGAGATTTCCACAACTGCCTTCCCCCATGGAGACAGAGGAGGTTCTCACAGGGGGAACAATCTCCACACAAGCACAATCTCTGATACCTTAGATAGCAGAACAGGTTCCAGAAGCAGCTTCCTGGTACCAGAGTATTTTGAAATGCATAAAGAGGAAAGGTGCAAGAGAACAAAATGAGGCTTCTGCCAAAGGACGCTATCAAAGACCTGGCAGATGCTGTTGATTTGTTGCATGGCCTCAGACAAGACCCTCCCTAAGTGCGAAGAATTCTTCAGTCATTAGAGCTGGACAGGTCTGATATTTTTCCTTTTCTGCAAGACTTGAGCTGCAGAAAAGCATAAAAATAAAGTTACATTTTAGTCCAATTTAAAAAAAAAAAAGCCAAAGAATAATGTGAGAGAGCTATCTATTCAGTGAGAAATCAACAAAAACCAATTGTTTTACAAGGGCAATTGAAAATCAAAGTGAATGAGTATTTATAGCAACCGAGCTTTTTAAAACAACAAACTAAAACTGCAGCAGCAACTACTTCACAAAGTCATATTCTTGCAGAAGGGGAAAAAAAAAAGATCAAAGATCTGCAGGCAGCCAGCTCTGCATACAAGTGGCTTTATCAGCTCTTGGCTGTGTTAAAGAGAGTCAGGCATCCTGAAAGAGAAAGCATTTAATGAGGTGATGAACAACACTTTCTTGGCCTTAATTATAAGGATAGGACTAAGCAACAATAATTGCAGGATAAATTATTGTCAAGAGATATTTCCAAACAACAACAAAAAACCCATGTCATTATCAAACAATTATTTTAAGTCTCATTTACATATAAAAAAGAATAAGTGGAATAGTCCTCTTTTTCTTCTCCACTTGTGGGGGTGGTGGCAATTTTCAGGGTGGTGCATGGGAATTAGCCACACTACACCCAATATCGCTAATGACAGATTAATTCTCTGTAGATCACACTGGGAATTGTACAGTTGTATCCAAGGGCAGGCTTCAACCCAGCAACACCTCAAATCCCTGTGTTGTGCCCCTGAAGATTTGGGTGTATTTAATGATAGGAACGGGAGCCTAACTTCCTCGCAAGGCAGCATTTGAGCGAAAGGGCAGGAAAGTTCCATGTAGGACAGTGAGGCAGCTCACGGGAAGGAGACGCACACCAGCTCCGTATCAGACGAGCCTGGCTACAGCTCACACGAAAGGCAGGAAGGTGCAGAGCAGCCCCGAGGCAAACGGGGCTGCAGGAGGCAGCGCGGCATGCGGGCGCAGGCGGGATGAGATCATGGCAGGTGCTCGTGGGCCTTTATCTCAGCGCTGCTCGGGGCCCTGGGCATTTCTCTCACTGCTCCTCAGGGCCCCGGGAGCCTGCGGAGCGGGAGCGAGGGGAACCAGGCTCCTCCTTCCCCTGGGCACGCACCCAGCAGGTTTGCAAAGTGGGTCCTGCTGGGGTATTAAAATAAACAGCCACGTTCCCAAAAGAGCCCAGCTCAGAAAAGCAATGGTTGCCACTGGGTTCTGATTTTTTTTTTTTTCATATAGCTACTTCTGGCTTAAATTTTCAACGCAGCAACTAGTGATTCAGGGTGACTGAACTCGAGACGTGAGGAAGAGATTTTTTTCAGAAGTTGAAGGCATTTATCTCCCTGAAAACATGGTAGCTTATAATTGTTTTAAGTTAACCCTCCAGAAATTGATTGCACCAAATCACTGGTTGCTCTGGAAAATGTAATCTCTCTCTCATGTATATATGCATGAGAGAAGTTAAATATATACTGTGGTTGTGAAGACAGTACCTGTGAGGAAAGCCCAATAAAATAAAATGATGGCATTTGAATGTCTTTCCCATACACTGGTATTTTGGCAAGTAACTCGCACACAGCAGTGACTGGTTATGCTTAGAACAGACCAGGCTTATTATCACATGAATACACACAATAAAAAAATCTCATTCCTTTCACAAAGGATGAAATAAAGCTGGGCACCACCAAGGCTTTCCTGTAGTCTGACCCAGACAGTAGAGGCTACAATAAATTGTTTAAGGAAAGCTGGAGTATTTTCTCCTTTCTTCAAAACTCTGATAAATATGCCAAACCATGTAAAGCAGCAAATAGATTTTGCAGAAATCACAAATTCATCATTAGCTTTACTCTCACTACCACTAAATTCTGATAGAAGGAAACACAACTTGGACCACAAAGACTCCAGTGCTTGTCTGCTACACCAGATACTAGAGATATAAAATATGTTTTTCAAACAGGATTTTAAAAAGCACTTTCTAAATATTTCACCTATTAGCCTAACAAAATGTAAAATCCATTGAACAGGAGCAGCAGGTTCCATCTCGTATTTCAGACATATTTTGAAGTTCACAGGCTACTCCAAAGGAATCCACAAAGACAGCCAGGAAGACTAGATCTCTATGGGTTTATATTTGCTGTATTGGTTAAAGGTGCACCAGATCGCCATGGTATAAGAAAGGCTCCATCAACTCAAACACCATCTCACCTACATGGTCCTAGCTCACAGCACACATAAATGAGTACATAAAGTGCAAACAATTGAGAAGGATGACCTTAGATTAGAAAAACACACAGACAGCTACAAGGTAGTTAGAAACAGTTTAATCAAACATTGAATAAACTCCAAGATTCTGGACAAACCAGTGGAATATGAATAAGATCCTTGATAGTAACTACTTAAGCTTGGGATTATTTTAGTGCCAAAGACAGAATTAAAATGTGGGGCTTTTTTTCCTAGTGCTTTGCTTACTGACACGAGATATCGCGCTAGCTGCTTCATTTCTGCCCTTATTGTGATTATTGTAAATTAAAGCCTTGGCTCTCAAAACACGGAGAAAAGCAGAGTTTCTATTTCAAAAGCTCCCTCTAGCTTTCCCTACTTGTTTGTTACCAAATTTTCCTGATGATCTGCTAGAAAAAGCAGCTCAGAGTCAAAGGTGGTCTCGTCAGTCGTAGGGAAACACAAGCACATATTGTATAACCAGTTTCAAGTAGGTTTTTAATTTGTAAAAGCCACACAGTTGAGGCGACACTAAAAACCCACCCTCCTCTTTTGATTCAAGATCAAAGCGGTTTTTTAGAGAAGTGACACAACCCGGAGCTGTCCCAGGAAACCACACTGGCCACAATGAACCGAGCTGAGCGTGGCGGGCGCGGGGCGACGCGCTGGGAGCAGCCGGAGCTTACTGTAGCCGCGGGCACGGCGGGATCAACAAGGCCGGGTCAGGCTCCCCGCAGCGGCCCCAGCACGTGCTGGACACGTCCCCACGGGACGGACCTGGCAGGGCAGCGCCAGGCAGTGTAGATCAGTGCACTTTGACCAAATTCACTGCAATCTCCCTGTTTACACTAGGGAGAATCCCACCTGTCCAACTGGATGGAGGCCAGTTTGTCCACTGCTCCGTTTTCCCAAAACAGAGGTTTTTCCTCCAAGGACAAACCAAAGACTGGCGAGTGCCCAGAAGCAGGAGACAGAAGAAGCAGAAAGATGCAGAAGAAAATGACAGTGACCTCATGGAAAGAGAAATGAAGACATTACAAGATGGGATCCACATAAAAGCTGCACTTCTAGCTGGAAGGACACAGGGGAAATTCCTCGTGCTGGGTTCCCCACAGAACCTGGCCTAAGATGGATGCACATGGAGCTGGTCTCAGAGGTGCTTTCAGTCTACTCAGTCACCAAAATAAAACTATTCTGGAAGAAAGAGTTGCCACCATATGTATTCCAAAAACTGAAGATGGGAAATCCATCAAAAACACAACACAGTGGAAATGGATACAGCTGATAAATCATCTTTCCTGAATGACAATAGCTCCTCTGAGGGAAGGGTGGTGCTTTCCAATCATTTCCACTAAAAGAAAAGACTTTGTGGTGCCCTGTCTGGCACGGTCTGATACAGTTTAGGACGTGGAGGACAGCGTTTGTCACATGGGCCACTGGGAACAGCAGCAAGTGCACAGGACACAGAAAGACACTGGAAGCTGGGAAGAAGAGTGTGCAATAAAAGCACCCAAGAAGCATAGGCAGAGCTTCTGGGGTAAATCAGCACCACTGGCAGTCACATTCACTGCTCTCACATCTATGACATTTAGAAAAGTGGGGCAAATAATGCAGAATCTCGTATATTTTTTTAATATATGTGAACCCATCTTATCTTTACATATATTTTCAGAAATGCTCAAATTCCCAGTGCTGCAGTCATGCACAGAAGGTTAAAAAGAGAAAAAAATAAAAATTAAGACTTTCATAGGCAATTGTCACTATAGACAAATCAGAAAGAATCACTGCATTGATTACTCTGCCTTAATATTAAAGGATTATGTAAGAAAAGCAAAGTCTTTTATAAACTCAAGTGAACGTACAGACAATGTCAAAGCTATTTGGTCACAAATTGGAGCCATCACTCTAACTTTGAAGGCTTGCACAACAAGCTATTCTGCACTGGACCTGCCGCAAAAATTGAATGGACAAAATGAATGGGAGAAGGGAAATTTGGACTTGGGTTTCTGAAGCAGCACAAAGTGCTATATAGCAGCAATATTTACATGAGACATCAGAAGGCTAAAGCCTTTTCTACTGCCCATCGCTGACTGTGATGTACGGCCTGAGCTTGTCATACATAAAGACACACATGAATTGAATTGCCCTCTGCAGAACAAACGTCTTCCTTCCTTGGAGGAATCCATGTCTCTTGCTCATGGTTAGTGGAGTGATGCAGCATCCCCCTTGGCTCAGCCTTCAGCGTGTCTGAGTGCGTCTACTCGCGTGTGGGAGGGATCTACTAATGGGATCTACTACCTACCAGAGCTAGTAAGAAAGCACAGGCCAGGAAATCAGTAAGCATATTCTGCAATACACAGAGGACCGGAACCAAATTGATCACTGGACCAAAAGTCAAGGCACATAAGACAGCAGAAACTTTGTTTCTTCTTAACTTCATAAATTGCGCTAATTAGAGAACCATTCCAAGACCACCCATGAGCCCAATTCAGCAGGCTGACTTGCAAAGAAGAATCCAAGAGACCCAATTCAGACAGAACCAGGCCCAGGAGCCCAGGATCAGCTACTGCCAGCCAAGTGCATCCCCCTTCACAGCACATACAGCATTCCATGTCACAGTATGTTATACAAAATACTGCAGTTTTTTATAACACATAGTCATGAAGAAAGCAAAATCTCTGACAGAAGTGAGGAGGCAGGAGAAGACTCTCCTCTAAGCTCAGCAGAACTGATATCCATCAGAACCTGAGTAATGATGCAAGTATGACACCTCACACCAAAAGTGAGTACCAAATCCATCCATCCACAGAAATACGCAGCAATTTCTTTCTGTACTAGAGAAAGATACAGATCCATTTAAATAATTATATTCTTCTAGGAAGTCTCTCAGCATTGCTCTTTTAATGTATTCTTCTCCAAAGACATTGGTTACATGTGTGTTTCCATTTTCCTTGAGATTTCAAAAGAGTTGGCATAGTTAACTTAGAATATTGCTAGTTAATTGTTGGTGAGAAAAGACAAATTATGAGCAGGGGAACTGTTCTGGGAGGATTTAGTGTATTTGAATAATTTAGACCCCTGCCGTTAATGTGACAGGATTGTTTTTCTCTTGCAGTAGCCTGCTGCTACAAGAATTAAAACTGTCGTGGCAGACTACAGCTTGGGCTAGGCCTTAGTAATGAGCTTTATCAGTCAATAAATGATTTTATGCAGCAAATTAAATTGTAAATTTGGTTTAGGTGGTAAATATTTAGAGAATAAAGATATCCAGCTAATGAGGAGAATTGGGTGGGGAAAAAATATAATGCAAATGTCAATCCTTTAAATCTTCTGCGGAATAGGGTTTTGGAGAAAGTTTATTGCCACTGTCTTCTGTTTTTCTGTTGTTGTTTTCTTCCCTTGCAAACAGCAAGGGAACAGTATCTTCATTGTATTTACAGATGCTAGAGAAGGAGGGGACGACTTTTGTGGGCTATTGTGCTTGCCAGGATGCCACGCACATGCTTGGCTCTTGGACCAAAGCATCCAACAGCCTCATGTTGAAAGCACTAGCAGAGACCCTGCACGTGTTATGCTCACACACACAAGCACAGCAAAGCTGCATGGTCTCAAGGACAAGATAGGAAGCTTGCATCCTGCCCCCAGCTCTAGTCTCTACCTCCAAACAGAGCTCACTTGTAAAGAGCTCTTTGGTCCTCAACGTGTGGCAGGAGACAGAAGCAGCAATCAGCAGAGGCCACATGCTTAAAACATCCTGACAGACTTCTGACAAGGTGACCTTTCAGCTCTGGAGTTTACTTCTCCCTGATGGCTCTCCTGAATCCAGCACTCCTCCGTGTCCCATCCTTGAGGGCATGTACATGGAAAGGGATTCTGAGAACATCACACAATCGACAGGAGGGATATATTTTTAAAAGGCACATCTGGATTGACATGGATGAAAGTATCCCAAACCATTAAGTTGCATTTGTTCAAAGGTCAGGTGATTAGCAATATGCTGCTTCAAAAGCAGCGAGACTTCCAAGATGAGACCTTGACTTCACTTATGCTCCAAGGACTGTTCTTTCCCCACAGAAGGTCTGGAAAATGTATTAATCTTAGCAAGTGCATTTATTACCAAGATTAAATATTTTCATTTATACACACACACACACACATATATATATATCCCTGTGGCCAAAAAAATCAGCTTTTGAGTGGAGGAGAAAGCTGCAAAAAATGCCAATCAACTCCATAAAGAATTGCTGGAACTCATCCTAAAACTATGAGCATTAACTCTGCTGCCCTTGGTCTGTTTTCTAACAGTAGTAGCATTTACTTTGTGATTTCTGCTGGATCTATTATTATATGCTTTCTGACAACGAAAATATATGCAACCCCTGATAGAATGTGTGAAACAATGGCTTTATTTATGCCTTCCAGGTGACAGCCAGATGGCAGAATGTGGCACAAACAGAGCCAGAAGTGCCTATCCACCATGCAGGGCAACGCATAACCTGCTCCAAGCTGGGGAAACCGCCTCCTTTGAGGAGGCTGAAAACTCCATTTTCAACCAGGTGCAGGCTCAGATATGGGTCAGGTCACAGTAACAGGACCCATGGAAAGGTACCTGGAGGTTGGGCACCCCAAACCATCCCGAAGAACCTACTCAGGCATGGTTTTGCTGCACTGAATGTGCTCAGTTCAAGGCTAGTCTTGCCATTTCAGAGCCCATTTGATAAGACAAAGAACAAAGGCTTTCTACCAAGGCAATCAATTATATGAGCCTTTAAAGCAAAATTTGAAAAGGACACAGTTACATATTGAAAGGAAATTGAGCCACAGAATATCCTAGTAAAACTCAGTTGGACCCACACACTGAATGCTCCAAACAATATGCTATTAAGTGCAATAAATCCAAAGAGCACCCTGGAGATTTGTTTGGAAGATCAGAATATATATTATGGATATACTATGGAAGGCTGTTTTTAACATGAAATCTACTCAATTGCAAGCTGTTGATGTTAACCATTTCTTGAAAGACCCAATATACTAATGCAGTTTATTTACATGGCAGAGAATGAAACTTCATGTATCACCTTCTCCGTGCCTTTCTTTGATTAAATTGCCTCAGTTTAATTACCAAATTCTGTTAAAGGACTTGCAGCACAGATGTAATTTCATGCAGGTGTTACCTGGTGTAATGAAACCAGATGTTTCCATCAGAATAGCCCTCCCTCATTTGAAATGTGCGTGTTGCAACAGCCTGATTTGTGCATCCATCGGTTCAATCTGAAAAAAAAATAAATAAAAAAGTGGTTGGAGGGTGTTAAGCATGATCAGATTTAGAGAATAAAATGGACATTGCCGCCTGTTGTTTCTTCTTTTCCATTTGTATATAAGCTTTACTTTTAATATTGTCCCCTGATGCATCTACTTTGATCAATTCATCGGGCTGGGCACTTCGTTGCAAAGAATTTAGGAGAATAATACACATAGGCACAGATTTATATGTGGAAAAAGGCATGGATATTCTTAATTAGACACATTATCATTTCACTAATGTTTAATCCTCGTGCACACACAATCCATGAAGCTCTTTAACGCGTTTCTACAACGGGCTAGCAAGTTTTTGGCCAGTTGCAGAATGAAATTAAAGACTGCGACTGTAGAATACCAGCAGCACTTTAACAATCCCAAAGTCCAAACTCTTTGGGCCTCTGGATGCCGAATGCTGCTCAGCACCGAAGCCCGGGCTCAGCCCCGGGGGCTGCTCGGCTGCGGGCCAGCGCCAGCAGCTCAGCACTCAAACAGCCCACCAGCCCCCTCACAACCACCAGCACTCATTCTTTGGGTGATTCTTTCTTTATTAACAGCAAATAGGGTAAATGAAAATACTCAGAAGCATTTCTGTCCTCTCCATCTCTTGCATCCGTATTCTCACCCGAAGCTTGACCCTTAGTGGAAGCTCCTCAAGCGTTTTGGTAGGCACATGAACAAGAGTTTGCAAGTTGGGGTCTTAAAATCACAGAATTGCACACACGCAGAAACACCCAAGTGCTTGTACACACGTCCTCACACGCATACACAAAGGCATTTCGTATTTGCAACCTCTAAATCTCTTTCTTTACAATTGCCTTCTTGAATGGATTTGTTTTTACGTTGTTTTGTTTCCAGGGTTTTTGGGGGGGTTCTGAGGAAAAGGGAGGGATGGGTAAGTCAACGAAACTCCTGTCTGCCCTCATTATTTCAATTCAGGGACTGACAGTACAAGACTTAATATTACAATAAAGCAAAACTGGTGTCAGCAAAAAAATAAGTTTCGATGACACACTGATATGGAACACTATGATACACCGGTAAAAACTATGTGAAAACCAGAAACACATAAGACTGCAATTTAATCTTTTTATTTGAAATATAAATATTGTTACTATCAAGCTTGACAGTATAGAAAATGTGTGCCCTGCAGCCTTCTGACAAAACAAAATTTATATTTAAAACTTCCTGAAATAATGCCTTTCATATGTGGAGTTTTGTCACATTGCAGCGGCTCTGAGCCTACCTTATGGTCCTGCACCTTTAATTATTTTATGCCTAGAAGACACATTTTAAATAGAAGAGGCGGGTTACAAGAGTTTTGACAGCTGTGGATGATTAAAATACTGACAACATGCACTGTATAAAATTCCCTGAGGTTTTAAGCCGGGTACTCACACGAGGGTTAGCGATTAGATTCCTCCCCTCCTCCCTGCCACAACCCCACCAGCCCGACCCATTTGCACCACGGGCCTGTTGTCCCCTTCCTTTCACTCAATGCAAACTTTTTTTTTTCTTTTCCTTTTAATATCTCAAAGCCACATACTTGAAAATTAGTCAACAGATTTGATTTAGTAATCTGTTCCAATTTAACAGCCCCGCAGCCAGGTTTCAGGACCAGCTGTTCCATATCATTCATGAACGGAGGACCGGGAAACCGTTTAGAGCCTATGGATGGTTTGGGGCTTTGTTTCCATCCACACCTTCCCACCTCCCTTTACAAGAGTGCTAGAGCTTGGGCTAATTTTCTGGCCTCTTGACCTACATGTTTGGGTTGCACAAAATATAATATGATGATGAAAAAAAGAGTGGTCCCCAGTTCAGAGAAACACTGATGCTCTTACCCTGAGCTCTCCTCGCAGCCTTCTCGACTTCAGACACTTGAGTTAGGGGCACAGTTGCACACTCCGGTTAAACTAGGTCTCTGCCCATCATGTTCTTTGGATTAGAAAAATGCACATGAAAACATTAATTACCCTGAGTTTGAGCTATAGCTGTGACTATGTCAGTTTGTCTCTCCCTTTATTATACTGCTGGCTAAGGATTCAAAGAAACCCTGGAAGAAGCAAATCACCTCTAAAAATATACAGAGTCATGCAAATATGCAGAGTCAGACTATCTGGATTAGGGTTGTAAGTTATTGCTCATTTTTATTATTGTTAATTCATTTTAATTAATTTAGACACTTCAAAATGCAAGAAAAGACAAAGAAGGAAATCTTATCGCCTAAAGAGCAGACTTAGCATTTGGACATTCCTTTTAGTCCCTCTGAAAAGCTTTGTGAAAAGGCAAAGATGAATTTGGGACAAAGCAGCCTCCGCGCTGCTGGTGGGTAAGCTTCTCCAGACCCATGGAGCTGCCTGGCAGAGAAGCTCAAGGATGGACAGGAAGGAAAAGCTGAGAGCTGCAGGTAAAGCAAGAGATTTTCTAAGCAATGAAGTAAAAGCAGCATCAGGCTGATGCTATGGAAAATGCAGGAAGAGATGCCCAAGTGCCGAATGATGGCAGCGGGGAGGTGCAAAGCAGAACCTCGTCACTTCAACTTAACTTACATCCAGTTACGGATATCACTGTACCAGGAAATGTTGGTTTTACCATTCCAGGCACCTCTAACAGGAAAGTGGCACATACTTTTCGTTTCTTTGGGAGCAACAGAAGTCTTTGCTGTGCACAACACTACTGGAGTTGTCCAGTTTGCAACCTGCCAGTCTCCCGCAAGGTGCACAGCCCACCTGCAACATGTTCCTCTCCTCCTGCCCACAGTCTTGCACACAGCTCTGCTCTAGGGCTCACGGGAGACTTAATGTCTCCGAGGTTAACAAAGGCAGGGAAAGGACAATGGTTTTTTTCTTATGGTGCAGTGCAAGTTATTGAAGCAGAAGTAAAACTGCAGTAGCAAGAGCCAAAAATAGTTGAAGTATTTGATTAAAGAAGTACAAGGACATAATGAGAATTTATCAAATGGTCCTGTTTTACTTGGCCAAGGGACAAAACACTCCTTTTAATCTTCAATATTTGTAAAGACAATGCTGGACATAATTTTTTTTATTAGCAATATGGAAAGACCTTTTCTCTTCCTTGAAAACTCACAAATCCACCAGTTATATACTGGGGAAACGAGCTACAGCAATAGAAATTTATAAAATGGTGCTTTACTTGTTAAGAAAACACTACCTACTGTAAAGTGTGTTGGGAAAATGACCTTCACAAACAAGGGCCTTCAGCCACGTGACTCGAGCACTTCTAAGTGCCTTGGACAAGCAAAGCAGATCCTTCTTCCTTCCCCCTCTCTCCCCATGTAAAACAAATTAGTTTAGAAGACAACTTATCTAAAGAGGATGAAGCATGTCCTAAAAGCAGGTTACTGCAGAGGTCACTGCAATTTAAAAGGATCGAATGGGTTGTTTGAGGAGTCTCTTTGGAAACGGACTCCGAGCGGGGACGTCGCCGCATCCTGGCAGTGCCCCCTGAGAGCCCCCAGTGCTCTTCGCCCTCAAGGCAGCAAGGGAGCAAGCAGGGATTCAAGGGTTCGGTGCCAGGGAAGCAGCCCTGCAAGGACAGGCATGTGTGCACTGGCAGCTCAAAGTGAACCTCCCGCGGAGCTCCTCCCGTGGCAAGGAGCTGCACGAGGCGCCCGAGACCAGCAGAAATCTGGGTGCTGCCTTTTTAAACGTTTCTGGGAATAATTAAAGCATCTCCTTTAATCCCCATTAAAGATCCCCATCACCCTCGGGAAAATGAGTTATTAAAAATGCAGGAACACAGCATGTGCCAGAGGAGACGTTGCATCAGGCACCGCTCCGGCGGCTCGCGCTCCCCGAAAGGCAGAGAGCAAAACGCATCACCCAGCGTCCTTGTCCTCACACCTGCATGGTTATATTTAGGACAGCGCTGAGTATTTTATGGCCACTGCTGTTTCCTCACTAGAAACTATCCAGTACAGAAGTTCAAGCACTGGTCTGTAAAATGCCGTGTCCATTAAAGCAGCCAAGCCCCACAGCTCAACTCCCTGCAGCTCCCCTGTTCATGCCATACATCACCCTGTACGTTACTGGTTGACTCATCACTTTCCAACCAACATTGGGATTTTCACAACGCGCCGCTTCTAATACACAGGCTGATCCGTTCAGGGTCTGCCTCTCATCTCTCTTCATCCTAGTAGTTACAGCTTAGTATTTTTGTATCCAATTATGAAGAAAGATGAGAATGAAATGGGAAATAAAAATGTGACAGGCCGAATTACAGAAATAAACGGGATTGCACACGTGATGTTAATTGGTTTTCCTGACTGCTGCAGACGCGTGGCACAGCACAAAGCAGCCCAACGGGAGCGGCTGGCCAGCAGCTCTGCACATGTCCTTGGTCAAACGAGCCCAGGGGTGGGACAGGAGGGAGCCTGGCTCGCCGTGAAAACGGAGGGCAGAGCCCAGGCTGTGCTGAGCTTGTGCTGCCTCCATCAGTGCTCAAAGCGGGAGGCGCGCGGAGAAACAGCCCCAACGTTCAAGTGGCCTTAGCCACGCAAGCATTTCTTTCAGCCTGGTCTTCGGGACCAAAGCGAAGAAAAACTGTGTCTTAACACCAGTCTTCTCTTTGGAGGATGATGTTATGAAGCAATAGGAATGAAAGCAGTAATAACTATCACCTTCTTAGGGACTTTATAAAACTTACGTATTTCAGATTTGAAAGGACTCAGAGCCCTGAACATCCAAGTGCTCTAGAAACGCAGGATATATTTTAAACTGGGCACTTGGGGCTTACTTTATGTTCCCAATCACAGTTTTTGGGATCCTATACATTAGCTGCACATATATTTTTACATATTTCTAAGAAAAAAAATGGCTTCATAAGATGATGAATTGCATGCCTTACCAGAGAACATACAACAGGTTCTAAAAATGGAACATTTTAAAATTGGTATAGATATTTATACCTGCTCTGATCCTTTGAGATGTATATTGAAATTTGTAATATAAACAGCAAAGAGTATTCCAAGACAAGCAAATTAAAATGAATTCTGCATCATTCTCTCCTGTCCTATTATTATAAGTTCTCAGGAGGCCCACAAAAATTTTTAAGTGAATTAAAACTGTATGCGAGTCTAGCAAAAGTTACTTTAAAAAACCTTAATCTTTTATTAGATCACAAATATAACAGATGTTTAATATAGCAAGTTAGGCTTATTATCACAATACATAAATAGAGCTTGTGATGGACTGTTACTGGTATTCTATGTTTTTATAATGTTTTACATTTTGTTTTCCTGTATCCGTATATATATGTATCATGTGCCATCAGCTCTTGATGACAATACTTTTTCTTCCCAGAAACCTGTGTAATTCTGTCTCTAAGGAGGAGCTATTTATCAGCGCCTGATCAAACCACCATCCATGGATCGTCTCTTGGCAGTAGCTTCCACTCTTTTCTCTTGGGTCGCTCTTAACAGGTAATAACACCGGCCTGGATGGGACCTCCCCAACCCCTGAATCATGAGGAGAGCCAGCCCCCGTCCCCACCATCTGTCCACCAGGCTCTGCAAACCTTCTGCTCAAGGCTGCATCATTACTCAGCTCCCCTGGAGGCTGCAAAGTTTTCCTCCTCATCATCCTCATTCATCTTAGATGAAAATTAAATTGGTTTCTTTTGAATTCCCTCAAGTAAGGAGAGAACAATAAGCACCATCCTTAGCATAACAAACCCTTATATTGGACAGACTATCATGGTGATTTCTCTGAAGGTTTATCAGTTCATACAACTTTTCTTCATAGATCATGTTCTATAAATCTTTGCTCTCTGGACCTTAGCATACCTTCCTGGTATTTAAAGCATGGTGCTCAGTGCAGTTCCTCAGCTGTTGACTCCCTACAGGATTTTTTTTCTTTCTCTTTTCTTCATAAGGACAATGTGACTAACAGAAAACTAAATACCGAAACATGGAGGTTTTCTGCAGGCGCTGGAGCAGCGGTGCTGATGCAAGGGACAGCACAGGACGGTGAGACCAAAGGAACAGAGAAACACAACTCTTCCTGTCAGCAGCAGTTAGTTACTTAGATCGGCTTTGCACTAAATACAGCACCAAACCCTGCCTTAAACGTAAGGAAAAAGAACTCCAAGCCAAGAAACAGCAGCAGAGCCTAGATCTCCGAAAGTTTTGTCTTTTGGGCTCACAATATTACTCAAAATACCATCTGGTTACTGAAAATACACATCCCTTATAAACAACCTTCTAAGCACTGAAAGCTGGGGCAGCGGGACAACCTTCCTGACAGATGTCCTCAAAACCTGAGCCACCAAAACCTGGCCCAAGAGAACGTCTCACACTGGACAGCAGGCAACACAAAACCTTCCCAAAACACCAAACGTTCCTAATAACGAGCAGAAAAAGCAATTGCTGCCTCTGTGTGTTGCCCCATCTGCGTGTTTTTAACATACCATGGGAAAAAAAGAGGTCTTTATGAAGGGCTGATTCATGTGTTATGTCACTTGTGCACTAAATACCATGTTATCTTCTGAAATTATAGAAAGGAGGAGGATATTTTTAGTAATTGTTGGCTACCCAAGCCACTGAAAGAAAGTATGTTTCTCTGGGTACAACTAATTCTGCTTGTGGTTTCAGAGACCACTGCCAATATTTCAATAATATATATACATTACGAACTGCTACAGCTGGCAAGGTCTATCTGTGTTGTCTATTCCAGGGAAGAATTTTGCTGCCTATTCAAAATGGATAGATTCAGAAGTGGAATCCAGCATGGAAAATGAAGGAAGGTCAGGGGAAGGGTAATATTTATGGCAGATTGAGCATTTTAGTGTGCTACTGGCTTCAGGGGCTGCACTCCCTAAAAATGCCAGTTTTTATGCACCAGAATGCTGAACAGACAGCTTGTAAGTAAAGCACTGTTTGAACTGAACCTTTGGAGACTGACAGCGCTTCAAAAGTAGTCAAAAAAGAAAAGGGAGAGAACTTTTCCATTTGGTACCGCTCCGCAGCACCATGTTCTACCCAAACTAGCAACCAAAAAGGGGCTTTTCAACGTAAAATAAGATGTTGGTGTGTTTTGGGGACGATGGGGAGTGCACAGAGGACTCTAGGATGGCTCTGGAGGTGGTGGGACCAAATCCCACCCAAGACCTGCCAGCATGAACTCCGGCACAAATCAACAGCAGGAGTCAGCGCTCCAAGGCTGAACCTGTTCTTGGGGGAAGCACAGGAGAGGTGGTGGGGCTGACGGGCCCAGAGGAGCCCTGCATGGAGAACAGCTCTTTAGTTCAATAATATAAATACAGGGGACTGTAAAAACCTCTCCTGGCCACATGACCGTGCATCTAACTAATGAGTGTGGGCTGAGCTCATCCCGCCCATAAACACCATTAGCTTTCCACGTTGACAGGCAAATGTTTATTGTCCAGGACTGAATGGACATAAATTCTGCACAACAGAACCCCTCAAGTCTACAGAGCCATTTTGACAGGAAAGGGAATGAAAATAAAAGGTGCTGTAAATAAAGAAACATGGAAAACTTTCTTCATTAGCATCAAGAAACAAGTTCCCCTCTGTGCCTTCAAGGGGCTCGGCCCTCGCGCAGCAACTGCTAATGCAGCCACCTCTGCCGCAGAGCACGACAAGGACATAAACTGATCAAAGCTATTTACGTATTCCTCAACGGCTCTTCCAAAGAGTCCCTAATAATATCACTAAATTACATGTGGAAAATACTATGTAATTCATAATATCAATTAAGAATCCATTTTCTCTTGGTTAATTCAATGATCAAACTCGTCCTGGCTCTAGCTGGAGCACACTGCACTTCTGACTTCTCAGAGTTACTTCCAGGCGCCTTCGAGCACAATTTGGGTTCGGATTGAGCATCCCCTGCGCAGCCACCCTTTCCACGTTGGGCATAACAGACCTCCCCGAGTCAGACAGCAGCCCTGCCCCCTGGTTCACGGATGCACTGGCAGGTCCTGCTCCCTGCTCTGCCCTTATGCACATTTTGGTTTCCTTCACTATAAGCTGACTTAGAGATACTTCCAGGAGAGGAAAGTTATAACTCATCTGAAAAGATTCTGTGCTTTAAGGAACAGGCACCTTCCTCCTGGATCTTAAATAATATATCACGTAATGCAATTATTCTATGTCTCCTGGTCATCACATGGTCTGGGGAAATCATAGTCAGCCTTTCACTATTGGGAAGTAAGGATTCTGCTGTACTGTGGACTACACAGACTGCATTCCTCCTCTTGGATAATCTCACCTCCTAGCGGAACAAGCCGATGTTAAAAATGACAACACACTCTCCCTTTCTCCTGCATATCTATTAATACAAAATGCAATAAATACGCTTTGGCATACTCACTTATTCCAAATACACAAGCAATTGCACTGTATGCTGTTCAGCAGAACCCCCTTCTCTCAACAGGTGCCGGTTTCAGGTGTGTGACTGTCCCCTGCACTCCATCACTGCAGTCACACTGCACTACAATCGCATCTCCACTCAAAGAACATTGCCATTTTTCCCAGATCAGACACCTGCTATCAATTTGAATGGTATCTGATTGAATATTTGTGCAGGAAGGACAAGAATCAATTATTCATGAGTACTAAACAATAGACTGTATAAACACAGTTCATGAACCTGAATCCTTTACAACCTGGCTTATCTGCAATACATTTCGAAGGGCAGCCACATCTTTTAAAATACTGACATATATATGGCACAAAAAAAAATAAAGAAGATAAAAGAGGAAACACGCTTTTGTTAAAGAAAATGTAAGATGTTTTGGATTAGGTGGAGTTTCTTCTCTTTTGCCCATAAAAGTGGTAATATTTAACTGGTTGACTAAATTTAACTAGACATCTCATATGACAGCCTTTTCCCTGAGACTCCCAGCTCGGATTCTGCTGAACCAGGCCATTTGGGTAATTCAGATGAGCACCAAAATATATGCAACTTTTGGAAGCTTCCCCAGGAGCGCTGTGTGAGTTTTGGACTCCCACCTGTCCTTGGCAATTTAGCTGAACAAAACAGTTTGAGGGTCTCCTGTCATGAGGTCTTCTCCACTGTATGCAGCCATGCTCTTTTCTTGGCAGCCTCTCCAGTTTTAGGTTTCAAGTACAATTCAGTTAAACCCTGGCCAGCTGAGCAGGCACCAGCAGAAACCCTGTGCCCTGTTGTCTCACCTGGGCTTCGTGGCACAGCTGGTCTGATTTGTGGTTTCGGGGAAAACCTCTGACATCACGATGGCACAACACAGAAGTCAGACTCCTAAATACTGCATTTGTTAAAATTTCCTTCCTCCCTTCAAACAGACTGCGAATGCTGTTGTCAGGTTTAATATATCTGCATGTATATTATTTTTATTATCTTATGGTAATGGTTTAAATTTCAATACAAATGTCCGGAGCATGTAGCAGTCTGAAATTACAGTATCCATATTTAAAGTCCCAAGATTACAACTTGTACTGGCGAGCGCCTGAACTAACATGAAATACAATTTGAATTCAAATCAATCCTCCGATTGACTTAAAAAAGGCAACTAGTGCTGTTTATTTGTTTTTATGGAAAGTAATACAGGCAATTAACTCCCTTCATACCTTAAGTGTCTGAGTTAGAGGAGTCTCTAATATAACACGGCATGCTTGATGAATAACATTTGCAGTGATTTACTTCAGAGCAAGTGACTGGCAGGGATTTTGATACAAAAATTGTGGTGTGATAGGCAATGGGCAACTCAGCTGTACAAACAGCGCGAGAAAGGAAATTGTCTCAGGTTGCATTTTCTGCTGGGCAGGCAGCGAGGGAGGAGGAGGTAAGTCCTTCCCAGCTCCAGTAGCTGCTGCTTTAAGAGAAGAAATGACAAGGTTATGGGTTCTCCCTGTGCCATGCATCTCCTTCATAAATTTTAGCACTGAATTATAAATAAAACATACAAGGACTCAGCTCAATGAGAAATATGTCTGGACTTTGGCTCTGTACAGGTCTGCACAATCCATACAAGCTGCTTAACATTGATTTTCTTTGGCATCTTTTGCAGGCCGATGCTTGGCTGCGCACAAGGCAGACGGATCTCCTGCTTATCAGGCCCCCTGCCACTATCCACAGCCAACCGCTCCGTGATGACCGGGCCCAACCGGTCCCTTGGTTCCCCGACAGGATCTCCCAAGGATGGGACCTCAGCTTTGCCCACCACCATCGCGGGGCCTGCCAGGGTCCCCAACCCCTCTGCAAACGGGGTCTCTACGGCCGCATGTCGCCCACGCTCCGCCAAGGCCAAAGCAGCCCCACGTACATCTCCTCCTTCACTCGGGGCAAAGCGGGAGGAAAGGCTCATCTTTCATACATCTACAAGTGAAAAAGGCGGCAGCCAAGCCAACACGGTGCTCTTTCTCAACACGGAGAGCTAACCAAACCCCCTGAGTCTGCAAAACTGGGCGGAAAAATTGCAAAAAAACAAATTTCGCCTGTGGTATTTTCATATCTTCGCCCTGGCCCTGGCTAGAAAAGTAAATGGTCTTGGTGGTTAGTGCCTGGGGCCAGGAGCGAGGAGCTCTGGGTTCTGCTCATGCTTCTGCTACTGACTCACTGCAGCAAACTGCTTGGACAAAATTCTTGAAAAGCATTTGCAAATTTTGGGAGCCAGTTTTTTTGCATAAACAAGGAGAGATGTGTAGGCGTAGAGTACCTACCGCTCTGCGAAAAGCCAGGGGGAGATTCTGGCACGCGCTGCTCCACTGTCAGGCATCCAGAGCACGATCTGGAGCTCCGTTTAAGAAGACACAAAACGTTCTTCACTCCGAATCAGAAAGCTGAGAGCTCCTCCTGGGCCCAACAGATATTCTGATCCACAGAGGCAGGATTTAGCATTCAATCACACCCCAAAATACTCGACACATGAGCCTGAGCACTCCTCGTTTATCTATCTGCTCTTTGTGGGGGCAGTACATGAATGTCTTAAAAGTCCTCTGATCTTCTACCATGGTGTGTCAGAGAGCCCAGCAACCCCCCAAGATGAGATCTACTTCAGAACGGCAAAATACTTCTACAATATTTCAATGAACCTCAAAAAGAGTTTTAGGTGAAGTCTGCACCGTGCAGAAATATTGCAGTGGGGAAGTACGTGTTGGGTGATCCTAATTTTTGCACATTGTTGTTTTCCTAAGTAATACTTCCCTATGTATAAAGAATATATATATATAAAAAAAAAAATCAGTTTCATCCTGACAGATAAATTTGGCCACTTGAGCAAGGGCTACTGAAATAAATATTTGATTGGGAGAAAGACATAGACTCGTAGAATCATAGAATTCTTAAGGTTGGAAGGGACCTCTAGAGGTCATCTAGTCCAACATGCTCACAGTAAGGTCAAAATTTTCCTTTTGAAAATAATTTGGACACATTTCTGGGGAGATCTATCAATCACAGCCAATCCTTGCAATTGGCTCATCCAAATAATGACTGTTGAGCATGTAAAACAAATCGGGCAGGACCCTGCCCTGAGAGCAGGAGGTAGAGCTCTCATCAAAATCAATCCTGCTCTGGATATAAAAGGTCACGGATAATTATGCACATGTAGCTAAGACGGAAATTTGCCTCACTGAGTGATACTGCCCCTTCACTTGCAACAACACAAAGTAAACAGTAAAAGGACAGAACAGAACAAGACATCCTCACTGCTTTTCTACCCAACGAATGCTGTGTTTTACCCCACAAGTCATCTGCTGATGAAACTGCTGCATTTCCAAACTGATGCATTTCTTTGCCAAGGGCAGGTAACACGTGGCGCGCTCTTCCCCTCCACCCACTTTCAATTCCCATGTTCCCAGAGAATTCTCTCTCTAGATTTATTCAAATCTTTGGAATTCAGTTGTTAATTGAAGAAAATCATGGCACTTCAATACTGAGCTCAAACACTTTCTCCACCTATTTCCACACCTCTGAGAAAATCATTTAAAGAAAAGCCACACAGATGCTATTGCTCCACGAGCAGAGCACAATCAACAGCATGGTTACAACTTGCTGTTTAAGTTGGAGAGAAATATATTTAGAGAAGAAATGAGAAAATCAAACCAACCATATCTGAAAAGGCATGGTGAACATGTCCCTGGCCTTATGTCCTTTATGGAAATTGTGCTTATACAACAGATAACTCAGCAATGCAGTCAATAACTGGCAAACTTGATACTTCCAAAGGCACCGAGGGCGAATGTCAGCCAGGGCTGATGCGCGGCGGTGAAGGCCCGGCCTCCCAGAGGCCGCCTGACAAGTTAGCAGGGGCCTCTCCTCCTCCTCCTCTCCCGCAGGGAGGGTTTGCACAGCCTGTGTTCCTGCAGTAAAGGGCATCCCGGCCGGGCAACCTTAGGGAAGGGGGCAATGCCCTCCTGGCCCTCTCAGATGCAGATTGCACGGGCTTGATTTCCCTCATTTCCTTAGGTTATCCTACGTTTCCATAGCTACAAACGTTATTTGTGCTTGGAAATGATCCTGCCCGCTTTTTATCCCCATATCCCATAAACATGTATTTGGATTTTAAATCCAATTCTAAGGCTTGTGTGATTCTGTTGCTGTTTTTGCAAGTACAGTATTTCTGTCCTGTTGCAAAAACTGGAAGCGTCTTCAGCGTTTGCAAGCAGGAAGCGCCGGAGTCAGCGCGGAGCCCCCGGGAGCGCGGTGCTCTGCAGCCCTCTTGTTTGCACTGAAATATCTGGGAAGGTCTTTGGGGAAAACATACCGCGTATCCCTGTAAGATCCAACCAAAATATCATCTATCCTGTCCTCAATACAACAGCTCTACTGAGATAAACAGTTTGCGGGGGGAAGGAGCCCTTCCACTGTAAATCATACTAACCAAACACCGCCTGGCCAAATTCTCTGCCCTCTGCTCCAGCGAGATGCTGTTTGTTCAAGAGGGAGTCTGATTATTTGACAAAATTTAGGAGGTTAAAATTAAGACAACATAACTTGCGGTCCTCTAAGAAATTATTCTGTTCTTATTTTCTCACTTCTCTTTTTCTTGGCACCAAGGGACTTTGGGTCAGAGCTAAACAGCTTATGAACTCATTTCCTAAAATTTTCAGTCTCCCAAAAGCTTGCTTTCCTTGGATTATTTTTAATTCAGTCAATTTGTAACACATATTCAGCCTGTATCCTCCACAATATTTTATGATAAATCCCATTCAATTTCACATGTACAGTTGCAAGCTTTATTGCTTAACAAACATTTCATCTACTCTCCCATAATTTATATCTGAATGGGTTTATTATAGACATAGCATTTCATTCATTGTGCAGTTAATTCTGTAACATGCTGCCTGTTTTCTGTATGGTCGCTCTACCATTATGTGCTTTCAGTACAATTGAATTTTTCCTTGGGAGCTTTATAAAATGGTTTATGAATATGTAATACAAATTGTATTAACAAGGCAAATGTACTTTTCATTTCTTTTGTGAGCATTTCCAGTCAATGGCTAGTAGGAGAACAAGCTTGGCAGAATGCGTCTCCCTCACTACCTATTCACTAGGGCTCTCCCTACAATATTCTTTTTAAAGGCTCATCACTTCAAAAACAAAAGTGTTCTAAAATCTCATTTGATGCAGCAGTTGGCTCCATGGAAGAAAACAGAAAAGCTCCACAACCCAACTTCCCTCTTTCTAGAGACTTTTCCCCTTCTGCTCAGGTAAAAACATCTTTGGTGGATACTGTTTTGAAAAGGCATTATCTTTTATGACATTCATTTCAGGCGGTCTATTACTTTGATTTCCATAATGTATTTGTCTTACATGAGCATCTAGAAGCACCGGTCCTGTTGCATGACATGCCTACATGCACATAAACCAAGGAGGTGATTCTTGGGCTGTGATTGACCACACACATCAGATGAGACAGAAGTGGATACGACTGAAGAACTGGAATAAGAGCAGGACGAGGGAGGGTTACAACATATCTAACACAGACAAGGTGCTCACCAGCTGTGGGAAGGGCTGGGAAGAGGAGGGACGCACAGATGACACCACGCAGTCACGCAGGGCTTTGAGGGAGTGCCCGGGATGAATGTCAATACATTCACAGAAATGTAAAAATGAGAAGCAATGGGATCTTTATCTAAATTAGATGGCTTCCAGCTGATGGAGATGATTTGCATACTTGGAAATGAAGTGAGGCCCGTGGCCTGCCTGTGCACATAGGCAGCTCGTGTGCAAAGGCAGACACAAGCTGAGCTTACAGTAGAACCTCTAAGTTCACCACAGTGCCCTTCTAAACCTCAAAGGGGGCTTCAGTAATGCACCTTAGCTGCTGCTACCCGTCCTAAATCCCCAGATCTCTCTGTGATGGAAGATCAGTCGCATTAAATGCCCTCTCTCCCACCCACCACCTTGACAAGCACAAACACACACTGGAACAAACCAGGCCTGCTGCACTGACTGGTGACTATCCCTGCACTGGACAGCACAGAAATACAGCCGGACAGATCATGCAGTGGAGAGCTCTAGCTTCTGCTCTCAGATCCCCGACACACACAGGGAGGAAAAAGCCCTGGTGCTGCTCTAGGCCTTGGAGTTACTCTGGATTTGTATGGAAACCATCAGGAAAGACTCACACATTTCATGAAACGTAGGTGCCTGTAAAAGCACTGACACTTTAGGAGACTGAAGTGCCCAGCTTTCACAGAAGGGACCTTTCTCCTCTGCCTTCACTCCCTTAGCACAGGCCGAGTGGGGCTCAGTAACGAAATGCTCAGGCAGAGCATGTGATGCTTTCAGAGAGCAGACTCCTGGCAGGGCTCAGAATTAGCAGCCCGGGCTGCTGAGCCATACCCACTCCTTATTGAATTCCTCCAATTACAACTTTACTGGTATTTTATATTAGCATTAACAAAGGACCTGAACAAGCTGCAAGGAAGGGATGCTATATTTTAAATAAAAGTCCAGGTAATGTGCCACTGGGGACCTTAGGATCAAATGAGTTTTTATATTTTTATGTAGAAAGTAATCACTTTTTCATGATTGTGGTTGCTACATCACTGTTATTAAAGAGTTTATTACCCTTTGGAGGATACTGCTCTTTGGAACTACATGCTTGCAGACCAAAAGAGTCAACGTAGCCTCAACCCTTAATTCTCAATAGAGCCACAGGGCCAGAGCACACGAGAGTGCTGGAGCGGGCACGGCGCTAACCCGGCTGCTGCCCGCGGAGCCAGAGCCGGATGCCACCCAGAACAGAAAGTCGTTATATGGTCATCTGGTCTGCAGACCTTAACACACCGAGTCTCGAGTTGGCTTTCAGGGAAACAGGCCAAAAAACAACACGAAAGGAGACAGCAAATCGGCCAGAAAAGGCCAGTTACTACAAGGAATGGAAAATTACTTAACAGGCCAGTTATCCCTATTCAAACTTTAGAAAACCTCAGAACTTCTTCCTGGGCTATTATATATCTATCATTTATTACCAGCTTCACCTTTAGCCCTTTCAAACCTTGGAAGGATTATGCTCTCCGAGGAATTATTTTTTAACAAAGTAGCCAATCTATTAGAAGACCCACTCAACCTTCCTTTACAATCAAAAAGAGGTCAATATCCTTTTTCCACTAATTTGTTTTTCAGCAAGCCCAATGCTGAATATTACAAAGAAAAAGAGTGCCAGCTCCTGGAATAAACATGAGTTCCCTGAATCTTAAATACCTCTTCTTCCATCTCAGGTCCAGACTGCACTCAAGAGAACTGTCATTTAGGCAGGAAGTTCATTCCATAGGTTTGGGTTTCTACATCCCCCATAGTTTCCCAGACTAACACTACAGTTCAATATACACATTGCAAAAAGCAAATATGATTGCTGAAGTTTCCTGCTTGAGACTCCTGTGATGCAAATCCCTGGGTGGTGCTACTCTTTGGTGTTGTGTTTCTTTTCGAGGGGGAAGATATCTATATGATATGCTAACACTGGAACGCAAACATCTAAAGACAGCTCTAATAAGCACATCCATATCATTACCTGTTGCTTCACTGAGACAAGAAAGGAATCTCCCGGAGGAAGATGAGCAGGAATGTATTATCACAGCAACTTAGGAAATGCAAGTGTCCTACATTGGCCAAAAGGTTATAGAAGGTGACCAAAAAACTAGTGCTCTCTTTCCTTCCTCTCAACACTAGCAAAATAGCCTTGCTTCTTTTTCCCTGACAAGCTGTTAAATAAATACCTATATTGAATATAGGAGGAAATGACTCATCAGTTCCACACACAGTGGCTGCTTCTGTTTCCATAGCATGGCAGCAGCACTGGTTACAAGAAATCCATCAATAATATCAGCACAACAAGGGAAAACCAGATCTCCTGAAACATATACATTCATGTGTAAACTACCCGGGGTATCTGCTGCGTAGCAAGCTATCATTTATCAAATCCGTCTTCCAAAGAACTGGTGTTAGCCATCGCACCAAGGAGAAATTGTGCTCAGACCGGCATCATCGGTGCCCCCAAGAAGTATTCACTGTCTGCGGCCAAGGACACGTTAACCACGTACCCCATCCTGTCCCTGGGGCAGGGCTGGAGGGAAGCAGCTCCTCAGCCTTGCCGAGATTGACACTCACCCTTACTGCAAACACGCACTGAACTCAGCCCCTGTCCACGTCTGCTCACATACCCTCGAGGTCATAAACCACATCGCACATTGATGTGACCCAACAATGCAGAATCTGCACAGCAGTAACATCTCTGCTTACACTGTTTTACTTAAGCCACAAGGATTAAGAACCCCCATGGTGCCAGAAATGCACTAATTACCTGCAGCAGCCATGGGAGCCAGACACCCTGCACTGTCTGGCCAGCCAAGGGATCTTCACCCGCGTTCCGGACAGACACTGGATTTTTTTTGACCACTGGCCTTATAAAATGAAAGAATTGTGCAGCCCTGTGTCTCTGTCCACACATTAGGCCCCTTCTGTGTAACAGGCAGGAAAATTACATTGAAATATCAAAAATATAGAATTAAAAAAAAAGCAGCCATCTCAAGACCAATCAGATCCTGTGAGTAAGAGATAACCTAACAAATTCATGAAATTCTATAAACATGTGCTGGAAATAGACAAAAGAACCACTTTTGACTCTTTCTATAAAATAACAAATAAATAAATAAAAGTAATGCCACACCAGGAGCAGCAGAGTATATCTTTTAATTTTTCTTTTTTTTTGCCTATTCTAAAAAAAAGTGCTTATTAGAAATCCCATTGTTAAAGAGGACTTTTTAAACCCTGCTACAGTACAGTATTTCCAATAGGTGTATACATGTGTGTATAGCATACACTATATGTTAGTATAATAGATATCTTATTAACATTTTTCTAAGGAACACTCAGAAATGATAGAATTCTTTTCACTGATTTTCCACAGACTCCCATAGATCATCCAACCAAGCATCACAGAAGAACAATATTTGAATAATCTCTACTCTGAGTAATAGCTTGAACATAAAAAATTACTATGTTGAAGGCAGCCAGTGGACATATATCACACTATCCCAGTAACTAACTTTCTTATCACTTCATTTGGCGATTTCATCTCTCCTGAAAAAATAAGGCTGTAAGATACTTCTGTCTCTTGGAGTCAAGACGAGTGCATTGATACTATCTGTTTTAATATATCACAGCACCCTTGCATCAGTTTCTGTGAAAATGTAGAAAATCCAAGGGAGGGGCTCAAGGAAACAAATCCATACCCAATGTTTGCTCTGTGTAAGTTTGGCTTTCGCTCCTCTGCAGCCTTTTCATTACTGGCAGAGAGCACCGGCCTAACCCTCTCTATAGAAAGAATAATCGTAAATCTGCATGGAGTTCAGCATGATTAGTTTCCTTTGGAGTTGGGCCAAAGAATAAGCCTTTCTCCAATACAGACTTCACATACATGCTCAGCCAAGAATTCATTTATTAATCCTTTCTATCAGCCTGGATTAAGCCATCCAGGAGCCCTAGTGACATCAAGTAACTCTGTGCCTTGAGATACGCCTCTTAATCAACGATCTCCAGAGCCGCAGGTAGAGGCTGCCCCGAGCACAGTCCTGCTGAGTCTCTCCGTAACTCTGGGGTCCCCCGGGCCACCCGCTCAGCACAAGGCTCTGCTCTCACCCCCAGCACCAAGAGGCTCTGCTCCTTTGGGGCCAGGACACAAAACGCCAGCGTGTGTCACAGGCCCGAGACTGCATGAGTATTTGGACAGTCTAACATGTTGGAAAGAACTGTGTAGCCAGAGAAGACCAATTCTAAGAAATACAGTGCAGCCAGGAGCTCCTTCACTCCCAGCCCTCAACATCTATGAAAAGACTTGAGCTGCCACCCAATATGTTGAAGCCTCCTGGAGCTCTGCTTAGTCATAGCACACAGTACCACCTCTGTAAAAAATGCACTCTTACTTTCATTCAACTACTATTTTCAACAAAGTGTCTTAAAAATTCAATCCTTTAATTTTCTAAGAGCTCAGCTGAAAAGCCTATTTGAGGCTTCTAGCTGCTACAGGTTTCCCAATTTTAATTCATTTTAAAATTCAGACTTTGAGGTTGATACCCTTCTTCAGAAGCAAGATTATGCTCAAAGCCTGATTTCCCGCCGCTTTTATCTCTTTGGCTCTCTGTCTCCCGGAGCGCTAGCGGGATCTCTGGGGCGCAGAGCTCCGCGGGCGACACCCACCTGGTGGGTCTCAAGGGGACCCCCCTCTCCGCCTGCGTCCTGGGGGATCCCCAGCACTGACCAACAGTGACACCCCTCACAGAGGACTAACAGACCGTCACTGCTTCCACCGTGAACGACGCAGCCCTGCGCTGCTCGGCCTAGCCCTGCAAATACCCCCGCCTCGCTATCCCTCACTGCCATTCCATCCCTCCGATCTCTTCTGCTTCAGCCCTCAGCAGCTCCAGGGAGACCAATCCCGCAGTTGCGACCAACTCCTCTGGTCTCATGATCTACAAGAGACACAGGTTTGGTTAAGGGTCGGTGTGCTGGCACGTGCTGCTCCAGCTTATATTCTGACATATCCCTAAGCATCTGCTGACCTTCCACTTACAGTATGTTAATTATATCCTGGAAACTTAGAGCAACAAATGTAAAGCTGGAGAAGGGAAAAAAAATGGGGGGGGGGGGATTTGAAAGTTTTAACAGAAAAACTGTAATTCATAAATATTATGACTACAAGGGAAAATGCACCACAGCTTGATCACACAACAAGAATAGCAATTAGGAACAATTGTTGAATTTAGTTTAGGTATGCAGCATACGTAGGTAAATACACTGAATGCTAATGGTTTTATAATAGTCTTATTAATTCACACACATAGTTAATGTTTAAGATAAACTCCCCATCTTTAGAGTAATTTATGCATTCCACTTTTATAGAATTCCAATTGAATGAATATGAACATAATCATTTTGCACAAATGTTCTCCAAGGAGTGTGCGGAGAGTCTGAGGCAATGCCGAGGCTCCCCACAGCTTTATTCATAATGGATCAGTCTATTCATTCCTTATTAATTTAATGGAGTACAACTGAGCAGTCTAGCAGCTTGAGCTTATGAGTGTTTCACAAATGGGGCTTTTTGCCTGTAATCGCTTAATCCTACTGGCTAGGCCTCATAAATTGAATAAAGGAGTGAACTAGGTTTTAATTAAGTCTAAGGAATGAGCTTGTCTGAAAGATACTCCAGCCTCTTATGATCGCAGTGGTGAAATGTGCTTGTCCAGGACCTTGGCAGGGGCCAGCAACTGACGCTAGGTACATTAGAGACCAGTTGCTTTGATGTAAAGTATGTGTTAAAGCCTTTTTTCTTTCTTTTTTTTTTAATTAAAAATTCATTTTCCACTGTCAGTGCCATCCAAAAGCCCAAGTGAAAGAGCTACAGCAGCAAGAGGAATTTGGGATTTGCTCCTTCTGACTTCCCAGCACAGGCCACAGAGGATGGAGCACACTGCCACCATAGGGGACTCAGTGTTTGGCCCTAGAGCGTTTCTTAGAGCTCACACCAGGGCTTAACACCCAGGCAAGGCAGGACTCAAGCTAATCCTGTGGCAAACATACCAACTGGTGAGCCTGGCGCTCACCCCTTCCCTGAGGTCCCACACTCAGTCCAGGGGCTCAGACCCCAACTGCTACTAAACCAGAGTGGGACATAGATTAATAATCCTCTCCTACCTTCCATGGGGGTGCAAGCCTGCTAGCCTTTCCTAAGGAAAGCTGAAAGTGAGATCATGGGTCTTGCAAAATGTACCTGCAGTCACTTTCCTCTAAAGTTCAGTCACTGGCAAAGCAATTTTCTTCAGGGTTTACAAACAGAATTGTGAGGAACCCTAAACCAAGGGCTGTTTTTTTTCTTTTTCTTTTCTATACACCGAACAGGGGCAAGGCAATGTTTCTGCTAGGGTTTTACTGCTGCCGAGTACCCCAAAGTGTTCTTTTACCTACCTGTGGTTGTTCCACACCAGCACAACAGCACAGTGAAGTTCCAGCAAAAATCAGTCCCTATTTGCTGCAAGCTCCATATGAGTCCGTGCACAGAGATTGCTCCCCTGACAGTCTAATGAGTATCCACCTAAGGGCAGTATTTCAGGGACTTGGCATTTGGTGGTTTCCTTCCACATTTGGAAATCAGAAATGGGAAGCATAACATTGGTGAAAGGAAGGCTAATTTGCCTGGCTTGCTTCGTGTGGGTTTTACTGAATTATACTGCTGCCCTTTAGTCATGTTTTGGTATTAATTTAGCTGTAGGTTTAAGGTATGCCAAAGGCAGGAAGGCGATGAATTTTAACTAGGCACCCATCTCCCAGCACGTTCTCTAGGGCTCCTTTGAAAACCCAGGCCCTAGAGCTGTCATGCATGCGAGCGTGCTTGTCTCTGGGCATGTTGTATATATTTGTGCATACTCACATTTACATAAATAAATAAAGTGACATGATCAGATTTTCAAAGGCATTCAACGCGGTGAAGCCCCCCTGTTGTTCTCAACAAGCGCGTGTGCACGCTGAGCTCTTCCGAAAATCCAGCCCAAATCTCCCACTCCAGGGAACGCTGAACTTACCCATCTTGGGCCTCAGAGCGAACATGCATGATTCCTGATCAGAATTAAGTTTTAATTGCTTTGAAAGACTCCGATCTGAGTATGTGTGTGTGGGGAACAACGCATCCCTCTAAATGGTTGGCTTTTCAGTTAAACCCAGTTCTGGGAGTCCAGTGACGAGGCCGGGCGTCCTGGCAGCTGGAGGCTCCGAGGACGGGCGTGCGGGCTGGGCCAGGCTGCCACAGCCCACCGTGGTGACAAAAACGGGGTGAAGAGGAAATAAAGCTAAACAAACAGCAGAATTGCATCTTAAAATGCAAATGTAAGCTATATTTATTTAAAGAGCTGTTGCAATTGCTTCACTAGAGTTCTTTAAAAAAAATCCCTGGCATTTAACCCCCTGAACAGCTCATTTTCTGTGCGCAGAGCCACAGGAGCAGGCAAGGTTCATCTTGGGGACGATGGACCTACAGTGTTCAGTATTTTCAGAGCTGGCATCTGTGAGGAGGTAGCTTAGCTCCTGTTCAGGACCTAACATTATTTTCAGTTTTGATTACATTTTCTAAGCTAATGAAAAAAACATTTTTCAATTATTCATACAAGGAACAAATAAGATGACTACAGTGTATGAATATTAAACAGCGGGGACCTCTAGATGTACTTCTGGTAGTCACACTCACGGGAGCCCGTTTCCCTGTGGTTTTGAAAGAAAGACTTACTTTGGAAAGAAACACTCAGTTACAAAACCGCAAAACGTGACAAATGCAGAGCAAGGTCTGACAGCAGCAGGGCCTTCACCAGCATGCCAAAATGGCCATAAAAACTGTTCTTTTGGTTAACCAATGTCTCACCTCCAACCAAACTCCCCATGCAGCCAACCCTGTCTTCAGGTCAACCCCTTGCTACAAGCAGCATCTTCCGTTTCAATGTGAGCAGGGATGGAGCAGTAGCTTAAAAGCACTTTTTAAATGAGTGGGAAACTGTAAGTACAGTGACAACTGCCTCCTGAATAAATGCATAAAGGCCTCTAAATCAAAAGCTACATAATCAAAGAACTTCCGATCTATTTTTAAAAATGGATAATTTTCTCGCATTTTAAACCAATGGCACTTAAAAGAGATAACATATAATAGACTGCAACATTTTCCCAAACTCCTGCAATTTTAAAGGTGTTGCTAACACAGATCTATTGACTGATCCACACTAATTACTTAAAAAAGATGCTCCAGGGCAAATCACACACTCACAGTCAATTTACAAAGGAGGTTATTCAGCAGCTGACAAGGTGCATAGTTCCCTTTGAATAGCTGTCGGACTGAAAAGAAAACAAATACCAAACACAAAGTAAATATATAGAAAACATGCTTAAACCAACACAGAATTCTTGTCACACTGTTAATTCCTCTGTTTTCCAGCATCCCACACAGAGAAAATGCACAAGTGGCATAAATATCACATCTGCATAAGAATTAGTTGTGAAGTGCTAATTTGTAAACCTCCTTGAAAAATATTTGGGGTACTTCTGCAAACACTCAGCATTTATGACAGGAGAAGCAACCCTGGCAGATAGCTTCACATGGGTGCAATACCTCTACAGAGAGCACACGGTGTCACCCCCTCTCATTTTGAACGGAACAGGGAAAGAGATTTGGTTTGGAAGCTGCTCTAAACTCTGCTCTTTTCTTCCTGAGCAATTCCTTTGCATTTCACGGGAAGGGAACGGGTGGAAATGAGGAACATGTACGTACCTAGGCAGCCCCTGCTTATTTCACTCTGTGCTGAGCTGACCTGAGACACCCCACAATTGACACGAGCAGTTCAGTGGCACACCAAACCCTTGCTGTGTGCAGCAGGCTCATTTGCAAAGGACACAGAACAATTAACAGCCCGTTGTGGCATGGCCAGCACGGAGTCCAGATGTCCATAAATGCATTTGAATAAAATCTACATTTGCAGGAAAAAAAGGGGTAACCATTGTTACCTCTGTCAGAGGGCAGCTGAAGTCACCGGAGGGGGGCAACGTGGCCAGTGGGTTTTGCCAGTGGCCATCGGGGTGTTCTCACCGGCGGCTGGTCCCGACACCGCTCGCCCAAGCTCCCTGCTTTACTGCATTGAATCAGACATCAGCGAGTTGCTTAGACAGGCAGGACAGAACGGCTGACAGGCTAGGGGTATTTTTTGCATTCCCCCCATTTGACAGAACAGAGATACAATGAGAAAGCAACCCGCATTCGCATCATCCCTGAAAAGCAGGATGCAGCGCTGTCTGTCCCAACAGCTGTTCGGCATCTGAATGAAATACTGGAGCCAGTGCTCACCCATCTCATAACATCCCTTTTGTAAGTCTCAGAGGTCACCTAAACACATTTATTGACTTCATTATTTTTATACAGGAAGAAAAAATTGATGGTGCTACAGAGCTGAGCAAATAACTCACAATAAAATCTTTATCCAATATATTTCATCTTTTTATATATATATTTCATCTTTTTTTTTTTTTTTTTTTTTTTTTTACTGTTCCCGCAACACAGCGAACTTCTTGCATTTAACTATTATCTAAAGCCACTATCTGAGAATCTCTGCTGTAAATTTTTCTGTGCTACAAGATGTTCTTGGAAAGTTCAGGGTGAATATTTACCATTAAGATCATGTCTATTATTTAGATGAACCATGCAGTACTATTTCTGTTCCCTTGTATATTTGTATAATTTATAGCATAGTGTGACTTGTAAATTTTACTGGTTAGTGTACATGACAAATCCATGACCAGTTGTTTAGAGTAGCTCAGAGTCTAAGACTTGTCAATAATTAATTTCATGGGGAGCAAAATTAAAAGGCAATTTGAAAGGTTCACATCCCAGGTGTCCTATCCAGAAGAAACAGAGAGTGGAAAATATGATAGCAACGCACAAATCAGAGGTTGATTAGTGGAACCTATTCTGAAATGAAACTCCCTGCGGTATTTTACATGAGAGCCTGGATAAATTTGGTTGACTTCTTTTTTTGAAATAAAAACTACTTAATTCTGAGCATTCATTTCACTCATGACCTGAGCGAGAGACAACCAAATTCTCAGACCACATCAGTCACCGTCGACCATTGCTATAAATCTAATGGCTGAGAACTTACAAAAGGAGAGACTACAAACAATGTTCCCGGAATAGCCACTTTCTGCATGAACAGCATAGCCTGCAGTGTGCTCAGGTGAGGCATATTAATAAGAACCTAGATGAGCCCTGGGTCGTTCAATGATACGATGGTATCAATTGCTGCTGCTAGAGATGGGCACTGATTTCACAATATGCTGTTTGGAGAAGCAGACTCGCTTCAGTGGGCTCATATTCGGATCCTATTTTGAGGCAGGCTAAGGAATTGGGACGACCTCGAGTACAGTTATGTACGCTTTTAGAGCGCTCTTAGGCATGAGTCTCTTCAGATTGAATGCAGTCTGAAATTTGACCCATCCCCATTAAAACAAATGAACCAGCAAGTCGAGCCCGTAGCCCAATATGAGTATAAAAATAACTGAAAGCCAGCCTCCCCACGGGCGCAGCACCGAGGGACGGCTCGTTGGCCGCCAGGTAGGCGCAGAGACCAGCACAGACGCAACCGGCAGCGGGGACGGGGCCGCGCGCACGGACCAGCGCCAGCCCCTAAGGGCGCACGGGGGCCACTCAGGTGTCTACTCCATAGAACTGAGCCACAAACCTGGTACAAACATGTCTCTTCAGCACGGGGAGACAAGCTGCAACCATTTCTAAAGCCTTAAGTGATAAACTGATTTTATCCAAATGCTCTCTCAATTTCCGTATTTTCATGCATTTTTAACTGAGGTTATTTTGAGACTAGTCCAGTAAGTCTACGTCGAGCACCCTCTGATTTCACAGGGGCCCGCGCAGGAGCCCACGTCCCCGTCACGGCACAACCTGCCCGCTCAAAAGGGCAAAATGAAGGTGGCCCTCGAGGGAGCTCCCCTTGGCCTGACCCCTGTATGAGCGACGCGGCGTGTCCTCACCTTCATCCCAAGCAGCCCCACTCAGTGACTCCCGGCATGGGACCGGGTCCCTCTCGGCAAACCCAGAAGGAAACAGCCAAGGGAAGTGAAGCACGTGGAATATTTTCCCTTCTAACAGCTGATACTTCCAGGGAGACTTTAGTGGTGACGCATGGAAAGACCAAGGATAAAATCCCTGGAAATCAAAGGCATCTTTGCCGTTTACTGCAGAGGAACCAGGATTTCTTTCTAAGAGCCAAGCCCTGCTCCCCAGCCTCCCCGGCAGGACAGAGCCACAGTGGCACTGGGGACAGAGAGGGGGTGAAATCCCCACCACGGGGCTCACGTTTGCTCCCTCTGTTTAATAGGAGTTTACAGAAGAACAAGCTGATGAACTTGCAGCTGCCCGGACTGCAGGAGCATAGGATAATATAACAAGTTAAATGAAACATTAGGAGAAATAGAAAGCACTTTAGAAAACATGCTCTGCCTCTTTAACATTTCAGATTTTTTTTAACCTGAAATTACAGCATAATGTAAGAAAGGAAACCAGCGTGATGCTTTATCACAATACTTGGGCAACTTTAACTCATCGCAAGTGTTATTATAAGAGAAAGAATTTACTGGTATGGACTTATATTCAATAGCACTCCTTCCCTTTTTAATGAAATGTCATTATTCCAATACAAATCCTTTCATTCTGCAACCCGCTCCCCCCTTCATCTCACTATATTTCATTTCCTGCAGTTACGTGATATTATTGCCTTTTTTTTCCACAGCTATTGATTTAGGTGTATATGGTTATTACAATGCAAAATAAAACAGTTCCCCCATCCATTCTACCTTGTACCATTGAACATTAACTTAATTTGTTTCAAATCTGCATTTGATTTGGCAAGGAAACCATTTATCTTTATGAAGAAAGCCCTCATAAAGTAAGGACTTCAGGAGATCACTGCTTTAAAAATTTAATAGCCTTGTGTCTTATACACTAGAAAAATGAATTAAACCTTCAAATATTATACGTCTCAATGTAACCTTTTTGCATTTTGTCCAATGTTTAATTCATTATATCCCAGAAAAAAAAATCTCACTAGATTTAGGACAATAGTTGGTTCTCAGTTCTGTTTGGTCTTTGGTTGTTTTTTTTTTCACATTCCCTGACTAGAGGTCTATCAACACTGCACTAGTAGTCGGATGTGGTCAGGCTGGAGGTGGTTATTACATATCTCGGTTTGGGTCTCAGCACTGGGGAGAATCATAAGCTCGGAAGCCACCGCTAGGATTGACCTTCTCACCTGTCCATCGCCTGCAGCATCATTAACGATGATTCTTGTGGCATGAGCAGAGGACAAGCTTTCAGAGTCTAAAGCAATCACAGATTGAATTAAAGAACTCATTAACAATGGAATCTCATTAAAGATGGAATATTTGAATTGCAGTCCACTGTATGATGCCTTTTGCATGACTGGTGAAGGAATGAGGTAGGAAGAAGAAATATGCATGACTACAATGGAAAAAATCTGGTTTAGAAAAATAGCCACTGTGTTACTGGGCTGATGGACAATATCAGCAACCACAGGAAAATAATCAAAGGACTTTGCAAGAGTGAGAACTGATTTAGGTATTTATGTCCTTTATTTCTTGGAAAAACTAATATTTCACATTGCCACACATCCATGGTCACTCTAAATGTCTTTAAAAGGATGTTTTTCCTCCTTTCAGCTTTTGGTGTTTTTGCATTCTAAACAACAAGAGCTGCTCCAATCACACTGACTCATTAAGAAGTTATATTTGATTCATCCCTGAGGACAACGAAGCCCACTGCAGCCACACATCTAATCACCTCTCAGGACATGGGCTGAAGGCCCCGGAGCCCCAGGCACTTCTGCAGTTAAGAGGAAGGGCTCCTGACAGCGCAGACCTGCTGGCCACCTGCACCATAACCTCCATGTCCACCCTCCCACAACTCAACAGCCACAGCCTGGAAGTGCTACTGAACTCCAGCGTGCCCTAATGCAGCTCCTCCCTAGCTCTGCTTTTCCCTGTACTCCGAATTTAGCCAAGATCTTGACTCTCAAGCAGTCAAAGTAAGTCTACAATTCCCTACTCTCCCATCCACCCCTTCTGCCCACCCACATCCCTCTTCCCTGCCCGGCACCCAAAACAGGCTTAGGCACTGTAAAAACACACACTTACAAAGGGCTTTTTCAAATTGGGAACTAGAGGCCAGTGGAAGTGTGACAAAAAACAGGCACTTAGATGCGGGCATACAGGTAAATATCTACCTTTAGGCTGACTTTAGAAAAGTAGGTTGAAAGACGAAGTCTTAAAATGGCATTCAAAATATAAATGCTTTACTGTCAATCTGTGGGACTATTATCAAATGAACTGGGTTTATGTTGGAAGAACTGTCAGCAGCAAAAAAAAATTATAGTCATGAGATACCCAGAAACAGGAAACAGCTTCAAGTAGAAAGGCATCGTGAACAAACCAAAGAAAACTTAAACAGAAGAAAACCATCTCAAAGGACTCCTTAAGGACGACAAGCAAATGAAAGGAAGAGGGCAGTAAAGCAGCTAAAAGTTGGTATGTAAGGCAAGAAGGAAGTCTGTAATGTTCAAATCTAAAATAAATTCACCATCAATACAACTACCATAAGCCTGTATCGCTGTATTACTGAGCTATATTCTTTGCTACACCTCAGTTTTATTGATTTTACAACTATAAAGCAAACATCCGACACTAAAAATACATTGGATAGGTCTCATTACAAATCTCCCTGTCTGTACCGCAGAACACTCTTAAGCTGCACTTAACAGGCAACCTGGAGAGAGCCGATACACTGCATACATATATTAGAGACACGACTGTATTTGCCATTTCTTCCCAGTAGGAAAAAAAAAAGGACAATTTTCACCGGATGGTCTCCAGGAATGGCAGCAGAGCACAGCATTGTGATGAGCCAGCTCTTACGTGAGTTCCCAGGTTTGGAGGAATAAGCAACATTCTCATCTGGGGTAGGTACCTGACACCACACCAGAGGCGAGCCGTTTCCTTTCCATCTGCTCCTCACACAGCAGCAGTAAACTACAAAACTCTGCTAAAATGTATGATCTTTGGAGAATGCTAATTGACCTACTAAAGTTGGCTTATTTTATTCGATGAATTTGCTTATCACAGGCCTCTAGGTGCTTTACATAAACAATATAAATGAAAATAATGAAGAGACCAAATACCTAAGTGACAATGGGGACTACATCAATAGAGGCCTACCCAAATGAATAAGGCTCAAAAGAAATGGTATTATCCCATCTGATCATCTCAGAAGAGGGAGCTTTCCCCTCTTCAGAGCTCTTCTTTTGTTTCTAAGCACAAGGGGATTTGTTAGTTTGAGGCAGATCAGATCTATTCGCCCCTTGTAGACTGCAGAGCGTGTCAGCTCTTCGGGAATAAGAATTTGTGAAAAATTGATGCCATCCTGTGGGTGTGGGAAGCACATAGAGAGTGAACACAGCCTAGTGGGATGGGAATGGTCACACTGGCACATCACCAGGGTGGACTTGCCATCGGGGAGCCAGATTGAGGTTACAGAAGGAGTAAAGCTATGGGGCTCACACGTGCCAGGATCTGGGGCTCCCTGCACTTTCACAGGCACGTGGGGCAGGCACAGCAGCAGAAATCATCCTTGATTTTATTATGCATTTTTTGTAAGTACAAAACCTCTTCCAAGATAACCTCAAAAATATTTCCCTCTTCTCCTTCCTTCTCTCCATCTTTTTTTTTTCTTGTTGTTGTTTTTATTGTTGCTGTGCCTGAACTCTGCCCAAGACAAAGTCAAGCTATCATCTTTTCAAAGAAAGGCTCAACCAGCAGCAATTAAGTGACCCCAAGCCCCATCCTTGGATGTAGGAATATGGGCAAGACCTCAGCGCGAGTCAGTCACCTGATACGAGTCACAATAACGTTTGGGGAATATAAATTATGAAATCATAAAGGCAATATTGACATAAGCAGAGGAGACGCAGCTCGCCAACCAGCAAAACAAAGTGCAGAATAACTTAATTCACCCGATGGGTCCAGGCAGCCTCTCTGCTCGCACTGAGCCTGCCAGGCCTGGGCTGCTCGTGGGCTTAGTCCAGGCTGCGCGAGTCTACAGCCCACTCGTCCCATGAGCGCAATTTTGAAATGCCAGCGCCGTGTTGGGCAAGCAAACGTTTTGCTGTTGAAAGTTCCTAACTCAGTGGGATGTTTGAATGACAGGACACAGCTAAACAAAGCTAGAGACTTGCCAAGAACACAACCGAACAGAGAGCCCTGGGCTCCAGGCCTGCAGCGGTTCTTGGCTCTCCTCGCAGATCCCATTCTAGAAGCTTTAATCCCTGCCCACACTGTGAGCAGCTGGAGGACGGGAGCTGCCTGCAGAGCGGGAACACCAGCCCTGTGCCAGCCCAAGCAGGCCCAGCTTTAGCTAGGGCTTTTATTGCCCCAGGAAAGAAAGAAACTGCCTTACCGTCACAGACAGCCCAGGAAACAGCTCCTATTAATACTTTGCTTTCTCTTTGTGTGTTGTGCTGAAGGACAGAACCAGCACTGATAGTATTTGTTTGGGTACCTGACTGCCTGACCTAACTACTCAGCAAAAACATTGAGCTGGTTCCTCACGCAGGGTCTGCAGCCTCGTGACGGCCAGCTCAGTGCCACGGAGTGGGGGGTATTCACCCCAGCTCTGCCCGCCTGCCCAGCTCGATACCCAGTGCAGGGCTGGAGGATTTACAGAGTGTGTTTTCAAAAGGTGACTCTGATTAAGCAAGAAAACACCAAGCTGTACACACCTGCAAGGGTCTACAATCCAGTGTCCCATTGGGCATGCGTTTGCTCCTGCACTCCCCCACTCATGAACAAATTGGCAGTCATAATCTCTAGAGCTGGGGCCATAATTTCTGTAATCTGAGACCATGAATATTGGCAATCAAATGGCCTGTGTGTGCCCATGGGTCAGGTAAACATCTCACATGGGACCAAGGCATGACTTCGGAGAGCTTGGTTACTCCTACAGAGTAGACTCAACATTGAGCAGACTCTCACTCAACATCGAGTTGAGGTCCCTGTCAGCAGGGTTATGTGACCACATGCAAACGACACAAAAAATACACGTCTAACTACTGACAAGATTTCATATAGCTCTAATTTCACAAGCTCTGACTCTCAGGTCACTCCGAATTGCACTGTCCTCTACTTACAGGATCAATTAAACCAACAAAACTACTTATGGGGTGTAAGAGAATCTCCAAATCCAACCCATAGCAAGGGACGTGATTTGTCCAGCTTTTCCCTTAGCCTGCTGGAGGTATTTCTGTCAGTCGGAGGTACAGCAAACCACGGGGCTACCGGTACTTGTGCATCAGTCCCCTTGCTCTTTGTATCTCTTCAGATTTTGATTATTTAGATGCAAATCCACGGCACATAATAAATTCCCCCTCTCTCAAAACGCAATTGATTTTGAAAGCATGCAAGCAAATAACTAAGCGCTCAGAGTCTTTGCAAGTGTCCATGACATGAAAGACTTTAAGTGACTGTAAGCTATTTTCCTTGCTGTCAAACTGCCAGATGATTTTCCTGCCATTAACACATGCCTATACAGGCCAAACTAACGCTTGCCTTTTTGGACATATGTGAGGAAATAAACATAATTATGAGCAAGATATAATCACAGTTGCTTTACTATTAAAGCTGCCGTATGCTCTCACGTTTAGTTAACAATACATGCAGAAGAGCAGAATTGCTTGATGTTCCCAGAAAAGGCAAAAAAGGGGAAAAAAAGATAAATATGGCCTCTTTCATATTATATCTGTGAAAACGCAACGTTTAAATGCAGAATTTGACTTTCCAAATATCACACCAAAAACCTTTTAACAAAAACAGCAGGGAGAGAAAGCTCTTTAAACCATGATATTCCATGAAGGATTATGAAAATAGAGGTCATTGCAAGAAAGAGAATTGCAAATACAACTTGAAAAGCTTCTCACATTTGTAAATACATCGAGGAGAATTTATTCCTCTCTGGTTTTGCTACCAGAGGATATTTACAGGTTCCCAGGGAAAAAGGAAGAAAAAAAATGACATCAGATTTGATATACTCTGTGTGGTGCAACATGCTGATGTGTAGTAGTAACACTCAACCGAGTTTCAAAGGAAATGAGCTTCCTGGTTGACGTTACACATTATGGACCCAATCCTGACGGCACGGGGAACGTTTCCTGGAGCTGCTGTGCGCCCCAGCTTGCGCTGCATGTGCGGACAGCTTTGCTTTTCTTTGGGTGCTGGGAAATCCTCAGAAGAAATGAGATAAAAATGTAATATGCTTCAAAACAAGAGCTGAAATTTGTTTTTTTACAATCTATCGTGCTGGGTGCCCAGTCTGAAATTTGGGTTCAGAAGTGATAAGATAATAACAGTTATGATAGTCACAATAATAAAGTGAATCTTGGCTTGTCTCTTCAAACAGTCCCAAATTCTGCAAAGTGAGATTTCTGACCTATCTAGCACAAGGAGGAATATTATTCGGGCCACATTCATAGGCTTTTTTTTGATGGACACACAAGTGGCAAATATATTCCCTAGCCTTTGGCTGACAAGTGTTTAGCAGTTCTGAGTGTCCTGGTGCAGTGAATTATGGCCACTCAGGCTACACAGTTTTGTGCAGATGTGGTAGTTACTTTATAGCCGCAAGATGGAACTCTCACTGACTGATATCAATAACAAAGCTCTCCTTAGCTTCAGCAGACCAGGATTTCACCTTATGATTTCCTTCTGTACAAAAATCAAGCAAAGACACAGCTCAGCTTTACAGCGCCCAGACATCTGATACCAATAACGCTTTTTTACTCTGTCCAAAACTATATTTAAATTGCATTTCTGGCAGGTTTTGAGATGTGTGATATAGATCTCCTGCTATCACATCAGATGTAGTTTCCTTCAGAACTGTTGAACCAGATGTAAAATGCAAGAGATGTGAAAAGTAAAATAAAAACCAAGCTCAGAGTAAAGTGTTTCTGGCATACAGCTATTACATATGGGGGTTTTAGATATATATCTACACTCCAGCCATTTAGGAAGGTACACAGTACCATAACTCCATTGGAGCTGATTAGTGCCAGCTACTTGTGATCAGTAGGAATTTAAAAACCAAAGGCTGCCAAACACTAACAATTTATAAACTGCATGCCAGCAATGTGCTGCAACTGAATATTCTGCAGTGCACTTAATTTCAAAGTAGAGCCGTATTTAGAACACTGAAGGGGAAAAAAAGAAGCTAATATATCACATCAATATTTGATTTTCAACACTTAGAGCTATGCATGTTCTATTTCTTACTGACAAAGGGAACCGGAGGCGAAGACTGAATGGGATTCTTGCTAGGATGTCAAGCATCAATACACCCGCACAGACAAGAGATATAGCTGTAAAGTAATTCTCCCTTCTCAAGCATAAAATTGTCTGGTACAAGTCTCAGCAGCCAACGTGTGCAGGTAGAGATCCGAGTTACAAGCGAGGAAGGGGGAGCAGATACTTTGGCAGCACCGGTGGGTCGAGGCCCAGAGACGCAGAGGCAGCTGCGCCTGGGGCAGGGCAGTGTCCTGGTGGAGTCCCCGTCCCAGGGGCACAACATGTACCTCCACCTGAGGAGCAAGGAAACGGAACCACTGGCATGCTCCTAAAGACAGAAGCGCAAGGATTCACCCGTCACTAGTTTTCTGCCTTCATAAGTCCATTTTAGAGCAAGGAATTTGCTCCTTGATTGTACTGAAGGGAGAACTAGGCTGAGCCTGTTCCATCGCAAGAGCACAAGTCCTCCAAAGAGGGAGTCCCATCTCGCTAGGGAACGGGATCTTGACTCTCCCTTGGGATTATGTGCCTATTAACAACCCAGAGACACTAAGTCACTTCATCCAACCATCCTAAACCAGAAAAGGCTTCTAAAAAAAACAATCTTTTGAGAAAAAATTCCACCCAAGACCAGGAGAGGAGAGGGAGCTCTGGTGTAGCTAAGCCCCTGGCACCAGTACCGAGATACAGAGAGGGACCCTACTGACAAGTGGGCACAGAGAACTGAATCAGCTTCCAAGAGAGCTTCTTGTATCATCCTTGCTCACCAAAGATGCCCAAGAGATCTCTCCCTTTATGACGAACAAAAGATTTACACAATTTATCAAGCCTGAAAGCCTTACTGAATTCAACTGAGCTGGAAGCAGAGATTAAAAAAAATACATGCTTTAGATGCTTTTCTGTAAGCATCTAAATCCCCTTAATAAACACAATACACTGAAAACTCTACTCTTAGCCAAGCTCCTTCACTGGTAAAAGCAACTTTTAGGAGTCCAAGAAGGAACAAACAGAAATCAGATATCTGACAATCTTCCTGATGGAAGGCACAGGAACCAAGTTCATCCTCTCCAGGATGACTGAAGAACAAGGAATGTGAAAATTCCTGTCCTTGCTGACTTCTGGCAAGTGCTCCTTGGATATTTTAATATCACTGTAATTTGTAATTGTTTCAAGTTAATGCATCCCAGTTAATAGAGCTATAAAAATTCACATGAGCTCAAGGCTCACAGACTTGCCTGCAGGATGGAGCAGGGGCATTTAGGTAAGGGGAGGTAAAGCACTCTGCATGTTTGATACGGATGGATTTAAATCAGATCGTTGTTAAAATGCTCAGGTAAGCATTTACATCGCTTCAAAAGCCAGGAGCCTTCCCCATCATCACCACGAGGGCAAGGTCAAGCCTTCGACATTTATCCCAGACACAGCTGATGTGGAAGACCATCCCCTGAGCACCTCACCTAGGGCATCCAGCAGTGAGATACTGTACTGAAAACAGAGCAAAATCTAGGAACAATCAGAGCCAAGAGAACCACACATTCAGGAGGATCTCAAACCCCGTCCTCTGCACAGGGTCCCGATGCACCCTGCTTTACCCAAATAGCCTGAACAGAAGCACGGGACTTAGAAATGTGCTTGTGTTGACAAATGTAGAGGTTGCTCAACTCATGTTTTATTCTCTGATCCTGCACTGAATTATGGCACCCCAACCCCACTCACATGTGTACAGGATCTCAGGTATGGCAAAGATTTCATTAATAGGGAATCCAGATGTTCTAACATATTGTACTGGAAAAGATCAGATCACTACAAATTATGTTCAGTAGATGTCAGTTATGGCTGTTCACAAAGATTTTTGAGAAATACTCAAAAAAAAAATTGAAAACACAGAATTGATTCTAATAGTAAGTGACATTTTAGTTCAGCCGCAATTACAATCAACCTGACTTATTCTTCACATTAGCAGCAGCACATGAGCCTGAAGTTCACACAGGGTTAAGTTTGTCATCCTTGGAGATTTCCTAATGACCCTTGTTATCTAAACCCTGATTCATCATGGTGGCTGTGTACTGCGTTTTCAATGCACATCCTCAGACATATTAGGGCATGAAGTGAACCTGACAGGGAGAAGAATATTTCCTTTCTCCTCTGAAATGCCCCAAGAGGGTTTTCTGCAGGTGACCTCCTCAGACCTTGGCTCTACATTAGAGTTATTGTCCTGAGAGAAGATTCAGTTAAAACACCCAATTCATTTCATATAGTGCTCTTGAGTTTATTCTTGGTGGCAGCTAACTTGTAAAATTTTATTATGGATTCTTCTTTGGTTTGCTTGATGGAAAACAATTATTCTTTCATCAGTTCTAAATGCAGTTGCATAAATCTCTGACAAACCACGGTAGACTCCCAAGTATTTTCTTTCCCTTACTATTATCTGATAAAATGCTAATTTCTGTTTAAAAAGAAGTTTAAAATACCTTAACACGGTATTACCAAGGTACTAATTTAGATCTCACACTTCCAAATGGTGTTGTTCAAAGACGTCCAATCACCCTAAAATAAGCCCATGACTTCCGATAGCAACTTGTTGACCAAATGACTATTATTAATACTATTATTATTACTATTATTATAGTGTACCATATAAGAACAGGGTTTACTGTAATAGGCAATATACTAATGCTTGGTAAGAGTTCATCTGTGCCTGAAACGCTGTCCACAGACAGAATGACAGAGGGCAAAAGATTCCCACCTTACTAAGGGAAGTGAGGCACAGAAAAAGACGCAACTTCTGCAGAAGTGAACTCGTTTCTCTGCCCAAGCAGACCTGCCTGTTTCAGGGACGCAGCCCCCAAGCAGCAGGATCTGGGTGTGCAGCAGTGTCCCCTGCCACCAGGTCTGCTCCTCAACCAGCTCCCACGGCAAGTAGAGAGCAGAGGTGCACCCCACACGGCTCTGTCTTTGAAAGGACTGTGCTGCCACCTAGAACCACATCTACTACATCCTAGCTGGGAACAGCACCACTAAGGCTTCTCAGGTGTGTGATTTCCTATCCAGAGGAATCCTCTTCACAACACTCGGACATTCACTTGGGGAAAAATGCCAGCGACAGCACAGCTAAGCCCATACAATCTATTTGCATGGGTTTCTTGAGATCCTAGAGCACACCTGACCTTGAGGAATACTGCAGTGCAGGCAGCTTGGCAGTGAGATGTTCTTTCACTATAATAAATACTGAACTCTGTGGCCCCACTCCAGTTTCATGGGATCACCCTTGCGTCTGCTCGCATGGGACAACCACTAGCTGAGGCACAAACCTCGAGTTCTCGCTCTTCCCTTGACAATCTTTGTTTTCTGAGGGAAAACAGATAAAACTGGATAAGGAACACATCTAAAACCTTCTAAATCTTAGAAAAAAAAAAAAAAAAAAAGGAATTTGTGCTGGTTTGAAAGCACAAGGAAGAGCAAATCCCACTCAGAGGGGTCAACCTTGTCCTGCAGTGAGTATCGTGGTGGGGTTGAGGAAAAGGTAGAGCACCTGATTTTATGTTAAGCTGAGTAAGAAGTCCTAGGACATCATTTTTCTCACACTTGCATATACACTTGAGCACCAATTTGAAGGCTCGCACATGATCCCGCGGAAATTAACACAATAATGATTATTAACATTATAATTAATAATATACTTGAATGTGTCATGCTGCTGAGTGAGCCAGGAATGAACCAAATGTATTGTACCAACTAACCCCCCACAGTTACAAGGCAGAAATGAACAGCATTTTGTAATTATACACAGTGACATATTTTCTCATATCTGTTGCCAAAAAAAATATCACTTTTTGGAATTAAAAGAGAGAGCAGCAAATAGAAACAGCTATGTCATCAGTAATTGCAAACACGTTTCCAACTCCAGCTTCTGATAACTATCCAAAGACGTTCTTTTAATTGGTAAAATTGACAAGTGTCCAAAAATAGGAGTCCTTAAGGGCCCTGTTCACTCCTCCCAAGCCAGAGAGAGGAGTGAGGCTGCCAGGACATTAGAAAGTTTTGCAAGGAGGTGGGAAATAGCAAAGGCTCAACCCTGAAGTGAATGAGGCTACTTGCAAAGAGACTTCTTGGCTGTTGCAGGACTCCACTGCCCGTGTCCCACGGGCCCTGATCGCTTGTCAGGGGGCAAGCAGGACACGGTGGATTCCCTTACAGTTTTTACCGCACCTCGCTGCCCCGGGAGCGCTGGGTGGATTGCTCGTGACAGGGGCTCTCCGGCAGGCAGCAGGGCCGGGCTGGGCAAACCCAGAGCCACCGCGGGGCTCGTCCCGAGCTCCAGCTCGAGGCCTCTGCAGGGAGCAGCCGGAGGGCTCGGCCGTGCCGGGAGGCGCCGGCCACCCCGGCCCCGCTCGCACCTAAACCCCACGACACAAATGAGGCCGACAAGATCTTGCAAAGGCATCAGAGGGAGGCTCTGCCAGATGCTCTCTGTGGCAGAAGAGGCATTTCACCAGCCTCATCATGTTCGAACATTAATCCTTTCTTAGCAAGGATTAGGGCTCGATAACATCAGAGGCAAGCAGCGAAGCACCGTCCCGGCTCTGCAGGTGCCTATCTAAAGACACTCGGTCCTCCAAGTAACACACTCTGCCTATGTTAAACAATGATGCCAGAGAGGACTGCAGAGTCTGCTCCTGGGGGAATTAACAGGAATTAGGAGTCTAATAGGGCCTGTAACAGCCCAAGTCTGGGGAAAATACTGCACTCCTAAAAGAAATAAGTATTTGTAGGTCACAGACTACTTACATGAAAAAGAAACAAGAAGACAAAACAAATAAACAAACAAAAAAAGCTTTGGTCATAAGAGCCTTGCTGCAAACTCCAGCTGGAGCCAACCTAGGGCAGTTTTTAGCCAAAGAAATGACTCTTTTTCATGTCACCTGGTTGAACAACCAGCTACAAAAAGCCTTTATGATCTCCAGTCCTTTGTCCTCTCGCCAGACAGGCATATTCCATACATCAGCAAATCCACATCAATGCCTTGCCACTTACTGCCAAGGGATGTGGGAAAAGTAAGTGACTTTCCAGGTCCTAACCCTAGGTTCAAAGACACGCTCTTATTCCTGCTCCCATGAAATGAAATTTCTCCCTGTGTTTAGCTGCCTCCGGTCTGCTTGTGCTGATTAAGCTACTGAAAATACTACAGTCAAGGAATGTTTAATAAAGCTTTTTGGGGCCCAAGAGTTGTCATGGAAATAGCTTTGTGTAGATCTTAAACTATGTGTAAATATGTATTTGGACAGTCATTAGAAACATGTATAATTTTTCCCCAACACCATAGTTCTTTCCAAGCATTATAGTTTAATGGCATAATGCATATTTAAAGATTTTTTAATAGTTTGTTTTATTTATAGTTATTTACTCAATAGAATACATCAGACCTTCAAAACCTTTGTGGGTTATTCTGCAAACGAAGCAGGCATTCACCCAGTTTTTAAAATCACGTGTCTTTTACTTCTGGAGAAGTCACTGCAAGCAGACACTGCCCTTGGAAAGAGCAAAGCCGAGCAAGGAAGCTCCATGAGGAGCTACCGTGATGCCTGCACACCGAGCAGACAGCCCTGCTCTCAGATGTAAATCCAAAACATGTCAATTGAGTCAATGTTCGTACTCCAGATTTTTCTTTTTGGTAAATGACAGCATAATTCAACTCCTCCTGTCTTGAAACAGGGCAAGTTGCGTGAGGAAGCAGTATCCACTATTAAAACATCTCCTGTAACTCAGTTTAAAATATAGTGTGAGCAAACATCTAATAAAGGCTCCTAGAAATCACCGTTCCTCTCTGGTTTAGGTGCTTTCCTTCACGTAACATTTGAACTAAAATCTCTCAGCTTATACCTCGTGCTCAAATCAAACGTGATAACACATGTTGCTAAAGAAAGAACCCAGCAAGCAGCTCACCCGGGCTCTGCAAGCACAGGTTACCGGAGACACGCTTCCCATGAGGCAGACCAGACACGAAAACCTGGCGACTATTTCAGTGCTACCGTAAGCCAGTCGGTTCTAACCAGCACATTTCGTACCATCACACTGCGGTTTGCTCCTTCTGTGAAGTCCTTTGTAACCTGCTTTAACACATAAGGGTGCAAAGAGTTCAAGCTGAGCAGATGCTGCCTACACCAATATACCAGGTACCACTGCATCGCAAACAACACTGGAAAATATTCAAAGCACTTCATAGATTTGGGGAAACTCAGACCTAAGAGCATAAAGCATCAAATGATTTACCACAGGCCTATCTATGTATCACAGATATCAAATTGTACTTTGAATGCGAGCAGGGGAAAAAAAAAATGAGAGCTGAAATTCATATACTGCAATTAAATGGCAAACACATGCAAACTGTAGCAGAAAAATAATAGAAACATGAATCGTGTATATTGCATCTGTCTGTTATTAGGGTAGGAGTGGCAATGATTAGTAGCAATAGGGTTGCAAAATGATTTCTTACATATTATCACTTCCTGTGCCCACAGGGCAACTGCAATAAAGGAGGACTCTCCCCCAGGCAAGGGCAAAGCCGGGAATCACTGTCCTCTCTGCTGCGGAACAGAAGCACTCGCCTGCACAGAAGCCTTGCCAGTCAAAGCAGGTACTGATTTATCACCCTTTGAAGGCACCAGCAACCAGTTTGGGAATTCTAGGCATATCCACTTGAGAGGAAGATGTCACCACCAAGGATCTGCAGCCCAGATTACCCCAGCAGACAAGAATCTGCCTCAGAATCATCCTGTGCAAAGGAAGAATGCTAAGAATGCTCCATAAGCCTTAAAGCATCAGCATTGCTTGGCTTTTGTGGACAGTACCAAGCAAGTACAGTGGTGCATAAGTACTGGCATTCCCATCTACAAGCAGACTGGAAAGCTGCTATCACTAATGCGTGAGACGGGCCCCTCTGAGCGCAAGGAGAACATTCCCGTGCTCAGCGCTGCTCCGGAGTGTTTCACCCTGCCCTTCTACTTCTCTAACACGAAGCACCTCAGCTAATGCACGGAGACAACGGGCGCCTCTCTCGGATCCGCGTACACGTGTAACTTCAACAGGTAGCAGTTTGCCATTAATAGAAAATTACGGCATCTTGCACTTCTTTAACAGCTTAACCCTGAGGTCTTCCAGAAGCAGAACTTAATACATTGCCTAAGAGCACGAGATAAACCTGCGGCAAGCCGGAGCTGGCAGTGTGGGCGGAGGATCTCCCCTCCGCGCGCAGCCTGACTCACAGCGCTCGCTGCAGCGGCCGCATCCGCAGCGGATGAACCGGGGCCGCCTTCAGCCGGGGCACGGGACCCTTGCAGGGGGCATCTGAAGGGCCATGTCAGGGCGCCGGTCGCAGGGCACCTGCGAGGGCTCCTGTGGCGCCTGCGCCCATTCCCAAGGCAGCGCGGGGCGGGAAGCGGAGCCGCCGCGCGGACACCGCCGGCTCTGATGGGCAACGCACCCGGCGCAAACCCCACCGCGCGTCCTGTGCCCTGGGCTGCCTTGGGAAGGGGTAGGGAAGGGCAACTGTCCTTTTCTGCAAACAATTTGTTTTTCTGAGCAGGAGAAAATCACCTTTTGCAATTACAATAGCAGAGTAATAACAATATTTACAGGCCTGAGCAGTAATGGAAATTCTAACAGATATTTTTTCCCCCCTTCATGAGCACACTAGGCCTAAGGCAAGGGTTTTCTTTATTTAACAAAGAAAATAGGAAGTTGGAGAGAAAAAAAATTAAAACCTGCATTGCCTCTCAAATTACACAATGTGCTAAAATATTTAGGGAATTCTTTCCCACAAATGCTTCAAATGGACAATGGATAATAATAATGGATTTTTTTTCCTGGCAGTTCACATCTTGTGGGCCAAACTGGTTCCTTTTGGAACTTGCAGACGAGTGGAAGCCACCCCACTGCTAGACGTCCCCATGGACAGAACAAAGTGGCGAGTAATTACAGCACATGGGCAGTAACGGGTCACCCAGCAATGGGCCCTTGCTTTGCAAATCATCAGTCCAAACCCACTTCTGCTTTCCTTCAAAACACCAAGGAAAATGCCTTCGAAACTGGAAACAGGACGTTTGCTTCCAACAAGAGGCCCCAGGCGCAGCCAAGCCGAGCTCATCAGCAAGTGCATGAGAAGGAGGCCTCAAGCCCAACTGAGCACCAGGAAACGCTCATCAGGTCAAGGGAAAATGAGAGCAACAAACAAACAAGCTACCCAGTCTCTTGGCTCTCAAGAAAACAACAGCTATATTAGAAAAATTCTCATGTTAGACCACTTGCCCTTCACAGTAGTTATAATACAATGTTTAATAAAAGAGTTTCCTTCATTTTTTGTTCTCTGGTATTCGAACTGACACTTGGTTTGGGGCTGTTCTCAATTAAGAACAGTTTACGCTCTCGGAAACGCTGTCTTGAACACTTCTCATGTTCTGCATCAGAAAGAGGAGGGGGGATAAACTGGCAAATCACACCAGGGATGTGAGAACTGTGCTTGGGCAACAGGCAGGAACCCACTGGGATCTGCACTCGGAGCTCAACCAAAGCCAAGCTGCGCCAAAAAGCAGCAAGTTTGGCCAACTTGCTAAATCCCTGTAGCGTGATTTTTATTTAGAGTAATTATTTTGAGGCACGTATTGGTTTCAAATGGAATAAAACACTATTTTTAAGACCAACTCTCAGAACAGCACCGCCTCTGCCTCCTGCCTCCCAGTACCATCCCGCACTCCGAACTCCCCACGTCCAGCCCAGCATGAGCTGGATTCCAGAGTCACAGGCGCCCTTTCCAGGCGCCTCTGGGCGGTGACAGCCCTTGCACAGACACACGCAACGGGCAGAGCGAGCAGGAGCACGGCCCATGGCCCGTGTCCCCATGTCCCGCGGCAGCCTCCGCGCAGAGGCAGCCTCCGCGGTGCCGCCCTCCGCGAGGACGCGGCAGGGAAAGAGCAGCTGCTCTCGCTCGGAAAGGCGCCGCCACGCTGCCGGGCGCTCTCCACACTTAAGTAACAGCCTCTCGTTGGGGTAAAAAACCCAGAATTCTGTGAACAGTTACTCAAAGTGCCTTCTGGTGTGCCTGCGAAGCAAGCTTTATTCTTGCCTTCCACAAGGACCACATTTTCCTAGGTGGTTTTTGATTAGAGGATCCAACCTTAACAACAAAAGGGTTAATTTTTCGAGGACAGAAGCACTTGCAGGTCCTATTGTACAGCCTTCAAGCAACGTCTCCTACTATCAGCTTCAGACAGTATTTTAAGTAGAATACAGGGTGTTTTAAGCAGAAAACTTCACAATCTTTCATTTTGGACACTTTCTGCAACGTGCTAATGAGCAATTTTGAAAGAGGGGCAGGACTCACGCTACAGAACAGTGTAAAACCAGTTAATCATGCACACATATCTAGATATGTGTAAAAACACATATATTAGATATGTAAGCCGCTTGTAAGAGCACGTGCAACACGCTCTAGGCGACCCTGCGTGTGCAGGGGGCTTGGACTAGATGACCTCTGGAGCTCCCTTCCAACCTTAAGGATTCTATGATTCTACTAAAAACTTGCTTGGTGCCCTGGACCCTCCTCTCCTTGTACTTCTCCTTTTCTCTCCCTCTCCACAGGGACCAGGGCTCTTAGGGAAACCATTTCCCACTCCAGACATCAAGCCTTCCCTGGCACAGCTGGAAGTGGGAACCAGCGACAGGGCCCTGCCCTCCCCAGGAATCCCCTGCAACTTGGGTGAGCCCAGAGACACCAAGTCACTGCTCCGTCTAATTACAAACCCAAGGCAGATTAACCTTTGATGACTAAATTAATCTTCTAAATAAAATGAATATGCATCAGCCAGAAAATTAGGATTAAATGCTTAGTAGAATCTTTATGTGATAAAGCAGGTTTTGTGGTGCAGATGTTAATCATTAACATAAAGCAATAAAATCATTCTTTTTTCTTATAATAACACCTAACAATTCTAGAGCCACCTTTCATCTGAGAGTCTCCAAGGGTTTCATAAACTTAATTAATTAACCCCCTCAGGCTCCGAGACAAGATCATCATAATATTCCCATTCAGCACCTGCAGGAACAGAGGAAAGGTGTAAAGACCAGGCCATGCACTGCGTGTAACGTCGTGTTTTGTGCTGGAGGAAGGGCAGGTTGACACTGGTGTCCCTTCTCCCGAGCGCTGCTCCTGCCAGGACTGGCACCAGAAGCCCATGTGCCTAAAAGTGTCACCAGGGAGAGGCTGGGGGAGCACGTGGGATATTCAGGTTACTTTTCTCCATGGCCCTATCCAGTCTTTAGGTTCAGGGTCTGCTCAGAAAGACAATGAAATAAAATGTGTTTATGCACTGCTTAGCCCTCCTCCAGGCTACCTGCTAGTGAACAGACACATTCTTAAGACCAGAACAGTTTTTACTATAAAAATTAACTGGAATTGTCTCAATGTTGACAAAATCATTACACTTTCTAATCTACTACTACTACTTCTGAAATAAATTCTCAGCTAAGCTCCAGTAATGGGAACAAAAAGGCTTCCAAATTTCTGACAGTGAAGAAGAGACAACTTATTTTCTAAAATTACCGATGATTTGTCGGGTGAAAGATGAGAGGGAGGATGATTTCAGAAGAACTCCGTATCCTCTTCATTTTTGGGGGCATTGGGAACCACCAGCCCATTGAAATATCTGTTCCTTGCACATACCATCTACAGCAATTCAGTCCTAAGAAAGCCCATATGACATTAATCAAAGCAAGTCCTGCTGCTGCAGTGGGATTCCCGGGGCTGCAGGGAGCGAGGCGCTGGCACTGCGGCCGCCCGGAGCCGGGCTCGGAGCGGGGACACGGCCCCGGACCCGCCGGGCTCTCCTGGGGGCTCCTGCCATCCCATTTCTCTGCTCCTTCCTACAATGCAATAGTCCTCTTGCAGGCATTTTACAAGGAGAAATTTAGGCATATCCGTAAATCATGATTTTTCAGCCTTACCACCTCAATTTTAATGTCATTAGTTTCAACCATTAAGAGCAACTAAACTCTAAAATTACATTTTAATTTGATGTGCTTTAATAAAATGGATTGTAAAAGTGTTAGGGAGCTACCGACAGACACATGCAATTCATGTTCACAATAATCCAAGTTGTTGATGTGTTTTGTTACACAAACCCAGCAGGTGCTCCTAGTGTGTAACCTCTTCTCCTGATGCAAACTAATCCGAGTGTGTGAAATGGCCACGATCGGTAAAATCACTGGGTTCAAAAGGAACCAGGGGGTTTCTACTCACTAAAAAGGGTGGTGGGTAAGTTCTTATGATCAGCTTAAATCTGCTGACTTTTGAAGGGCAGTTTAAACCAGCAGTGTACAATGTTTAGGTATATTTACAACATATACACAACTTTGGTATATAAATAACCTCCACAGAACTGTAAGCTAGACATTTAAAAGCATTTGTTGCCTTCATACATGGGCTGCTAAAAATGTGCAATTAAAAAAAAAAAGAAAACTCCAAAGTCTGTTATAAGCCTGGGATCAGGCACATTGTTACTCTGAATGTAATTTTTGATATCACTTGCAACATCCCAGGCCATGTGAGAAACTTAGGAAAGGCAATAAACATTTCTCCATCAACTTTATATTTCAAATTTACCATTTAAGATTTCAACTCTCCATAAAACTGCTTAAACATACATAACTTTAGTGTTATTTAAATGTTTTATGACCTTCCTGAAATGATCAGCTAATTAAAATCACTCACCTAATTCAGTACCCTAAATTTACTTTCCTTTATTTGGGAGGGATTGGATTTAATGTGCAGCTTTTGTTCATTTTCTTCCTTAGAAAACCTTAACTTAGGGGGAAAAACAAGACTGCAGACTAGGGAGGAGGATGTCTTCTAGTTAGGCTTGTGGTAATTATTAGCTACTGTGTATGACATGGCAACTATAATTAACAAATAGATTTATTACAGAAACTTGGAATTATCAATTAAAAAGTAGTCAGTGCGGTCCCCAAAGGTCCTGTATGATTACCTGTGTTATCTGGGCTGTCACTTGCAATGCTGGTTTGAATCTCAAAGACCTCTAAGGGGTGCTCTGTGTGTCAAGTTAAATAAGTGAGACGACCTTGGTGGAAAGCGGCAGCGGTACCAGCAGGTGCAAACACGAGCACTGCCGAGGAGAACAGAGATGTCAGCACCAGCGTGACTGTTATTGGCAGCCCCTTCTTCCTCCTACTGTACTTCTGAGCCGCCTGACAGGACTGTTCAATTTGTGGCTCCACCACAGCCTGTTTGATGCTTCCACGGAGCAGAACCTCGGGGGCATGAGAGGGCTTCAGCCCACTACAGTCTTTTATTACTTATTATCTTTGCAGACTTTGATTTTTTCCCTCTTCAGGGATGCCTCAAGTTTAAGGCCAGAAGACAGCAGTGTATTATCTAGTCTGACCCTGCATATATCATAGGATTTTAAGTTATGCCCACTGACCTATCCTCTATTCGCCCCCTTCCCCCTGTTCCTGAGCATCCTGCTCATGTACAAGTGTATCTCTAGCATGAGGAGTAAATCAGAGCAGAAATTAAAAACAGCAGAAAAAAATCCAACTTTAACTCTAGCAAAATGATTCTGTTGCTTATTCTAAAACTGACCCATAATTTTGGTGTGCCCGGATGAACCAGATTTTGTTTCTTGGCCTGGCTGTTTCACATCTCTATTGCTCTGGGCTCTCCCTGGTACTGGCAATATAATGAACAGAAAGTACCATCTCATGCAGTTTTTGACCCAACTGGGGTCCATGGACTTTCAGTATTTTGTATAGAGTGATGGGGCTGCTTAGATCTGTATGTGAATTCACATGCAGAGCAAATCCAGATAAAATCCAAGCTGTTCATCCAGAAGCTCAAATTAAAACCCCACCACTTCTCTGGAGCTACATAATTACATCAAACCAGTATGCACCAAGAAAGCTAACACAGCCTCTTTCCAACTTCAGGAAAGCTCCGACATTTACCAGAAACAAGAAAAGGCCAACAGCAGCAGTCCAGAATTTGCGAGGCTGCTATTTAGGACACAACCCGAAGACTCTCTCCTGGCCCCGAGACAAGGACCCTCGCTGGCCAGGCAGTGACCGCGTCCCGTTCCGAGCGGTGCCCAGGGGCGCCCGGCAGAGCCCGTTACAAAGCCAAAACACAGAAGAGACTCACAGAAAGATCTGCAATGGTTCAGCAACCTGTTGAGTGAGCCTGGGCCCAGCTCCAAGCAATTCTACATTGATTAATGCTTTCTTTAAATCAACATCACCTGACACTCTTTACTACTGATGTGAATCTCAGCTTCTTCCTCTTTGCAACTTAGGATCAGTTTAAGTATGGGGCTCGGAACAGAACATGTGGAATTCAGATCTACCTACCCAATAACAGAGGAGTAGGTAGCGTTAATTACTGCAAAGCACTAAATTCTGCAAAACAATATCCCATCTACCCTTCTGTTTTCAGCCGGTTGGTGAAGGTAGGGGCAGGGCTTTTTGCAAACTGTTCGTGCATTCAGGAACAACACAGTAACGGAGCTGTTTGTGCCTTTCAAAGACAGGACCACACTGAGATATGCTTAGCTACGAGGAACAGAACCTCTCTCTCCTAATGGACCTCCTGAAATCAATGGCACTACTTAGAGAGTAACATGCCATTACCCACTGTGAATAAGAGCCACCATAAATAAGCTTTGGAAACTCTATTCCAGCTACAGTTGCGCTTGGTGGCTTGTAATATTCCAGCAATTGCTAAATATAAATAAATGAAATTAAACAAAGTGGGAGATAGCAGTGTTCTGATTTCTGATGGCACTGGCCATACATTTGTTCCAAGTGTCTGAGCAGTCAGGAGAGTCCATAAATACGTGGCCGTACCCGTGGGATCCCACGCTACATTCCAATCCATCACGGAGGCGGCAGCCGCTCCTGAGGACGTGCTAAAGCATTTCTGAGGTTCAATGTAATTCATTGCTACGCTCTCACCTTGAATGCTTATTTCATCTAGCAGGCAGAAGTGGCTACATGGGGAGCTGCTGTATGCTGTAAATTCCACTTAAAATTTGCATCATATTAAACAACTATTGACCAAGGACTCTGTAATTTACCAGCTGATTTATCATCTCCTTCCTTGAGAATTCTTCATCAGTAACTTTTACTTTCAGCAACACTGCTTGACAAACAGCTTATCTGTATTTGTGCCATTACTTCAAACCTACAAGAATTGGAACCAGGTAAAACCAAAAGCTAAAATAAGAGCCAGCCCCAACATGCCCCTGCTGCACACAAACAGGAACGTCCATGTGTGCATGTACGTGTATAAAACAGTACTGCTTATCACACACTTTATTTCCTCCATTTCTCCTCATTTCAGACAAAGAAAAAAAAAATGAAGAAAAAGTTAAAGAACTGCTAAAGTTTCTGTTGGAATAGCAAAGGAACAGGAATATTGTATGACGGACTGTTCTCTCAATTTCTTCTGGCCTGTTTGTAGTCCCAGCGGATTTGCACAAACCCTAAACAAGCACAGAGGCCTCCAGTGCTGACCATGAGCTCAACTCCTTAAGTCTAGTGAAATTCAACCACTACCAGTTTATAGTCAGCTTCAGGAAAATGCACAGATCAACCAAAAGGAAAAAATAAATAAATAAAGGAAAACCACCTGGATTTTTAAAGGAGAAGTTTCACTAGCAACTGCAAAAGTCCCTACAACTGTAAAAGCAAAACATTTCACTGGGAAACTTTCTAGCAGCTTCACTTTTCCACTACTTACTCATGGTGCCCTGAAGTCCATTCCCAGCGTCCCGAGTTCCTGCCTTTTCCCGTTACTACAGATTGAGATGTTGGTGCTCCCTCGCAACCTAATCTTAAAGCTCAGGCTGTAAATACACCCTGGGGTCCCACGAGCCTAACACCTGGCAGAGGCACGAAACAGTGACCGGGCAGGGGACTGTCCACCCGAGCGCGCGGAGCGGAGCGCTGCAGGCTGAGCAGGCACCGGCTGCTTACCAGGGCCTTCCACAAACTGCTCGAGAGCAGCAGGGCTGCTCTCTGATCCTCCTGCCAAGCATCGACGTTATTTCTTCTTCTGCTAATTCCAACCCATTTGCAGGAGAAAAACTAGCTCTCACTCAAGCCAATACTGAGAGATGAGTTTTCAATGAGGGTTTCTAGACTGCAGCTACAATCTTCTATATATAATTTAAGTTTTTTTTTCCCATGGAAACAGTTTTTCATAACCTCATAAACTAATCTCAGTTTTGCTTTTGCAAGTCCAGATCCAAAGGTGATTCAAAATGATGATCAAAGCTCACAGTCCAATGAAACCGAATTTTCTCATATAAATACACAATTGTGTTTTGAGACTATACATCTAAAGACGTTCATAAGCAAATTCTAAATCATTTAGCTTTTAGAAAAACGGAAACTATACTAAAAATAGAAAAACAAGAGTGAGTTTTGAGAAGCTTCGTGTCAACATTTCTATTAAAAGACTTCTTGGTCTGTTTGTGCAATGTCTTCCCCTTTCATTTGAGTTTCCCATGAAGAGTTCGCGGTGATCATTTAAATGAACATGACCTGACTTTTCATATGTTGATTCCTATTTCACAGTTCACCATTATAATGCCCACTTAGGATTATTGAAAAAGAAAGGGGGAAATGATCTGTCAATAATAATAAAGATTATCTCTTGTGATCCACCTATGCATTTCCAGTGGACTGCAAGGAGTGCTTGATTTTTAAGGAAAAGGATTCATGAGAGTGAAAACTTCTTGGCTTTGGAGTGCACTAACATTTTTAATGTCTTTAACGTAATTCTGTAGTTCTAATGTAATTCTTACCTCCCTTTGTATCCTTTCAGGACGGGGGAAAGCGGAGAGGTGTCACAATCCATCCATGGAGAATTTGATCACTGAATGTAACCCCATGAGCCTTGGGTTTCCACTTGGGTCATGTCACTGGCTTCTGCTGGAGAAGGGGGTCTGAAACAAAAGCAGAGGCAGAGTTTGAATGAACTGCAAAAGCAGAATATTTCAAAATCTGGAACACTGGCTAGCACCGATGTTCTACTCAGAATATTACACATCACAGCAACTGCTTGAGGAAGGAATGTTTCTATATACAATACACGCAGGCTCCCACTATCACTTAATCCCTCTTCCATCTATGCCAAATCCCAGCTGCCGTCCACACACGCCTCCCAAGAACTGGAGCTCAGAGCAAAGTAACAGTCTTATCTATTGGCTCCTTCACCATCATTTCACAACACATATTGTATGATTAGGTGTTAAGTGGGACTATTTGCACTTTTGCTTATGGTACATGTAATTATGTAATTTTGCATAATGCCTAAGCGACTGCTTTAAGTAGCAGCTGCACAAAACACAAACACTGGTGGGACAGCACAGAAAATACAATCTTAATAAAACCTGAACAGTAGAAAATACACTCACACAGATATATATGTATATACCTTCACGACTTCTTCACCAGGAATATTTTTGCAAATCATTCTCATTAATGGTTCTTAGGTACGAATTTGCGTCTGTTCTTGCTTATGGAAGTTTTGCCGAGGATAGGCCCAGAATCCTTACAGTACGTGGTGTGGTTGGACAGATCCTTAAAATCTAACGGATCAAATGCTCCGAGTTGCGACCCCGGGACGGGCTGTTGCCGGTGTCTGTCACCGAGAGGCCAGCACTAGATGGCTCTGTCGGTGTTTTTGGCGAGATGGAGCAGCACACATCTGCATCCCAAATTTGCCAGTGCTTTAAAGCGCTCTCTGGAAGGAGTAGAGTGGGAAAAGAGCATATAGGTAAACAGGGAAACTGCTCACAGCTGCCTTCTGCACTGTGCTTTCTAGGGAAACTCAGTGAATGTACCTCTTCTTGCCAAAAACACATGGAAGAAGACACATTTCAGTTATCTGCATTATTTTTCAGAAGAGATGTGTCCTACTTTCCTACCACACTTCCATAAACTTCAATTAAGACACAACAAAGTATCACAGTTAGAAATGGTGCTGTTTTTTTAAACACATCCTTCTGCATATATGGGTAAGCCACTGACAATGATAGGAGTTTGTCACAGAGGTGCTCTGCGGAGGTCAAAAGGAGATCACCATTTGTTTAATTTAAATAAATCAATTTGTTAAACAAGGAGCTACAGAGATTATACAGTTAGAGGGTGGAGAGCAAAGAAAGATAATTATTTTTGTTTGCATAAATCATTTTCTTATTACTTGGGGATCAGGGTGGTACTGTTTGGGTTTGAGAAAAGAGGGCAAAAGAAGATAAGTGTATCAATTTGCTGATCAGGGTTACATGGGATTTTGCTGCTGGGGCTGAAGAAAGGAAGGAAGATCATTATTTTTATTTAAATAAATCAATTTGTTACGATCGGGGATCACACAGGGTTGTGCTGTTTGCAAGGAAGACATAGGAAATCCTCTTTTTACGGATAGTTACTCATGGAACAAATGTTCAGACACTTCTCTGATCAACTGGAGAAAGGACAAAAAGCTTCAAACCCAAAGCTGCATTCTCGTTTCTGTCGGTGGAAAGATGCTGCCCTTCTACTGCTGTTGGGGTCTACCACCTTCCCCTGGTCTCCAGGCGGAGCTCAAACGCCAACAGCTGTTACCTCCAACAGCTGGAACCAAGACCATACATACGCACATCATCTTGTGTGCACATGTATGTGTGTGCCTATAAAACATACATATACGTAGATAATTAAATAGATAGACAGATAAGAGCTAATAAGACCCGGTCCTGCAGAAGGGCAGCAGTCGGAACCAAGGCGCTGCCTTGCCCGTGCACGGGCTGGGTCCATCCATGCACAATATGATCGAAATCAAGGGCCATTCTGTGCACATATCCTTTAAGGGCCTGATATTTGTTGCTGTTCTTCTGAGGCAATTAACGAAGCTCTGTCTGTAATTTTAAAGGCCCTTCATGAACAGACTGGAAAGCCACAGTCCCAAACATCAGGGAACTCATATTCAAACCTAATAGCTCCAGTGTCACTGCCAAACATTGACTAAGCTCTCTTTGTGCCTGCAAAGCGGGTTCTGTAGGTAAAATCCTTCCCTCTGCCTTCAAGGGAAAATCTCCTATTACAAATAAAACAATTGGTTCATTTGCTCATTGCTCTGGTTGAATGAGGCTGCAGAAATGAATCTCACTGGTTTTGAATATTCCAAAGTCAATTAAATGAGGATTGGGGGAATATGGTTGCTTTCAATAAACATGTGTTGCTATTCACAAAACTAGTTTAAAAATGTATTTTCATAGGTTTGGATGGGATTCATGCAAATTAATAAGCAAACCATGACAATTTTTCTCACCATACACAATAAAAATGGCTGAAATGTAATGTAAAATTCAAAAACCTCTATCTGCAGGATCTGGATATCCCATGTGTTAACTTGCAGTGAAAAGGAGGAGTAATCTAGTTAGCTCTGGAACAAATGAAACAATGTCTAAGCAATTACAGAAAAGAGTGGGCCCCATGCCTTGGATGGTTTCGTAGGTAGTGGGGATGAATTTGCGTTTGTAACAAGGCTGATAAATCTAACCAAACATCTTTATTTTTACAGTACGTTAAAGGCGCATTTTTATTTAGTGCAGTCATATATCTCCACATTATTTTGAAGTATGCTCCTTTATTGCTTTTATGTCTTCAGAATTGCCTGAGGAAAGCATCCGTTTCTCCCTGTGTTTCATTGTTGTTACCCTTGTAGAGTATAACATGCACAAACTTGATTATGATTAATTGAGGGCTCTGGCAAATTATGTTTTTATTCCTTTCCATCTAAGTCTTCCATCTGCTCATGGGAAAAAAAAAGGATATTTCACATTTATAAGGACGCTTAAGGCTTTCTGGGTAAATCTGCAGAACAACTTCCTCACTTGTAAGGGGTACAAGTGAACAAAGTCTTCCTTAACTGGCGTTCTTGCTCTTACATCACTGACACATTAATTCATCTCCATCCCACATGCAAGGCTAAGAGAACACGATAACGAGTCCAACTGCATTAGATCCAACACCTTGCTGCCGAGCTGGAATTTCCAACTGAACCAAACCAGTTTAGAAGATTGCTCAATTAGATCCTACCACCAAAGAACCACTTGGAGCAGTTAAGCCTTCAGCCTGTCAATATAAACACCTGTGTCCTTCGGCACAATGCATGTAACATCAGGCAGGCTATTTATAAGAGGCTCTGCTGAAGATCTTACCCAAGGTGATGCAGCTGCGTACGGCAGCCCCATTCAGCCTGGTGCACCACATCAGATAAGGGCCTTTCTGCAGGCTGTGTGATTCAGAGATGCTCGCCTGCCAGCCCTGGGAAGCTGGCAAGGAAGCCTGCGCTTGGCACACGGGGTTTGCTCAGCAGCAGCAATGACAGAAACAAGAAGTCACGTTTAACATCTACAAATGTGAGGAGGGAAAGGCAGCTCCTCATCTGTATGTGTGTGTCTTTTTTCTACTTTAAGACAGCATTGTTCTCCAGCTTGCACAGTGGAGTGGTGCCTTTAGCTGATGGGAAAGCAAAGTCATTGAAGAATTTGTTCCTCTGGGACCAAAACAGCTGAAATAACAGAAACCCAAACAATTTTAGCAACCAGAATACAAGTCAGTGTTTAAAAGGTAGGTCTGGATGGCTGGTGGTATAGGGACAGAGCCTTCAAATTTCCAGCAAGGTCAACCTCAGTGGCATTCTTCTTGCTCCACCAACACTGTGAATTCAGCTGTTGGCCTTACACCAAGCCCTATGACTAACACTCCAAATGACCAGCACTACCCCGCTCTTCCGAACCATCGCTGAAGACAGGTTAGCTCAACACATCTTCCACTAAAGTGAGCACCATGCTCTGCTATCTGCTACTTTAAGTCAACTGCAAGGGTGGTGACTCCTGTAGAGTCATCGCTAGAAACATTAGCCCTAGTCTAATTGCCTACAGATTATGTCTGACACTCAGCACGAAAGTTACTGTCGTGTTCCTGCTTACAGTCGGGCAAATTTGAGGCTAAGCAGTAAATTGAGGAGTCTGCAGTTCAGCTGAACCAATTGGGTCTCCAGTCATATGCATATACGTAGAAATAACACATAGAAAAATTAAAAAGAATATGCTTGAAAATACATGCACTGATATCTGCTTCTGGCCCCAACACATGCTTTGAAACTGTGACACAGTGATGGAGAACTGTGAACACCCACGTCTATGCTCTACCACCTCTGCCGAAGCTCGCAAACAAAATCTCATCAAGGATGGCTGCAGAGCACTGCTGTAAAGCCTCCCGGCTCCACACAAAAGACCATCTTCCCTGCTGCTCCCAAGCAGAGAGAGAAACCACTTTAACAGATATGGTTTGCAGAGCAAAATCACTGCTAGCTTGTGACTCCTGTGGAAGAAGGTCCTGCAGGGCACAGCAACTGTCTTGGCAGCAGTGTCACTGCTAGCAGTACAGCAACCTGTGACCAGCACTTACAGGGAAGGACCTTCTATTAGTTAAGTGCAGAGAGTTTTATGCCTATTTGAAACATAGGTGATGCTGGTTGAATCACTTGCACTTTCTGTTTTCCAGGCTCACCACACGGAGAGGCTGCCTTTACCCACCACCGTAAGGGATCTCCGTGAGAATGATTCACCAGAGAGTACAAATTTTCCAGCGATAGGCATCTCCATTTCCTGCTGCACCAACAGTAACCCGATTCTGATGACTTTACCTCTCCAAGAAGCAATTCCTAGACCCTCTGGCCCCACAGATCCCCCTGCAGAGCTGCTGAGGAACCTGGTGCCCAAGCGAGTGCCGTTGGGGTCAGAAACGCAGGGAGCAGCGCGGCCCCGGCCCGCCGGCCTGCTCCCCGCTCCTGAGCTGCACGCACGGCCGGGCTGCGAGGTCCAGCGCGGCACGAAGCCGCTCTCACGGGTGTTTATGTGGATATCATCCCCCTGCTTGCAGGGCACTCGGGGAAACGACAGGGTGGCAGCACCGCAGAAATGGAAAACACGTTATCAGCTATTGGCAGCAAATAATTTATTTGATATCCGCCCTCCCCTTTCTCCCTGCTGGCTGTGTTTGTGGCCGTATGCAAAATTAATTTTGTAGAGCTTAGCTAATAATTATTGGTGAGGAGACCCTGTCAGTCTCTTGAGATCAACAGGAAATGGCTTCCGCTGACACAGGTTGATTCACATGACTGTCCTATTTTTCTGATTTAATAAATATTAATCTTTATACCTTTTAGGAGCATTGTGCAATATTTTTTATCTTCTGATTTGACAGGGAAAATGACTGGTATGTGCCAAAACTATTCCTGTCATACAAAAAGGCAAATTTTCCTTATTTCTTTTCAAGACAAGACATTTTTCAAATTAAAATTAATACGTGTGCAGATTACATCTGCTATTACACCAATCTATGCAAGATGCTGTTTAGGGTGTGCCTTTTTTTCCCAACCGCAAATTCTTCTAACATCAGATAAAAGAAATTTATTGCCATATTCCCATTTTATCTTCTTTTTGCCCACTGGGAAAGTGCAAAATAGACAGGTGACCTCCCCAAAAACCTGCAGGAAATGGTCTTACACGAAGGCGCTCTGCAGCAGCTCAGGAGATCTCCTGGAGATCTCCTCCTATTGCCAGCTTTGCCAACGATTTTGCTCCCAGCCTGGAGCACGCTGCTTTCCTCCATTGTGCCTCAGTTTCCCAACTGCAAAGCAGAACAGGGGGGGAATGTACAATACTTCTTTCCCTTGCTTTCTTGTTGGATCTATCCACACCGCAACCTCTTTGAGGCAAGTCTGACTATGCATTTAGCAGATGGGGGCTCCAACCTCAGCTGGAGCCTTTAGGCATTACTACAGTATAAATAACAATAATGATGATGGAGTGGTTAAATAGACAGAACTTGTTCTTCTTTCCCCTGTAATGTGAATCAAACTGTTGCCGGACTTGCACTTAACACCAGCAGCTAGTTTATTTATGGGAGGATTTATCAGAAGTGCTTGGGTTTAATTTTCTCTAATTCCCACTTTCTGAAAAATGGCAACGGTCTGATTTTAATCAATCTTCCCCGATTCTAGGGCTTCCCAGAAATCCCAGCTGAAGGCAGGCACGCCGCAGCGCACCCGCTGCCGCTCCGCCGGCAGGATCCGCAAAGGAGATAAATTATTAATGGTAATAAAGAGAATTCCAGGAGTTCATGGTCTTTCCTTGGCATGTCGATTCACAGAAAGAGTTAATCTATTATTCTCAGACCCGGCTTTTTATTTTTTAACCAAGTGATATTTAGCTGTTAAACTGCCTTCTTCCTCAAATAGAAGGTGGAAGGAGCAAATGCAAAAAAAATAAAAAATAAAAAGCTGTCATTTCTAAACAGGACAAATGCATAGAGTTAAATATAAATGTGCATTGACAATCCCGTGGATGATTGTAGGGAGAAAAAATAATAAGAAAAAGATAGTATTTCTTTTCAAACCAATAGGCAAAAGATTCAAAAGCAGGGCAATCAATACCACCCCGTGATCAACAGGAAATGCTAAGAATAACTGTATATCATGTGTGGCTTCAAATTTACAACCAGGACATATAATCTCATTGTAAGAAGAGAGTCAAGTTCAAGAACTTAGCCTCTACAGTAAAGCTCTCATTTTAACTAAAGAAGCTGAGGTCGACGGCCTCTCAAATGAAACAGATAAGGCGACATAGGGTTCTTGTCAGAAACAAATGTTATGTCTCTCCCTACTGAAAAGCTTAAAGATATTATCAGCAAAAGCCTAGTTGGGCCTGAAATGGGTCCCAGAGAAGTAATATTAACCAGGCTCCTGGCAGATCATTTATTTATCTCAAGCTAAATTCAATAAAGAGAGCCATATATAAGTGAGGGAAAATAATGCAGCTGCGAGTAATTTATCATTGGATGGAAAGTCATTGTTATCCTTATCTCTCCAATGATGTTCTATTTCCAACTGGTAATGAATTATGGGGCTTGCCACATCTTTACTATGTGACAGGTCAACACTACCTCTTGGGTAGGGGACTGGATTTATGCAATCAATAGGGAGTTTGCTGAGAAAATATTGGCAAGCGTTCGGCGAGAGCGACCCGGTGCTGGACGGCCTGGTGCTCACTGGTGGTGGTCAGCGGCTGTAATCGTGTTTCTGCACTCCTTTAAAACAGATTTATCTGAGTGCTTTAAGCAAATTCCTCGCTCTGCTCCCCACAAAGCTGAGGGCGGGAAGCGAATCGTGGGCCTGTTAATTAGAAGGCACTCGGCTCATTTAAGCTGGCTCAGCCACCCAAGGGATCTTCGCTGCACCTTTGTGGCACTGCTCTAGAGGAATTTATTAAATCAAACTTTAGGGCCAGGTTAGCCAAAATTATCTGTGCCTGCGGCGCTGGGGGCACGGCCAAGATCAGGGGTTGGGGCAGCCCCCATTGATGTGAAGCCTGGACGTCCCGCTGAGCTCCGAAGTAGGAATGTCGCAACTCCCAGTGGCCCCAGCAGGAATGTCGCGACTCCCGGGGCCTCAGCCTCCTGCCGGCACCACCGGGAATGCCGCCAGCCCGGCACCCGCCCCACCCCAGGAGGACAGCACTTCCACAGGGATGCGCTGTGAGGGACAAGGGTCCGCAGGAGACCCCAACCCACATCCTGCTCCCTGGCTCTCCCCCTGCTTCTTCATTCTGCACAGCAAGGGCCCAGGGGACCTGAAAAGTTTGTTTTTATACTCAAAAAGCACTAAGTTTTTAACTTTATGTGGATTTTATGAGGACAGATAAATAACGGAAAGACTAAAAATAACTGATTTTGAAGAACTTCTCTTAAAAGAGAACAAAGAAGACTTCCAAACACACTGTTTTTCAGGGGAAAACTGGTTGAGGTCTATGACTCCTTAGTCGCTAAGAGCTACTAAAGAGAAAAAGCCTGTGCTGGTCATGCTGCCGGCCAGCCAGGCGACAGGGACCACCACCGCGCTTGGACAAGCATCTCCCCAAGAGGACAACAGGACCAGACAGCACCCAGCCAACATCCCAATGACGTGACAACAGAAAAAGCAAACTGCAATATCACAAACCCAAAGGAAATCCAGGAACGCTGGCCAGCTACAGTTCACTCGCATAGCGCTGGAGGTGACCTCAGTCCTCTGAGGCAAGGTGGCTCAGGCGGATGAGGAAACAAAGCCGCCAGTGAGCAAGCTTCCTGGCCACAGGACGTGCTGGCCTGCACGCCTGTGTTCATGTCTCCTTGGCTCTCTATGTTTAGGAAAGTCTTAGTAATGGAAAAAACAAGGGTGTTGTAGGTGAAGGCTGAAGTCCTTTGGCAGAGCAGCGTGTGCAAGAGCTTGACCAGAGCCTGTTGGCCTGTAATCTGGCCGAGCCCGCAAGGTCTGTCAGCTCCACCAGCACTGACACCCATTCGCAAAGATCCAGAAAGTCAACGAGAGCATTACCACAGCCTGGAGTAAAGACCCATCTACTGACTGAGATACAAATTCCATACGGTTCGGCTACGGCAGGAAAGGTCTTGCCCAAATCACATTAACATTCGTGAGCTCTGATTCTTCCACAGTTGGTTAACTCAAGGGATCGTCCAGCTCATGCCAGGAAGATCTTTCCTTCCTTTAAACAGCTGAGAACATGAGGGATTTTTATAATTTAAACAAGTAACGTAAACAACAAAAAAAATAAAAAATCAAGGCATCATAAATCATATAAACCAAGATAATCCAGAGAAATATATTCTGCAAAACCAACTATTGACTTCTGAGTCTATCATAGCCAGCAAGGAGCCTGCTACTTGTCAGATACTCCTCATGTAGTTTCAAACACTCTGTCAAAACTGTGTATAGCTTCTAGCTCCCAGGCCTTCTACTTACATACCAATCACTCAATTCACTTTTTCATTTCCATTGTTTGGAGTCTTATCCCAAATTTTTTAAAAGGAAAAAAAAAAAAAAAAAAAAAACCTAAAATATTGGCTTAAAAGTACTTACATTTACAGAGGTACAGTCTGGTAAGAATGATGTATGTGTTTAATAATATGTTCCCTGGCTAATAAAATACTAGATTATTTTGGGACTACAGAATTTAAATGGAAGGAAGTTTGACCATTAGGAACCTGTTTACTATTACCAAGAGAATAGCCAGTTGGCAGGTCAATAGCTATCAGCAGAAATAAAGAACCACAGCAGCCACCTGTGCTTAAGGCTTGTCCCTGTTAGGGAAAAAAACCAAATGAAACTACAAAAGCTGAGAAGTAAAGCTAGAGCACGCTGGGGGTTTTTTGTTTGTTTTGGGTTTCTTTTTTTTCAAGATTTAAAGGAAGAAATAAAAGACTGATTGCTCTGGAGCTAATGACTTCAGACTTTACTGCAAATGACAGCCAGTTCTTCCAGGCTGTTTAAGATGGAGAGAGCAGAAGATACCTGTGTCAAACTACTCCAGATGAACAGTTGGATCTGAACTATGCTGAATTATCTCAGATGGGCTCTTTGTGGCATGAGGAGCAGCTGCAGAAGGAAGCGTGCAGGCCGGCACGCTTCCCCTTTCCCCTTGTGTGGAGCCCACCAGCGAGCCAGCTGGAGACCGGCCACTTAGTGCTGGAAAGGCCAGTGGACACCTGTGTTGAGTGCATCCTCTCTTTGGCAGATGAAAATAATGGGAGCCTTGAGAGGATTCTTGCTTATTGTCCTTTGAGGGGTCAGACCAAGTCCCACCTGCAAGAGGCGCCCGGTGCATCCCATGCTCGGGTAGAAGGGAGGTCCCACCAGGGCCAAGGGGCCTTCTGCTGGTTCCCGTGATGGTGAAGCCAGCTATTGCCACCAGTGAACAGGTCTCAAAAGTTCTGCAATCTTGTTCCTACACAGTGACAGGCATTCATCAATCCTGAAATTAAATGCAAAAGGGAGATTTGTAATCTAATTTCTTACTTCCACAAGAAGACTATTTTCCTTTCTTTTAAAAGGTTGCTGTGGTCAATATGTTTTTTTGTCCGGCAGTCTTCTTTGTGCACATATGTATGTATGCATAATGGTGTCATTTACATACCATTAAAACTAATTAGCATCATTTGGTGACTCAGACATACTGTAATACAAGCACAGAGTATAACTGTATTAGTAAATGCCACATTTTAATGGCAAGTGCCCTACATACTCTGTTTAATGTGCCTTATCAAAGATACACAAAGATTATAGTCTCAGTATCAGCTAAATATTGAAATAATAGATATTTGTGTGATGAATAAACTTACAAAGGATCTTAATTTTTATTCTTTTAGTTCTTGCCAATAAAACAGCAAGCTATTCATAACACAAATGTGAATTCATTTCCAGTTCAGATAATTCAAAGTAGTTTCATTTTCTAGAAGGCAAGGGTTTTTCATTTAGCAAAAACTGAGGTAAAAAAGCAGGAAAGGAGATGCTTAACATCACCAAAGAAAAACTTTACAGTTGGAGCTTGAAATATTTTTCTCAGATATTTTTCTATAATTGCAAATTTTCAATGATTTCAAGTTTTCACTGTGACTCAGGACAAAGTGAGTATTTAGGAAAGCATTTGCAAGGAGGCCTCCACAGGAAGACCCTGTCGGAAGGGCACAGCCGTGTCCCCGACCACCTCCCAGGCAGGTTCCTCCAGCCCTGCTGAAGGCAAATGGCACTCAGCCAGTTTCATACCAGGCAGCCCTTTCACCAGATCACAGTGGCTTAACAGTTGTTACAGATATTAATGGCTAATCAATTGCTATCGATGCAATTATTCTTCTGATCCACAAGCAGAGCCTTAGATAAATGGGCAAATATTAACTTAAGTTCCAGTTGATAACATATTCCTCACCACGCTTGTTAGTATAGGCTTATCTTCTGAACTTTGATAAGACAGATTAAGGAGAGGAAAAAAAGAGTGATTCAAGCAAGGGATCACTGCTATAGGCAAACTCTACTTCACTATCACAGGACCTTAACCTGGACTTGTCTAATGTTACATAACTTTCTGATGTCCTGCCTGCAGCGGTACTATCGGAGAGAGCCCAGCCCCAGGAGAGCGCTGCCCACCGAGCCCTCAATCTGCTTTCTGTCCGAAGGAAATGCTTCTGCCATGGCCCAGAACATGGTGTTGCCTGAAGGATCCTACCTGCCAAAACCCTGGTGCCCAGGGGCCAGCAAGGGCTGAGCGTGCTGCACTGTGTCCCGCATCACATGAGGCTTCAATTTGAACATTCATCAACACAGAAATGAGAGGAATGGACTCAAAGGATTTTCCAAAGGACAAGCTGGGGGGGATTTTGAGAGAGGAACCAGATTCACTGTGGTCATGGTGCATTTTACAGGTCCACTCACACAGGGTTTGGCTGCAGCACAGCTAATGTCGATCAAGACACCCACTCAGCTCATGCAATGCACATTTTCTTCTTAGAAAGCAAACTGTCAACTTCTAGTTCTGTATTGCCTTGTTAAACAACACTTTTTTCAACTTCACTATTTCCCACAGTCAGGCCTTTACTTTGACTGCAGGAAAAATTATATTTTTGTATGACATATTGGAACGTAACTATAAATATTTTACAGAAGGAACTGCAGCAATCAGGATGTCTTCTTTTAATGCACTATTTCTCTGACATTCTGAAAATATTTGTGCATTGATTTGCAAGAAATAAATCTCAGTATAGGTGGGTCTTAGTGTCAACTGAAATAGCATGGGGAGCGGTAAAAGAAGCAACTGTTACATCTTGCTTCCTCTTTCTGCACAGTCTGAATTCTATAAGCAAGATTACGGATCTACAAGAACAAGCTGGGGCTGCTAGTAAACTATCCAGGGCAAATTCCCTGTCCCTGGAGTTTTTAAATCAAGGTTGGATGTATTTCTAAACTATGCGCTATAGCTCAGCCACAAGCTCCATGCAGGAGTCACTGAGTGAAACTCTCTGGCTTATTGGAGCTTTATAATGGTGATGATGGTTCCTGCTGGTCTTAAAAATCTGTTATACATGTGAAATAGAAACTATAGGTGAAACCCTTCACTAGTGCAAAGCCCTGCGGAAGACCTTTAAGCAGACTTCAGCCAAAGTGCTCAGAAAATCTTAGACCGCCCTGCATTCGGGGGAAAAAACACCTAAGTGAGGCATGGTGAAGAACAGCTATTTCAAGCTTTCTTAATGTTTTGTTTTGTACACTATGAGAGAAAATAGAAAGCATTGCCTTCTGCCCTAGGGTCATGTCTGGAAGAAAAAGACCAGCTGGGACCCCTTGTGGAACACAAAGGAAGTTTATCTCCTATCTGCCTTTGCTCTCCATGGTGTCTGCTGGAGGAGCAGGTAAGCATCTCCAAGAATGACATCCTACGGGCCCTCTTGGGTCCAAGAGTCCAAAAGGATGAGGAGTTCCAAAAGGGCTGGAGTTAGCGGTGGCTTTGTCACTACCCTATGGGCCCACAGAAAAGCCACCCTAAGGAATAACGCTGTGGCACCAGACAGCTACCTGGCAGTGCAGTAAGGAGGAAAGTCTGATCTGTGAACGCCCTCATTTCTCCATTTCAACCATGTACATTGGAGAATAAGATTTACCAAGGGAAATGCTGACCATGCAACTCACTAATATAAATCATCTCTTGATGGGGAAAACACAAGAAATTGCCTCAAGATCTGCAGTGCTTTGTGTAGCACATGACTTCAGGCCACTGCATGTAGCCAAGGGATATTCCTGGAATGGACAGGTGCCCACTGCTCCCTTCCCCGAGACACAGAAACAGGCAAGAAGGCAGACAGTAGCTGCAAATATCTTCACACACACTGTACATGCGTATTAGTAAACACACAGGTTCCACCATAAAAGGATTATATGACTCTTCCCTGGCGTCTGAAATGCACATTATATCACCAAACAAAGGAAATTATGCAAAGATAGCCCCAAAGGCAGAATAACCATGATCCGCTCGTACTTGTAAATACAGGGTAAATACTTACTAGCCACAATTAATTACCTGCCTCTGCTCGTTTTGTTAAATGATCAAAGTAATACATCTGCTGGTTGCAAATGAATGTATTTGTGCAAAATCACATTTATACGAGAGCAGTGCAGGGCCAGATCCTGCAGTATTTGTCATTATTCACACAAAAGTCACCCGATGGAGGGAATTACTTCTAATTAGTGAGCATCAGGACTGCAGGATACAGCCACGGCTCTGCAGCGTTAGGGCGATGAGGATGTATAGCAGAGTAGCGGCAGAATCAATTGTTCTTAGGTTGCTCTTTCTCATCAGCCCACCTGACGCACATGAAATATTAGTGAAATCCATTTCGGAAAGACCAGGCCCAGTGCTGGAAGCACCGCAGTCAGTTCATCAGCAGGCTCTTCCAGGAACACTTCAGGGATCAGGATGGGAGGGTACAACTCCTTTTCCCACAGGACCCAGCAGCAGATACAACCAGCCCTGTCTGGGATACCCCACCATGCTCCGTGACTCACGTGCACTCCCAAACCAACTGCTTTTGCCCCCCTGCAGCAGCAGCCGTGCACAGACCATTAGCAGAGCCTCAACTTACTTGTCTCTTCGTTCCTCTGGATCTTGTGCATCAGCACGGACTCATGCTCAGGTTCTCCAGGGAACATTTTGCCGGCTCCACCACTCTCAAGCATTTCTATTGCCCACTTCAAAGCCCTCGGGGTCAGTTATCCCTCTGCACAACAAAATGGGAACGATGCCTCCAAGCACCCAAGTGTTTGCCAGGCTACAGCACAATTATATTATCAGCCCATCCAGAGGGCTGATGCAGAGCAGCAAGGATACGAACAGGTCATTGAAGCCCTTTGGTGACTATCTGAAGTAGGTTTTGGAGGTAGACAGCTAATATCCAACTCAAGCAACGTTGGTACACCGAAGGCAGAAGCTTCACAGATTTTAGCAAATAGCAAGTCTGGCCCACAGTTTTGCTATCCCCATGAGAACTTTGCACCTTCCTCCCTGTCATGGAAGGAAAGCCTTGCAATAAAGGTATGGAAGAGGGCTCACCGCAGGTTTTGTTAATGTGTTTTGGGGAATTCTACTTAGTGCCAGTGCAAACCCATTAAAAGGCATAAATGAATATATTCCCTTTCTTTCAGGAACTGTTTGTTGCTCTATTTGATCATGCTACTTCTCTAGCTCCTAATATTTTTGGATAATGTTCTTGCCTTTATTTGTAATCACTCTTTATTTGGTGTAGAAGATGGATTTTTCCAATTTTGTGCTATTATACACCTTAGCATGGAAAGGATTATTTTTTTTCTTTTTCCTTTTAGTCCTTATTTAACTGCTTGTGAGCTTCAGGGATTTATATCCCAGTAGGTCTAATTCCAGGATTATAGGTATCTAGATATTCAGTAAATCATTTAGTAGCATATAGGTTTAAGGCAACTCCAAATAACCCCTCCAGTTAGCTCTCTGCCTAAAAAAATGAAGCACTGGTGAGAAGCACCAGATTTGAGCAAGAGTTATAAAGTCATGCAGAATTACCAATTTAGACTCCGATTCTACCCCCTTTAAAGTCACTGATAAAATTTAGACTCACTTCGGTGAGAACATGGCAAGGCCTCTAAACCCTGTTGCTTTAGAAGCTTTCCTTCTTCCCAGCGAAACACTAATCAAAGTCTCCTTCTCTGATTTAAGGCTTAGCTCTCATTCCTACAACTGTTGCCTTTTTATGTAGATAAGCACTGTCAGGTTGAGTTGACCCAAAATTTAGATTTATTAAAAATGAAATAAGAAGAGCAACAGAAAGCTTTCTGTATTTATTTTTCTAAATTCTAGTGAAAACAGCTTTTTGGTTTAGACTTCGATTTTCCTTGGCATCATTCCACAGCCTGAACATTGCAGCACTGTGTTTGTACCTGAAAATACATAGGGGGCAGTGGAAAGTGAATTTGAGTTACATGTTTTCCTTGTTTGGTCTTAGTGAAAAGTAAGCATGTGATATTAGAGATTAAGAGCAAATTTGGTCTCTTAAGGATCTACCATTAGGAACAATCAAAAGCAATACTAATGGCAAAGGCAGTCAGGGCTTTTAAGCGTGTCTTTGAACCTGTTCATATGCCTTTAAAGACGGCAGAGCTGAGCGAGGAGGGCTCTGCCCTGGCAGCGAGCTTAGTTAAACGAGGCCCGGTGCCAGTTCTCACCAGGCGTGTCTGAGGTTTGTCACCCTGCGTGTCAGGCAGGGCTTTGCCCATGGCAGCTCAGCAGCAGCGCTGCAGCCCTACAGGTGCTTCAAGGTCAGGTTTCTGTTTGGGCTGGCATGCAGGAGGCAGCTAAATCCACCACGTCACGTGTTCGCAGAACCAAGCGACTCTCCAGGTGAAGGGAGAAGGGGGCTCTGCACCTGCTGGCATCCGGGCAGTGCCGGCACCATGGAGCAAGAGCCTGCGAGGTGACACGAACGGCAGCGCGGGGCCCCAGCCCTGTTGGCTCAGACAGGACCTGGAAGAGACCAGGCCTAACCTGAGTGAGGCAAGTGATAAACCTGAGCATCCCTCCCACCCTTAAGGGTAGCTGCCTGTTTAGACTCTCTTAGTACTAGGCGTGCCCAAGAGGGAGCCTAGAAGTGCCACAGCCAGAACTAACAAGTGCTCTGCTTTTGTGCAACAGACACGAAGCGGCCTCTCCAGACGGGAGGCTTTTTGCCCACGTGAGTGTCAACACGGAGTTCATCTGAGGTGAGTTCTGTGGTGAAGGGAAAGGTGAGGTTAGGTGAGGAGCCCTTCCCATCAAAGCAAACTTGAAGGAAGGCCAGGACTGCAGGGCTGGATTAGGACCGGGCACATCCCGGCACAGAGCGCGCTGAGTAAGAGGCATCAGTGCAGGACGGCACCGAGTCTGAGCAGGGCACCTCGCAGCTCCCCTCCTGTGTGCTGTGGGAAGGGGGTGCACATTTCACGGCTCCCTCCGCACTGTCACCCAAGACACCACCATGGCAATCAGGCCAGGGAGCAGGGGACACCTCAGAGATCCGGGAGCTTCTCTCCTTACTGTGCAAGGCGGGATGCTCAGCCCCGTCCATTCACATCGCCTTGACTTAGCCAATTTATAAAAGAATGGACACTAAATATGGAGAAATAATGTAAGCCACTGTGGCATGTCGTCCTGCTGCATCGCTCTGAAAATGTCATGGGTGACCAGAGCCTGTCAACAAACCTGCCTCAGAGAGTGCAGGATCAGCAGCCGCAGAACCAGGCAACATCTAAATCCACCACCCGTCCAGTAACATCTCCGCCTGATTATGATAGATAAGGATTTCAGGAAGGCATGTCAAAGATAAAAGGTAAGCCACCCCCTTGCTCTTGTTTAATTTCCCTTCCAATTTCCTAAAAGGCCTGTTGCCGGACTGACTGTCACCAAAAAGATACAGGGCCCAATTTACAGCCATTGCGCAGAACTGCAATAAGCATTTGCAGTCTATAATTTTCAAGTAACACCACATTTATGAAAACTGCAACAATCCCTTTTGCCGTGATTTGTGGACGCCAGTGCCAGAAGAGCCACCTCACTCATGTAACAGAGAGCAAGAAGCGAGGGAAAAGGAGGAAGAGAAACAAACTGGCTGCTGCCTCAGCATGTAGGCTACAAAATAAAAAAATAAAAAATAAAAAAAGTCTTAAAAGTGTTAATGAAAAACCCGCTATGAGTAGAAGGGAAGATTAGAGCTGACAAGTTGGCCATAGGGCCTTCTTGAGGCTCTTCCAGACAGAACTAAGACAAGATGACAATTTGAGAAATCAAACTGTGCTGACGTGGGCTGTATTTTCATAAATTTCCTGCTCCTTTTAGTTTATATTAATAAAAAAATCTGTAAAAAAAATATAGTTTAGGCCTTAGTCTTATGGAGTTCTAGTCATCCTGTACCAGAGCTTTGAAACAAATGCAAGGGCAACTGAAATGCCTGCCCACAGCAGGCAATATGTTAAATTTACTGCATAATCATCTGGGGTTTTTTTCACCACAGATCTGATCTGAATGGAAAGAGTTCAGTGTGCATTGGATGGAGCCCTGGATCGTCCTGCAGTTTTTAGTGACAGTAATGTTACTACTGTTGGAGTCAACCAGAAGATATTTGGGCTACGATTTTTTGATTTTTTTTTCATAATACTATCAAAAACAGCAGAAAAAAATGCATAAGGTCAAAACTCATTTTAAAAAACAGTTAAATTCTGTCTGAATAACTGATAAACTTCTAGTACTTGAGGAATTCTTATTAAAAAAAAAAAAAAAAAAGAAGTGTTTTATAAATGTCTGAAAGAGCATGCCAGGCTTCCTCTCCCTTTCCCTTCCCAGAGTCAAAGCCAGAACTCCACATTATCACCATTTAGCTCACTCTGTGCTTCAGGCAACTTCAAAGCAATAAGCTGAAGTGTCTCCTTTTCCCCTCAGAATAGCAACTCCTTAATTAAATAAATGATACTCCTGCCTTTAACTTGGCTGTTTGGGAATTTCTTTCCCAATTTGACTTTCGGGAACCGGGATTTTTTTCTAAATTGCTCAGCTTAAGCAAAGCGAACATGAGTGATTTTTTCAATTACATCATTTCGTTTTTATCATCTTCATTATCATCATTATTATTGTCATGATCTTTGGTGTTTCAGTCATTACCTAGCCGAGATGCACGGCGCTGCCCAGCACGTAGTCTGCCTTCGTGCCTCACGGGAGCCCAGCCACACAGAGAGGAGAGGTCCAACAAAGAGTTTATCTCAGTGCATCTAGAGCTGTTTCTGAACCGCACAAACACCAGCGCAATGTGCTGGAGGCTGGCAGGTTCAGAGCTTCTCCTCGGGCAGGGACTGCACTAAGAAGGATGTTTCAGGCAAACGGGCTTTCACGAGCTTCACTCAGTCGTGCAGTTGTCTTGTTATTCTGATGCTCACTCCACCTTCTCTGAGGCTACAGGGGCAAATCTTGATCCCCTCTGAGCAGAGAGGTTTGGAAAGGCAATAAAATAGGCCTATCTTCATGTACAGGAAGCGAGGAAGGCAAGATAGACCTCAAAAGACCTTACACTCCATAACTTTTCCCTCCTTCACCTCAGCAGAGAAACAGAGCTCACTGCTGCTACTGCAGTGACCATGCCTAAAGGCAGGACATTTCTGTGAGGGCCTCCCACAGACCTGGATGCTACTTTGGGGTCAGAAAGCACACACTGCTGTGGTGAAACTGGCCTTTAGGGAAACAAGAATCCTCTGGACTTCTGGAAGAACCTACAAGAGCTGGAGCTGGTGCAAGACGAGTTCCTGTCTCAGTCTCAAGGTCAGTGGCTCACAGGCCATTCACTTGCACTTCTGGCCAGTTTCTGTTCAGTGAAGTCCAGAGAGATGAGAAATGTTTCTCTAAAAGAAAGTACTTCATTTATGGAAAGCTGACCTAGGCAGTAGGAAGTCCAGGTGGATACGCTCTCAACGCCTGGACATCAGGATGCCTGGAGACACCAGGAGGCAGCCCAGCATGGAGCCTCCGGACACAGCAGTGCTGAGCAGGGAGCAGCAGGAGCTCTCCAGCTCCCTGGTTTCTGTCCTTTCCCTACCTGATCAACCACGGCTCCCTCAGACTCACAGGTGGGACTTGTAATGAAAGCAGTTATGTAAGAGCAGAAAGTTTGATTCACCGCACCGCCACACTGGCAACACATTTACACAACCTCCCCACCCAAAATCATGAGGTTTAACCTGTAGGGATAATTGCAACCCCTTGGGCAAGGGCGGCAAAGAACACTTGGAAAGGAAATCAAAGGAGAGTAAAAGGGAAAGCAATATTTTGGTAATTGGAGTAAAGAGGTAATACATATCTCAGTGTCACGGATGAGATTGGCCGACGCAATACACATTCATGCTTATCTCAGAATTGCATTTATCGAAGTAAACTGAGCTTAAGTTAAAAGCAAGCACATAAATCCTCTCTCATTGTCATCTCGCAACTCACGGCAGCTGCTAATTATATTACAGATCTTCCAGAAGTGCATATAGTAATTACCAGTTTCAACCACACCATTAGACTTGCAAATGCAGTTTGCTCTTTGCAAGTCTGTCAGGAGCAAAGTATTAGGGTCAGACCAAAAAAGGAGCAAGTGAGCACAGACTCACGAAGCCAAGTGGGAATCCCCAGCTCTCCTGGACCTGCTCTGCTCTGCACAGGTTGAACACACCACCTGCCAGGACGCACACACATTTACCTGATGAATTATTTAGTTCTGGCTTGCTCACCAAAGCTAGAAGTTATTTCAGGCTTTCGTGTCAGACCAACTCACAGTGATTATCTGGATCTGAATTAGGCCCAAAGTCAGTTTATAGGAATTAGTGACAGCTCTCTTTATGTCTTAAAATATTACAGAAAGAAAAAAAAAGCGGTATTATTGTCCTTAGACCAGGAGTAATTTCAATGCCTAAAGATTCTAAGGAATCCTTGATACTGCATCCATCTGCAGATGAAGGGAAATGTTTATCTTTGCCTTATTTAGCGTTACTTATTAAAAAAAAGGACAAAACTGAAATTTAATTGAATAACCAGGGTGTGGTTTTGCTAACCACTTTCTCCACAACCACAGCTGAAGATAAACAATGCTACCAGACATAAATCTTAAGTATTATTTTTATATGAACACATACATAGGAAGAACCTTGTTTATTACTAATTTGTTCTGTTTGTTTGGATTTCATATCTACTGAGCTCTGACTGCAATTCTTAAACCATTAGGAATTATGCAGGCAAGAGATTAAAGTGCTGGCATCTAGGGCAGAGTTTCTAAAAGCATTATATATGGTTTGAGCTGAACTTCCCAAATGAACACTGATTTGGGTACTTCACTATTTACGTATCACTGAAAGTCACCAAGAATCCTAAGTGACATATGAAATTCAAAAAATTTCAACTCCTCCTTAATTAAATCATACCGTATTCTTAAGTCCAAAATTTTTTTTGTCCATAAAAACACAGAAATACTTATCCATATCTGTTCAGAATTAAACCTTTTTCAACATTACAAATCCAAGTACAAACACTACTCCAATCCAGGTTTCCTCAAAAGGGTGGCAGGACCATGACAGAGCAAACAAAGAGCTCCTTCTTATTTTAGTCCAGTCTGGCCATTTTAGTCCCATAACCTCCTCCCTGCTCAAGCACAGCCTATCCTGTGAAGCCACAGTAATAAAATACAAGTATGTATTTTTGTTGTGAATTATAACTTGCAAAACATGTTGACACCTTTCCTGGAAAAGTTCTGTGCAAGTACAAAGCCAGATTACTGATGAGAATAAGGCATGCAGTCATTCAGACAAAGAAATCTTCATAGAGCTTTGCTGCTTCAGGGACTGCTGCAGCAAAGTGCAGAGTTTCTTCCATTCTCATTCAGAGTAAAAGTGTAAATAAGAGTGGGAAATACTTCTGTGCTCAGCTTGATGGGCAAAGTTTAATGTGTAATAACCTCCTCGGGAAAAGTATCTAAAGAAGAGTTGCAAGATTAATATCCTATTTCCAGGCTTTTATACTACTCGGCAAACACTCAAATCTAACAGAGAACCAAGGGAAAGATTAAAGAGCCAAAGGCCACAGACCTGTTTCAACTAGCGTAGTGGGTTCAAAGTTTCCTCTAGGATCTTAGGCTATAGTTTCTAGATATCACAGCAGTACAAAACCTAGACAGTCCCACAGATAAGCTCTTATTTATTCTAGATGAACCAAGGAAATGCAACAAATGACACCTTGGACCTTGCTCTTAGTCATAATTGATACTTGATTGTTTTGGTTACTCACCGAAAAGCAATTTCAGTATAAGCCTTCACAAATATTTAAGAGCTAAATGAGCTACAAAGAAAAGAACAAAGCAGCAGCTGGTACTGGGAAGAAGGCAGGTGGAAAAATACTTATGTCCCCTCATCAAAGTGAAAGAGCATCTGAGTGCCTGCAGCAGTTGATATTCCTGATCTTGCTGAACACTCACTGTGACTCCTATCGACTCCAGGGTTGGCAGGCGGGAGGGCAAACAGGAGAGTCAGTGTGAAAGAAAGCAGAGAGAATAAAGAAGGAATAATGCAGGGTCCTCACCTACCTGAGCCTGGCATCTGCAATTCCCTGGCTGTTACATGGTCTTCGACGTGGCACTGCTCTTAGCCCAGCTAATGGATGCGATCCAGATCCTTATGTTCAGAGCGAGATCCAATTTTTACCAATGGGAATGCTAAGAGGAATCCTTCCTCTCCCTCCAGCTGCCTGACAGGAACAAACACAGTCCATCTTGAGGAGGGCACACCATTTAACTGTCCTCCCTGAAATTAAGCACAGCAAAAGAAGATTTTAGCACAGATGCTGAGCCTAATATGGAATGAATGAAAATGGTGGAAGAACATAATCAGTATTTACCATGCTTCAGTAGCACACAGTTACTACTCAAATATCACTGACCCTGCAGAATGCCAGGTACTGAGCACAGGCTGGGGGTCTGGCCTTGCTCTAGACAGCACAAAATCCAGAAGGTGAACAAGAAGGGGAGACAGAAAGCAATGTATGTGAAAGAGAGTTAAGCAGAGTAAGCTCACTTTCATCCTCTAAAGGAAAAACATAGACCAGCTTTTTCCTTTTCTTAACAAACATAAAAAAATTCTCAGGCTGCAGAAACTTTAGGAGTTATCTCATGTCCTTAGCTGATTAACTGTTGAAGCCCTATACACTTAGCAAGATCTAGGCTATGACACCTTTTGTCAACTTATTTTCCTCTTGCAAGCTCTTTCCCATAAAGAGAATCAAACTAACTCTGCTGATAGCCAAGGAAACCCAAAAGCTTTAAGTAAGGTTGAAATGATCTCAGATCTGATGACCAGTGTCTGTCCTTTGCAGCGAGACCCCTGGGAACGTTTCTGACAGCTCACAACAGCTGTCACAGCTGGGCAGCCTCAAACTGGGAAAACGTGCACCGAGTTTCAATGCATTGACATCGAGGTCATCGAGAAACCAGTTTAAAACAGGAAACAGCTCTAACCCCATGGATTATAAAGATTCTATATAACTATAACAGATGCTTACAGTAAATTCCATTATAAGGAACCTCCACCAATAGCTAGAGCTACAAGCTCTTAAAAACAGGGGGTGTGTCACTCGATGCTTGGGATCAAGGTCATGTCTTAAATAATAAATCAATACAACTGAGCTGGCATGGAGAAGGTATGAGACACTGCCATTACTCTAGCCCAGTCTCAGCTCTTCTGCAGACATTTAATCCAAAGTAAAGTTTTACACTCCTGAGGTTACACTGCACCATCCTGGAAGAAACAGCTCTCATCCAGTGACGAGGCTGCTGCTTAATCCTAGATTGTCTGAGGTCTGTCACCGAGCTGTCCGTGCCCGGCCCGGCTCAGCAAGGCAGGAGAGCAGCCCCTGCCTCTTCCTGCGAGCGGCTCTTCCCGCCAGCTACTCCCAGGGCTGGAAAATAAATTGCAGACCATTATCAAACTCTTTGGTAATTGCTGCAGGATGGCAACTGAGAGTGCAATAAATCACAACATCATTGTGCTAAGGCCTAACTGGTCCGGCATATTTTTGCTTGAGCTGGTTAATGCAGAAGTGGTATAGACTACAATGGTACATAAATATACCCTACGTACTGACCAACTTGCATGGACGCTTCTCTGCAATTGTTCAAATTATTCACATGTTTTAAATTAATAAAAAATAACAATATCTACAATAGTAATGTTGTGCCTTTTAACTCAGCAAGAAAGCAATTCTTCAGCCTTTAAATACAAGAACCTTGAACTTTGTACAAAGCCTTATATTTATTGTGAGAGCACCATCTAGGACAATTGAGAGCTAAACTTTGGTGTTTTTTCATTGTTTGCATTTGGTCTATAAGTCAAAAGCCCAGTGACCAATTACATCTTGGTATGTACATGCATATCATATAGTTTCCAGCAAGATTTCTCATGCCCAGACAAAGAGAGTCACCTGCTCTAAGCAAAGCTCTCCAAAGTCCAATACAATATGAATTTCAAAACTCATATGTTAAAAGGAATAAGTTGAAAAAACAATCCTAAGGTCGTGTGAAAATAAGAAGTTTGAAGGGATTTCCCTTGGGATATTCCAAGAACATGTACGATCCCAGGTGCTGCGCCAACAGGATCCAGGCATAGCAGCGAGGTGCAAGACAGGGAGGAGTTAGCTCAGCAAAACGTGCGTTTCATGTTCAGCCAAGGAACAGCATTAATGGGACTTGTGGACTTGCCAAGTGCCCGGAGAAGAGCATAAGGTTGGAGCGGAGGGAAAGGAAATAAATAAAACCGAGGAGAGAAAATTATCTATAACAGAATTTTGTTCCTCCCTCCCACTCCAGACCAGCTCATCAAAGCCAAAAGGTAATTCCACTCATCACAGTATCTTCCATCTTGTTCAGATTTCATCCATGAATAGGCAATGGGATTTATACCAGACAACTGGAAATCTACCAAAAACGCAGCCCTCTGACGTGCTAGCAAAGCTGGAATTAGATAAAACATTCATAAGATAGACCCACAGATTTAGTGGATGCGACTTTCATAAATGCTGGTGTTCAAAAAGAGCAGCTTTATAGAAAACATTTGTCCCCAGTTTACAGAGTCTCTGCTGAAATCAGTTTAAGCTACCTCTGTATCAAATGCTTCACTTCTTTCCTTTCTTGATGATGGCATTGTAATTATTTGCATGTATGGAACAGGTTAGGGTTATTACAATCACATTTTGATCGAAAAACTATTAATGATCTGTCCCGGGAATATAAAGTATCATTCGTTTGGGTTGATGGCATCTTTGCGATGGAAGGCATATTTTTAAAATTGAGTTCTTGCAGAAGGTTTGCTCAGTCTCTGTTTTAATCCACCAGCACCGTGCTCACGGCGGCGAGGCCAGGACAAGGGCTCGCGGAGCAGCTCAGCGGCAGCACACGGCGGGAGACCTTCTCGCCCCTGCTCTGCTCCCTAGATGTGCTCTGAAAACTGGCAATGCGCTCCGTACAGACTGCAAGCAACGGGCTCCTCACTTAGGAGGCAGGGTGAGGCACTACTACGCAGAGATCCCTACTTAATTGAGAGCTGACAGCTATTTACATCACCAAGGATTTAGCGGCGCTGCTACCGCTCTTATGACAAGCCGAGTAGCTTTGAACACTGCAGAGTTTGCTTCCAAATCTTTTACACTTTGACAGTCTCCCTCATCATTCAGCAAATAAATTGTGGAAGTCCCTAAACAGCATTTTCAAAACTGACAGTTATACAGCTACCATCTTTACAATAGCTACTCCAGGGTGACTATTATTTTTGGAGCTGTTGAGGTTTTTTGATTGTTTAAGGGAAAAAAAGAGGCTGCTGTTAGTATTGCTAACCCAATAAGCTCTTACTATTATACGAAGAAAGTGAAAAGCTACTGATGTTATAGAACCATCAGTGATGGTGGCTCCTATACCACTATATGCCTATGTAAATACAAGTTCTGCTGCTACTGAGACCCAAGAGACTATATTCAAGTGCAAGCTCTTTGCCACTACTCTCACATTATTTTGATGTTATCATACTGCTCAAATTGAATGAAAGAAGCCCAGTCAAAGTAGAGACCCTTGTTCAGTCTCAATTAAATTTACAGCATCAGAGAGAAAAATGTAGAAAGACACAATCCACAAAACTTCTCTTTCTACAAAACATTTTGCTGACTGCAATTATATCAATAAAAAGGAAATTCTTATTTACCAGAGTAAATATTGGCAGGAGAATTGCTAAAATAGCTTTGCTAATTTCAACACTGTCAGACATTTTGGTTTGCCAAACACCCATAGTGATTTCTAAGCGCGTTCCTGCTGCATTCCTCTCCCACTGTGACCATTCTCACCAGCAACGTTGATGCTGAAAACCAACCTACCAAGAGAGCAGTTCAGCTACCCTCAGTGGTGCCTTTAGGCACCGGGGCGGCATCTGAACTACAGAAAGGGCCGCACTTCTTCAAGGCACCTTGGACATGTCCTGAAAGCCTCGTTAGATGCAGATTGCCAGTCTTGGCACTGCCCGCAGAACCCAGCTTCTCAGAACGAGTCCCAGCACATGCTCTTAGAACTGCAGTCAACTAATACAAGCGCCTAATCTTCGAGCTGCCCAAGGGACACGTTATCCCATCGACAGTGATTGAAATATTTATCACTTTACCACTTGTTTTCCTCGCAGCAGGGAATCATTTATCTGCAGTGTCACCTAGAGAATGGCGGGTGTTGTCAGGGGAGCAAAGTCCCGGACCAGGGTATGTAACAAACATTAACCACTTCATCCCACCTCACTAGGCACTACTTTAATTTCATTATTATTGCGTCCGATTATTAATTTACAACAGGCTGTAAATGACAGAACAAGCAAAACTAGATGACCTCCTAGAGGTAGAAGGAAGAGAAGGTGCTTCCTCCTCATGGCAGCACTGGTGCTCCTCAACCTCAGCACCAAGTTTTAGGCTTCTGCCCCTCAGATGAGCAGAGCCCAGCAGTGCTGCAGTCATGCTGAGCAGTTCTGGCAGCAGCAGCACCTTATGGGAGCCGATGAACTTCTAGCAGCCTCATTGCTGGGCCTGGAGGGAGGCTTCCTGTAGAGGTGCCCATCGGCCCGTGCTGTGCAGGTGCTTCAGAAGATCAAATAAACGGCAACCAGAAATGACCAGTTAGGTGTCTACCCAAATGTTTGCTTCTTTTAGCAATTAGAAAAAACCTTTTCTGCATGAATCAAGATATTTTTGTATTCTTTTCTGCAAAATGGGGATGACTGTAAAATACTATAAGTGTAATATATTATTTTACATATGTTATATATAAATTTTTATATGCATAATTTTTTTAATATATTCTTTTTATTCATGATCTGAGAGGTAAAGCCTGAGTGACATGATCAGAGAGCCGGAGTCTGCTTGAAAGGCTGAGTTTCACAATCCAGCCTATGTGATGAGTGATAAGTTATACAGCCATAGCATACACTAGCGATACATAAAATGTATTCTATTCCACACAGCCCCCTTTGCATTGCAAAAATCTCCCTTTGGATTACAATGAACCCTGAATTACTGCGTAAATAAGGCCTGGCTCCCTCCTGGGGCCCCGCTGGGCCCCAGGGCACCTTTTGCCGCCGCCGGGGGCTGCTCTTGATGCCCAGCCGGGCCCTCGGGGACTCCATGCAGCCCCAAGACACGGGGGCGGCGCTCAGACCTCCTCATCCTCTCCCTGTGCTCAGCGGCTTCGCCGGAGGACGCAGGCAGCTCCCAAGTCAACGGGAAGGGCTGTCGGCAGCACGCCCCTTCCCCAGGAGCCCCAGGCCTCCGGCTGTGCGCTGCGCTCAGCCTGCCTTTGCTCTCCCAAGGAGCTCCACTGCGCGGCCTCCCGAGGGAAAAGGTCTGAGCTTCCGTTTGGACTAGCAGCAGGTAAGGGACAACAGCTCGTTTGCTCCATGCTGCTTTAAAGCTTAGGAACCTAACACCCGTACCCGCTTTTGCTACAAATAATCTCTCTAAAAATCAAGAGCTAGGACAAAAGCTTGACTGACAAGGTATGATTCCTGTTCTTTGGAGTGAAGGAGAGCACTGCCACCTCTCACCTGTGCTCTCATGTTGGCTTTCTTCTGCATCCTCCCGTTTACTGTTTGGATTGGGATCTGAAGTGCAGAAGAGCCCCAAGTACAAAAATGCAACCAGTTTGGAAAAAACAGGTTTGGTGCATGAAGTGAGGTGTGTCTGTGCAATAAGCAGGCACCAGAACCTTCTCATTCAGGCAACGAGTGGAAAAGGAAAACAACTTGTTAAAACATTACCTGGAGCAGAAGTTTCTAGCTCCGCGCCAGGTGTGGTACATGCTTGAGCAACTCCTTCCAATTAAGTTATCACCCCGCAGATCCCTCGTGGGTGGCAAGGCTCCGTGCTGTCCCCGGCGTGGGCCACGTCCTCGGCCACCTGATTCCGCGCTAACTGTGACCGCTGCTGTCCCCCGTGGCCACCGTGAACCAACGCTGCATCCCCAGCACTGCCCGTGGGGAACCGGCTGCCTCGGGGACCGGGACCAGCCACAGCAGCTCAACATGCCCAGGCTATCTTAAATTCCCAAACTTTCTTTCCAGATCTCCCCACAGAACAGGCACACATCACCAAGGACTGTATGAACTGGGCGTTCCCAAGCAAAAGGCAGATTTCCAAGGCATTAGGGACATATCAAGTCAAAGACGTATTTTCCTGTTAACTGCAGTGCTCTTTGGTTACTACTTCTCCAACCACTGAAGGCGATGGCTGAATAACAGACAGAAAATAAGAAGCCTTTCTGGCCAAAGTAGCTTTTTTCCTCCTGTTTCTAGCAACAAGTTTCCTTAAATCATCAGTAATGAACCAATTTTACCTCTATTCAACAGACAGCAAGGAAATCACCTTTTCTGATTTTGACTTTCTTCTGGTGTCACAGACACATAAGGCTGGCTGATCTCATAAGAATTTACCATATGTTCAATTTGGAACCTGGAAATGGGCTTATTTTCTGTTTAGTCTGAGTCCAAAGACACAGAATGAAGTTTATGTTCAAGGTGCCTGAATCTGGAACCTCTCAAAACAAGAGGGGTTTAGGTCTGGACTTGTGGCTTTGTTTTCTGTTCTATTTCTAATATGAAGTAACTTTAAAAGTAAAGATTAACGATTTATGGGGTAGTAATCTATAAAAAGCTCTGCATCCAAGGAATTAGAAAGCAATATAAATTCTTTTGTGCATATGTAAACAGCATTTAAATACAAGCAGGTATAATATCCAGTTGGTTAGATGGGGACAGTGCAAAGTCTCTGACTGGCCTTTCTGGGAATCAGACAGGTCTCTAAAACATTAACTTCGTATTAAATCATCTTAAGGTATAAATAAATTGAGGGATTTATTCAAGGATGTCTCACAGAACATAATTTCTAGGTGAGTGATTCATAAGATCAAAGTCAAGGAAGACACCCATTTAATTAGGGAGGGAAATCTCCAGCAAATCTGCAATGCTATCTTGGCCAGGGACAAACCCTGGCTCGTGTGGAGCAGTTTCATCCAGTTGTTCTGGAACACGATTGCCCCAAACTCTCCTACAAGAACAGAAACAAAGCAGAGGAAAAGCTAATCCAGGAATGCTCCAGCTGATCCCACCACACAGCTACCACCAATAAATATTTCGAAGGTTTTTCTACAGTGCAAATTATCCAACAAAACAGGTTTGAATGGGGCTTTACATAATTCAGCCTTTAAAAATTCCACGGTAACTTTACCGCCTCTGCCCTTCGGCTGCGGAGCGGCCGCGTGCTCAGCGGCCCGCGGCCGCGCGCTGCTCTGTCGCAGAGCACCTGTGCCTGGCGCAGCGCCTGTGCTCATGACATCATCAATCCTGCTGTTACACAACAACTCCTCCTTGATGGCTTATTCAGAGCTAGCCAGAAACCACAACCTTCTTTTGCCATTCAAGGATAGGCAACTCTTGCTTTCCTCTCCAGACAGCCAATGTGCTTGAGTTGGTATCTGAGGAAGGGACGGGATCCCATCCATCCAAATCCATCCATGCAGATGGCATCCAGATCCCATTTGCAGCAAAACTACTAGACTATGCCGAGATCTCTACAGCAATTTTGTGCTTCAATCTCTCTCTCTAGAAGAGGAGACAGGAGCACTGTCGCTCTAATGAGTTACTTTTAACTATCAATTTAATTAAAATTCTCTGATGAATTTTGTCACACAATACACAAAGTTTTGTTTCCCGGAAGTAAGAGACGTCGGATAAGGGAAGGTGGTTTCTAAGCAAACTTCCAAGGTCTCCTGCAGCAGCAGGACACACAAGAGCGGCCCTGGGAGAGGCGGCTGAGACACCCACGGCCTGGGAGAGGCAGCAGGTCTGAGCTTCCCGTCTCTTACCCTGCTCCCACCCCCAGGCACCCCCATTTGCTGCCCTTCAGGAGCTGCCCAAGTTGTCTTCATCTAAAACTGACAACCATGGAAATCTGCTGCATTGGCTTTTCCTTCAAAAACCTGTTCACCACACAGAGCCCGTCCCTCACCCGAGAAGATCCGGGCTGGAGACAAGTCGCAGTCTGAGCAGGGGTCCCTCCGCAGGATCCGTGCCTCCCGCCCGCTCCCCGGCCCCAGCGTGTTGGCTTGGTCACCGCTGTCCCGGACAGTGACAGGGAGAGCGGAGCAGCTCGGCAGAGCCCGAGGGAGCAGGACACGCGGCCAGGACACAACCTGGCCGGGCACTGCGGCCCTGCCAACCGCCTCCCACTGCCCAGGAAAGGAGACAAAAGATGAACAAAAGTTAGAGAACAAAGAAGGGTGTAGCAGAGAATGCAGGGGGTGAGAAGGGTGTACAAAGAGACCAGTACCTAGGGGGAAAAATGAAAGTAATTTTTAAATGAGAGCTATTTTTATCTTACTGGCTCTTACTGTAGCTATTTGGTAGGATCCTCTGCTCTTTTCATGCTTTGTTCAAACTAGAGGTTTGACAGTCCTGATCATTTTTCTTTCTATCACCAATTCCTCTCAATTTTATGGTTAAAAGTCAAGAAAAAAAATGTAAGTTTGCCATTTAGCAGGTTCTACATGAAAGCCTGGCATCCCACAAACAAACAAACAAAAAAAAAAAAAGAAAGAAAAAATAGTTATCTGTTACCCTTTTCCTCTAATTTAAGGTGTGTAATTAGCAAAGCCTGTATGCAAACACTTTCTCTGTTCAAGGCACTGTGGGTGTATGGATGTATGACATCTCTAATAAGAAGCTGAGCATCCAGTCACTAAGATGCTCCTATAAGCTGTACCACAATCCTCTTAAGGATTTAGGGAAATCAGAGGCTCAGCTTTGCCATCTGTGGCTTAATAAATATTTTCTTCAGAGACTTTGTGACTTGTTTTAGCAACCAAGAAAACAGTTGTACAGGAATCGTTGAGATGAATTTTTTTGATTGCCACAGAGATCCCTTTTCTCCTCCTTTTCCTCCCAGGCCTCAGGCAATGGCACTTCTCAGAAGTGGCCAATGTGTAGCAGGATGCCAATGGGCAGCAGCTGAAATGTAGCTCCCAGGTTGCACTTGCATCATGTGGCCCAACAAGGCTGTGTTAGAGCACGGGCTTCTGAATACTGTCAGAAAATGTTCAGGAAAACAATATTGCCAAGTCCCTCCGAGCTCCGGGTGGAATTACAACGTGGTGTCATCCCAGAGCTGAGCAGAGGGACCTCTGAGGAGCAATTAGCACTCCCAACCCAGGCTCCGCTCTCAGAAACGCGATGTGTGCTTTGTGACCACGCAGAAATTTTCCTATATGACTCAAATTTGCCATTTCTAGTCAGTAGCAACAGGAACACTAATTTTAACAGTGATTTTTAAGCAAGCAGCCTCAGGAGACAAGAGGCATTTTTACACCTTTGTAGTTTCATTACCACATTTGGTGGCGGGGCCTCATCCAACATTTCTGCCACGAGGAAATTGTGATTTTGCTTGCCATAACCGTGCTGCTCATCTCCCCGAGCTTCAGAGCTATCCAAATCTGGCTCAGGATAAAGGAAAGCAGAAGAAGCTGGTCTACTGCTAAATTCATGGAGTACAAATTAAGGAAATAAGGATGAATGGCATTACCCTCTGGGGCTTTAGATGAAGATAAAGAGGGCTTGCACAGGCCAAAGGATGTTAGCATAAAAGGTGCTGGTATTTAAGTAGATGTAAGGCAGCCTCCTAGGGAATTGTAGAAAAAGTCAATGATTTCCAATACTTTTAAAAGAACTTGGAAAAAGAGAAAAGAGGAGCATAGAAATCAGTGCAAAAGAACACAGAGAAACAAAATGTTGTTGCACTGGTCTAAGCAGGAAGGGCAGCAGACAGCCAGAGCACTTGCCTTCTACTCTGATTTTGCTGCTGACACGGTGGATGATGTGCGAGAAGCAACAGCCGCCTCCTGAGCCACAGATTCCCTTCGCACAGATGTGCTTCAGATGGAACTGAGCTAAAGGCCTCTCTTGTGCTTCGTACTTGGAGCTGCTTAAACTTCTGCTGCAGCTGTTAAGCTATAATACAAAAATAAATGCAAAACTGAATGGAAACTATAATGTGTTGTTGGCTGCTTTGTTTTGATCCTTCAACTGGTTCAACAGTGCTCCTGGGCTTGTGCGTGCATGGTTTCTGCTGGTATGTTCCTGACAACAGCACTGTGCAGGAAGAGGCTACATTTTCACTTTAACGCACATTACAGTCAGACTTGCCAGGTACTGCACTTGGCACGTGCATATCCGAACAAGCAGCTATTCCAAGGACGTGCTTTGTGAGTGGAGCTTTGCACGGATAAGAGCTGCCCTAAGATATTTTAGGACACTTATTTTTTTACGGAGCCATGTCCTAGATTCCCCTGTATTACCATACAGCAAAGGAAAGAAAACAAGAAAAGTTCCTTGGAATAATTTGTTCTAGCAGATCCATCTTCGTCAAACTAAGGCACCTCAGTCTTCAATTGTCAATTTTAAGGGATGCTTGAGAGAAACCACTTGAAACAAGTATTTTGCTATTGAAGGGCCACACGAAGGTGCAGATGTGCAGACCAGCCAGCCAGGCCAGTGCACGCAAAGAGCAGCACTTCTAGTGCCCGAATCCAGTGCTAATTCTGACTGCTTCTCCGTGCCGTTATGCGACCTGCGCAGGCAATCATGGTAACTGCATGCAGGAATTGCATGCAAATTGCACAGCTATTTTTCTAAAGGGATTATTCTTGCAATAATGTACACACAAGAATCAAACGATAATTACTTTTCAAAGCCTTCAGAACAAATTCAGTGTTTCCATGCGTTGTGCTAAAATATTTTCCAGATGTCAATGTCCCTGCACACTGATATGAAGAAACTTTTTTTTAATTACCAGGAGAGATGATCAAATTTCACTGGTTTGACAGAATACATGTACACTATTTCTACACAAACAGTATCACCAACAAGAGCAGCTTACATGGCTGGTGTGAGGAGCGCAGATCCCTCACAGAGCTCTTATCAGATCCATAAATGCATTACAGAATGTGGTGGGAAGTCAATGGAATCGGAGCAGTTTGCTACGAAGGCCCCAACTGAGACTGGGCATTTTGCCTGGGATGGCAAACTGAGGATTAAGGGCTTTAGGGGACATGTGAACTCCACTGAAATGCAAACATTAGCATGATTAAAACTTAGCAAACCACGATGTACAACCCCTTGGGCAAAATCCAGCAGACACAGCTGTATTTATAGGCCATACAAAAGAGATCTGTTAGAGCTAACAGCAATTCAGTAATTCAGAGGACAGAAAGACGCCTGAGATCTCTTGCAAGGATTCGCTGCTAGAATCTTTCCTACAGATCAATGCACCAGCAACTATAATTACACTCACAGGAGAAAACAGCACCAGGTGTCTACACAGCTACTTAGATCATTTTAAGATGTTGGCTGAGGGCTGCATTTCATTGGTCTTTGCTGATAATGAGAACAAAAGAAATTTGGAAACAATGAGAAAGATTAATGAAGATGAAGGTGCTACAATCTGGGGTGGCTGCAGAGAAGCCCATTCAATGAAATGTGTCTCCAATACTGAAGGCTCTCAAAGAAGTGTAAATGAGGCTTTAGTCTTACCCAGGAAAATGGAACTTCTGCAACCAGTTTTCTGTAAGAGGAAGAAATAAGAAATCTGTCACTTTGGTTTCTGGGAAAAGAAAAAAAGGAAACAATTGAGACACACTAGTTATGAAATGTACCTTCTCCTTGGTTCTCCCAATAAATCAATGGTATTGCACTGCCTATGGTCCCGGGAAAGGCAGCCAACACGCCTGGGGATAATGACGGACAGTAGCTTTGTGACAACAAACTCTGAGCTACCTCTATCCTAACGAAAATCATTTGTAGGACAGTCTGAATCAATGGCAGGAAAAAGAGAGCCCTCAGTTTTGCTTGTCCAGAGAGGCAAAGATCTCTCTGAACTACGCGTTAGATGCCCTTGTACATCTCCTTGCTACACAACCCTGCAGAGCTAATATATGTCCAAAAACGCAGGTGAACGCCCTGGGAAGAAGAACGGGGACTTCCTTACTACCTCAGTGATTACTGCCCCTCACAGCACTTCCAGCTGGATGTTGGTACAAGCAGCATCTTGTGTCCATACGTTTCACCACTCCTGGGCCGAGGTGCCGGGTGATGCCAGGGGCTCCCTGCGCCCAACTAAAAGCAGCCCTCGCAGAGCATGAGCCCTTGTCCTCGAGCCCCAGGGGACTCGGCAGGGACGCTCGCCCAGGCTGAGCCCTCTGCGAGCTGCAAAGTGGCCGCGTTTTGCCCCGACACACGGAACTGTGACTGTATCGTAGGCACAAGCACCTCATCACACAGCACTAGCCCAATCTCATTCTGCAGTTTTTGTTTCACTCTCAGATGAGTATCTGAGAGCTGTTTTTTAAATATTTTGAGTAAACTTCAGAGGTTGACTTATTTGTGAGGGGAATGGAGCCAAAGAGACTCTCCCTCTCGTGCTGCAGTTGGAGGCAGATGGCCACAATTTAACCATTTCCCTTCAATGAAAAAAAAAAAATGCAAGTCAAAATATATGGGAACAGACAGGTCAGCTGGTGCAAAGAGCCCTGCTCTACTGACCTGGGGGAAAACAGCAAATTTACAGCGGGTGGGCAGTTCCCCTGCGCTGTGTTGCAACCTCTAGCTATTTTATTGAGTCTTGCAAGAGCTAATGTGCTTTCAAAGTGTTGCTTAAATCAAGAGGCTGCATGAGATCCTAAGCTCGGGGAGGCTGTGTTGGCTTAAAAAACAAAAACAAACAGGAATCTCTTTGAATTTCTAGTCCACATGGTTGCAGAAAAACGAAGATGGAAAATGTTAAGTGAACACGACTACATAAAAGGAGCCGTCCATTTTCACCAAATTTCAAAATCCTTATTCTTTTTATTCCTGACTTATGTTTTTTCACTTGTGAGAGGTAGGCAAATATTAGCAGCTGAGTAATACCATAAATGCAAATGGAATAATAAAGAAATCTTTAAAAACATGCTCCTAATTGTCTCTGAAACCTTAATAAAGCACAAAGAAAGGCTGCTGTAGCTAGCAAAGCAGGCTATATGTAAGCAGGCTCTTGTTTGTGCTGTACAGATGGGACATGGGCAGGCAGGTGTTCTGCTTAATCTTTGCAGCTTCTTAAATACAAGCAATACTTAAATACAGGTGAATTAAGAACAGGAAGGGCAGCACTTGAAAAGTGATTAGCTGAAATGCAGAGGAGCAAGAGGAGAGCATGTTTGGATGCTGTGCTTACCAGCAAGGACAGGACAGGCACTTCAAAGTACCATCACAATACCGATAAAATGCATGAAACATGAAGGAATTCACCAATCCTTCCCCACAGGAACACACCTACGAAACACCCCAGGAGGACACGCACAGGTTGAAAGGCCAACTTGTTTATTCCTCAGATTGATTCCTTTTTCTCCCTGAAAACCAAATTAAAATAGCGGAAAACAATCTACTTTTTCCCCTAAAAAAAAAAATGTTTCTGAGGTAGCCACAGGAACTGCCCAGAGCAGCAATGAGTTTTGAGTCCCACACGTAGTAAGAGAAACTGAAACAAGGGATATATGGAAAATCCATTAGCAGAAACCTACGTGGAGACAAAACATTTTGGTTTTCAGCATATCTCTAGAGGCCCAAGCACAGTATGTTAATGTTTGCGATAGAAGTCACTTAGTCTCCAAGCTTATGTAATTTTGTTTTGGTAAAAGAATAAGAAATGTTAGAATAACCACTTGTATTTTTACTAATTCTCCTCAGTAGCTTCTCTCAGAAGAAGCTGGGTTTAATTTGTGGGCTAAGGGTGGACACAGCTTAATGTTTATACAGCTCTAATCAAGTGCATTCCCTTTGCAGAGAACAGTGACGTGACATTTATTTCTTAGAAGTTGTTAAATGTTTTGATTTTGGGGGAAAAAAAATAACACTCTGAGAATTTACCAAGTAAGCCCTTTGCTTTCACAGAGCGACTGAACCCCAAGTGTGTGTCCCGTTAAGGGAAGGGTGGTGGGGCCGGGGCCAAGCCGGGCCATGTGCGCGGGAGCTCGGCACCGCTGCTGCCTTTCCCGCACGCTCTGCGGCAGCTCTTAGCACCTCCCTGTGTTTCTGATTCCTTACATGTAAAGTTGAGCTAATGAAACCCACCCTTTTTGTTAAAAGCTTTCATATCTTTTGATATAAAAGTTAGCTGAACACAAATGTAAATGCTTAGCTACCCCTATCTTATTAGAAATGAAGAGGAATGCATAGAGGGAGAAATAATATCCTTTGTCTCTCAGGATTTGGGGTGGATTTTGGTTTCAAGTCTCTATTTGTTTCTCTTTACCTTCCAGAATTGTCTGAAACATCTGCTGAACTGGCACAATCTGAGTGGAGAGATTCCATCTCCCCGCAATTTTGACCTGATGCAAAACTGTCATGTCTGGTGTTTTCAAAGGCAACAATTTTTTTTCTGAGTGCAGTGCCAGGAACAATCTCCTGCTCTTTGACTCAATCTGTAAGCCCACAGGGTTACGTATTTATTTATTTATTTATTCTGATGTCTACCAAACAGCCAAGTGCGTTGCCTGCACGCCGTGAGCCAGCGCAAGCAAAGGAACCGCAACGGTTAATGGTAACTGGTGCTAACGTGCCCCTGTCGCTCCAAAGCGAGAGGCCAATTAACAAGGGCTGGACGAAAAGTGGTGACCGTGTCCCAAGCAATGCAGCTAGCGACGCGGGGGTGCTGCCCGTGCCAGCCCTTACACAGGGGGGAGCCCCACGCATCCGCGCCAGCCTGTCTGTCCGTGCTCCCGCAGGCTCGTCCGCGCAGACCCACGTCCCCGCGCGCCACCGTCACAGAGGCCACCCTCCAGCCCGAAGACAGAATTACAGCCCCACGGCACCATGCTGAGCACATCCCCAAATTGAATCTAAAACACTCAGTGGAGAATGTTCCAGCCTAAGCCATCTCATTCAATCAGGAAGTTTTCATTAATAACCTGCTTCAATTTTCCAGTTGATAGTTTCACTTGTACAATTCTCAGCAACCCCTTAATAAAACTGTGTATCTTTTTCTCCTAATGCCGTGGTGTTTATGGCTTTCACACTTTTACACACGCTCCCCAGTCATCCATATTCCTGCCTCAGCTTCCACAGTTCTTGGAGACGCGGAGCTGCCAGTACTTAGATGCACAAGTATCCATAAGCACACCCATACACACACAGACACCTGCTCATTTTCTGTGCACCTCTGCTCAGCCTAGTCTGCCTGTATCCACACTGTCATCTATGCTCTGTCCGCATCCCCTACAGGGCTATTTAGCTTCACTGTCCACTCCACGTGCTGAGCAACTGCCCTCTACAACCCCTGCTGGTACCACCTGCTTCCAGGTTGCTACCAGCAGCTATGAACACACACAAATCCCATCCCAGTAGCTAAGAACACACACAAATCCCATCCTGGTGCAGCCCAACGCCCAACACCTCCCCCAGGCACGATCTGCTGCTGCTAATAACCTTCCTTCAGCCCCTCCGCAGTCCTTGTGACACAGTGTTTATATCCAAACCAATGTGTAAACTTGTTTTGCAAGCGGGAATGTCACAAGAAACCACATCAAATGCGTTACTAAAATCCAAATCATTAGTAGATCCAGCAAATTGCCTTTTATCCATTGATTTCATAATTCTGTTTCCTAAAACAAGTTTGCAAAACCTATTTTCTATTCTTTCTCTGCTGCTCATTTTTTCCATAGCGGCTCCCTTTTTCTATTCCTGTACTCCCCTTTGCTCAAGCTGAGATATTCCCAGGGCCTTTCATTAATTAGTCAGGAAGACAAGTTTTGCCATAGTTTACCCTGCATCACAAAAGCCAATAATAAATTCACTTATTGCAGCTGCAGAACAGATGTGGCCCTGAACACTGTGATTCTTGATCCCACTGCAAAACATGAGTCAGAATTTTTAGGCAAACGTAAATGCCAACAGTTACCAGACTGTGATACCTGAAATACTTCAGTATTCCTACTTTGGAAACAAGAGTTAGCTAGAGTCCCGGCAATATGGAACGTGCCAGGGGATGGGATGTTCCTGCTGCGCGTCACGGGGCTGAGCCTGGAGCTGCCCATCAGGCACCAGCTTCCCTGGACACGTGCGGAGCTTCCAGCACAGACGGGATCGCACTGGACTCGCACACCACAAAGGTGGCCCACTTATTCCCTCCGAGTTTCCCAGGCACCTGAACCCTGCTGGAGGGAGACCAGGTTACTGATGGCTTGAAGCCTTCTGCTCCGTGCATGGAGCAGGAGGTGGACAGCCCTGGACAATGTGCTGCGGAAACAGGATGGCCAGGGATTGTAACAAGGCCAAATGCTTTGTCTTATCTGGATGGAAAAAGAAACCTTACAATTATAGGAGAAGAGGAAAATAGATGGGAAGAGGCCGTCCGGATTCGATGTGGGTAAAGAGAACTACGCACTCTGCCTGGGAAGACTAACAGTGAAATTTATGCACCTTTGAAACACACAGTCCTCTGCTTGGGAATCAAATACAGGGAAATGGGAACAGGATATGCAGACAGCTTGATCATATAGCCATCATATGGAAATTAAATGGAATAACTGCCGTTGTTTAGGTGCCACCATAACCACAGACTGCAGAACAGCCAGAGCGCTCTTGGCCACCGCGCTCAGCTCCGGGCACCCCACGGCACCCCGTGTGGGGCTGCCCGCCCCACGGCACGCACGACGCCCTGCCTCAGCTCCGCGTCACCCCTGCTCTCCAGGAAGCCTCAGACTCTTTCCTGAGCCCTGTAACGACTTGCTAGATAGCACAACCACCTAGTAGGTTATATATCCAACATATGCCTATAACCACACAAAAAGCAGAAGAATGGGGACAGCAACAGAGGCACTAGCACCCAGTCGAAGCAGCCAGCTGGGAAGAGCAGCATGTGACGCTGCACACACACAAACACTGTGTGCATTTAACCACACATATATAAAAAGCCTGTTGAAATCTTAAGCCTAGGCAAAACACATGAATGAAGGAAAACATATTTTCATCATGTATATGCCGTGTGATGTCCTCAAGAGCATGACACACTCCTGTGGCATATTCTTCTCTTCCCCCCGGGCGAACATTTGTGTTTCCCCAGAAGCAGATTTTGACACATGTGATACAGGAACAGAAATGAATTTGCAAGTCTAAAGCAAACATGTGTCAAACATCTGCCAACTAGCTATGAGAGGTTCCTTCTGCTCCCGGACACAGTAACCTGTGCAGCTCTCCTCAAAAGGATAGTTGATGTCCATGGAAAAGATGACTCCATACTATGTGCTGTATTTCCAGTTGTATAAGAAATGCATGAGGTTGAAAGGGAGATATGGAGATCATCTGTTCAAGGGAATCATCACCTAGAACAAGCCACTCAGGATAGTATTTCACATATATATATAAAATATATATATTATATAGATAACTATATATTTTGTTTAAATGGAATTTCCCATATGCCAATTTCTGCCCATCACCTCTTGTCCTTTCCCTGAGCACCACTGCTTCCATCTTCTTTACCTCCATCAGACATTCATACACACTGATCGGGCTTCCCAGACCCTTCTCCTCTCCAGGCTGGACAACAGCAGCTCCTTCAGCCTTTCCTCCTACAAGAGATGCTCCGTTCCCTTTGCCACCCTCACATTCCTGCACTGAACTTTCACCAGTGAGACCACATCCCTGTAGTCATGTAGAGGCCAGCACTGGACGCGGCACCAGATGCAGCTTCACCAGTGCTGAGCAGAGAGGAATAACCACAATTCCCTGATCTGTACTACTCCTCCAAAAGGAGCCCTGGGTACCACTGGCCACCTCTGCAGCAAGGGCACGTTGCTGGCTCATGTTCTTTCTGCGCCACCAGGACCCAAAGGTCCTTCTGGGAGACTTCTCCAGCTTCCTGGCAGCTCCAGACTACATGGGCACGGCTTTCAATGTGCCTCTGTAAGCCTAGGCACAGAAATCCGCATCAGGCATCAAAACAAAAGTGGGCTGCTGTTCCAAGGCACTACATCTCCCAATGGAGAAAAGTGGAAGTGTTATGATTAAAGCCCTATTTCATGTCTCCAGGTTGCCTGCAGCGCAGCCTTCATCATCAAATTGCGTATAAACGGAGTCTCTGTAAGATGCTACATTTCAACTAAGCTCTAACAAGAGCCACTCAAGAGAAAAGTGCATTTCCTCCTCGTTTATTCCTTTGGATTCAATTGTGATAAGTTACCAGCCTGTTCTAAGCCAGATGCAGTGCAGCACGGGGGCAAGCAGGCAGCTCTGCGATAACACCGCCGACACAGCCAGCTCTGTGCAACGTTGGTAATGCTGCATTATACATGAGCATATCAGCTCCCCTCTGAATGGACTCCCACTGCCACGTGCTGGGAGGGATGAATTAGACATGATGAACACAATGGAGCCAAGATATCAGTATTTAGGACACTTGCCTGGCCCTGCACTTAGAGGAGGTATCTGCATCCATTCCCTTATTAGCTATCAAATGCCTTGATCATACTTGAACCCTCTTATTAAGGGGAATAGCTAAAATGGAAAAAATAAGATGTTGCTGCTAAGCCCAGTTCTTGGCCCCTGGGGTGCCTAGTTGTACAAGATGGTTACGGAATGTAAATGCAGCAATGAGCACTACAGAAATGCTTACGGATGAGGAAATGATACCATGAATTGCGTTATGTCAAGAGAGGCCCTATTTATAAAAAGACAAAAAGCTTCTTGGTGTGTAAGTAAGTGATGGGAAGCAGGAAATTGTTCACTGTATAAACGAGCACAAAATATGATAAAAACGAGCTGCAAGGCTTTCAGTAAGAATAACGTATGTGCCATTATCATCATGGCACAAAGGACACGGACTGCTGAGAACCGGCACCGACCCTCCGTGAATCCCGAGGGAACTTCAGCCTTGGCTGCTGCTTTGGGGTAGCTCTTTGGAAGATGCTGGACTCCTCATGAGAGGCCAGATGAGAGCCCAGGGGTGGATTTGGGCAGAGGCAGCAGCTGGGTGGGTCCCCAGTTCAAGGCAGCAGCTCCTGCTCAGAGCACAGGGAGGACAGGGCAGGCGCTGCCAGGTGCTGCAGGGCGCAGCTCGGCCTCCTCACCACCAGCAAAATAGGGCTGAGATTCCACACAAAATGGGCCTGCTGGTTTTCTAGCTCCTTTATTCTCCAGGCAAATGCAATGATATGTCTGGAAACCCCGTATCCACCCCTTATTCATCTCTCCACATTCCCTCCATGGAATCATGCAGTCACTCTCAGGACAAGGCCTTGAAAGAGGAACACTGGAGTGAAGCCAGGCAGTTAGATCCCGAGGTAAAAGCCTGCACTGAGCAACCACCTTTCAGGATATGTCAGAAAGCTGCAAGACCGAGAGCCTGTGTCTACACTCAGCTTCAACTCCACAGGTTTAAAAATCCTAATAATAATCCTAATTTTCTGAGAGCATCCCAATGAGTTGCCCAGATGCCACCATAGGTCCCACCCAGTGCCGCTCTGTGCTCCAGCTGTTAGAGACAGCACTGGGAAGCAGGAAGCCTGGGCTGTGAGGAAAGCTGCTGCCCCGGCTTTTCCATCAGCACCACGCTCAGGGCATGGGTTGGGGTCGATTCATCTGCACCCTACCATGGAACAGCTGCTTTTCAGAGACTGGAAGACACTTTTATGTGGAGGAAATCTCCAAGACAGAGCCCAAGCCAAGTCAGTGTGAAAGCCCAGCACCTCCGCATCTACAGTGCGGGCACATACACACACATCCCGCCAACGTCTCCCTGGATGGGACCTGGAAATCAAATCTCCCTTAAAGGGGGCACTCCAGGGAAGTACTGCAATTACAGAGCTACACAGAGCACTCCAGAGCAGATGTAAACCTGGGACAGCAGGTAAGACACTAAGTTTGTTGGGCTAAATGTATGTGTTGCTTTCTGACACTGCTTGAACAGGAGCCGCTATAAGGATGGCATTAAGTGTCACTGATTTCCTCCTGTTGTGCTCTCCTAACCTTGCCAAACTTGGAGGTTGGGACCAGAGTAGGGAGCAGTTTCTCTTTTTGCAATAGTGACAAAAAAGCTACAGCTTCCTGACCCCCCATCTCATAGACTCCTACCCTTCGTACTGCCAGTTGTGCCTTGGGAAAGGATGAGGAACAGACGAATACCAAGGAATTTAGTAGATTATTAGTATTTTTTTTTAACCTAAGGGCAAGGAACAAAACAAGTGAGCTAAGTGCTCTGAAGTACGGTGCTTAACTTCATCTCCTGATGTTGGAATCGAGCACTTTAAAGGCTGGTGCTACCGTTTGATACCTGCTGCTGCTAAGGGAATGCATAATGATAAAACCACCAGCTAAGCTCTTACATCATTTTACAATCAGGCATCTCAAAAACTGTTTATCTGATCAGCACCAAATTCTGTCAGAGCGTTGACATGTGCATTTCTAAATAATTTCAGTATGTCAACCTGAATAGACACACAGAATCAGAGAGTTAATTATCTTTGACAACTTTGCCAGCTAATTTCCTATTTATATGTTCCAAACTAGGGGCCTCTTTTATCCTGCCTTGTCACAAAGAGTTTATCAATCAAATCAAGGCCTAAAATTGGCTGCCAAGGCGGTCTGCCATCCCAAAGGGGAGTTTATCTGTTTGAAATCTTCCCGACTACCTAATGACAGCAACATTGACATGAAACATAATAGGCATTGTTTTTCCTTGTTGCTTCTCGAGCCCTCCCCTTTGCCTTCGCCGCTCGGGGAGGCCGTGGCCTCTTCAGGAGGACGTGGGGCGTCTCCTCAGCCGCAATTCCCCCGCCATGCCCCATCCCGGCACGCGGATGTGACTGTCAGGACCTGACCAGGGACGCACTGGCCTCGCCTCGGGATTCCCGCTGACAGGACCTGCCAGGCCGGGCTCCATCGCTGTCTCCGGCAATTCCGGCACGCCGGCTGAGGCGGGAGCGCGGCCGCAGGAGCTGCCCGCGCTGCTGACAAGCAGTACACGCGGCGCTCGGGCCCATGTTGTCACTGCTTTTCCATGACAGGTAGTTATGTTTTACCTTAATAGCCATATATCTTCTCTCAAGCTCCCTCCAACGGGGCGGAATTTTACAAGGATGCCAAGAGGTTGTCACTCCGCCACTATTCCTGATCGGGGGCTGCTCTCCTGCCATGCTGGGCGAAACTCCAGCCACATCCCATGGAGAGGAGGGATGACAAGGCACAAGCCTTTCCCATGTGGTGCTGGGATTTTCCATCTTGTTGTGCATGGGGAAAAGGCCACGGGCACCTGCGCAGGGTGTAAGGGAAGCAAAGGCTGCTCGTCTCCCATCAGCAGGGCAATTTCTCTCAAGGAATTATGGATGCAAAGGAGTTTCCTCAAGGAAGGAAGCCCCTCGAGGAGCAGGACAATGCAGCAGCTCATCACAACTCCAGATGGAAGAGGTGTGATTCATCACATGTAACGCTGGCAATCAAACCAAAAAATGGACAGGAACACTGACAAGATCTTAAAAGGAGATTTTTATGTTATCTTATTGCCTATTACCTAAAAGAAGAGGTGAGGAGGGAAGAATGACAGGCAAATTCCTTGATGTCAACAGTCAGCAGTGCCTACCAGGAGCAACATCAGCCGCACACCAGAAAGCAGCAACACCCGCCCACCACGGCACTGCCGGCGCCTGCCGAGAGGGCCTATAGCACTTGTTGACATTTTGGATACGTCAAGATTGAGTCCTGGCATCCAACAGACGTTGCTAACACATGATACTGAGAGGGATCAATGTCAAAACCCTCCCATGTCCCCACCAAGAGCAACACCAGCCCCAGACCAAAAGCAGTAGCTGCCTGGCAAGGCAACAGGTAGGCCAGGGCTATCTACAGGGGACAATCTCAACATCACCCACAGCTATCGAGGCTTCCTCCTATCGATCCCTCCCTATCATGAGATTTTTGTACACAACAGGACACAATGGTCCTCAAGACCAAGAGCTATCCACACATGCCAAGACAGATCAGTGCACATGGACATTATGTCTTCATGATACCTATGAAAATCAAGGCCCATCAGTATCAAAAACGGTCAGTGTGGAGGGCAGCAGCACCACCGAGAGCAACACTGGCCCAAGACGAAAAGCTGTGAGCGCCTGTCCGGAACAAACAGTCTGGCAATATCAAAACTGGTCAATGTTTCAATGCAGCTCCTACATTTGCAAATGGACATACATGTACATTTATACAGGTTTGCTTGCAGCATTGCACCTGACTTCTCCAAACTAATCTTCTTGCTCTTATAACCAAAAATGCACACGGATGCTCCCATTTTCGTTTTCAGTGCCATACTGATATGATGAAATTCTTATGTCAGTGGAAGCATCTGCACCTTAGCAATATACCCAGTAACAACTTTTCAACATTTTCGCCCTTCAGATTGGAAAAAATAGAAGTTTGTCCCACACTACTACCACTGTAAATTACTTAGTCAATGGAACTCATTGCTAGCTATGTAACTTAGTTATATTAAGATCTGAAAAACAGAATGTACACACTCCTGTCCTGCTCTAACTCAGGCCACAGACAAATACTTAGTTTTTAAAGTTTGCAATTTTCCAAAATGACCAGGACTGAAATGTTCTAGTAGACATCAACTGGAAAGGTTAAGCCCTGTCATTTTGCTTGTCTGCCCTTAAGATTTGGAATTTTTCAAAGATACCTGAAAAAAAACTAGTCATTTTAGCACCACTAGAATACCAGTTTTGTACTCACATATAATATTGTGGCAGTCCAGAAACTCTTGTCTCTTATTTGTTCTGGGACACACAAATAAACTTCTAATCTTCTTCCTATTCCACGGAATAAATACTTCAGCTCACAAAGCCCAGTGCCTGCTGGATTGCTTTGATCTACTTAGGCAAATCCCCATCCCAAGCCCCCAGTGCCACAGAACGGCGCGCTGTCGCTGGCAGCGGCTCAGGGCCGGGCACGGGCAGAGCCACGAATATTCAGAGAGATTCCCCGGTCCCGGGACGCTGCTGGTGACAGACTGCAGCAGCCAAACAGCTCGAGACTCGGCTAGGGGAGCGACAGCAGGGGCTAGTGCTGCACGCACAACAGCCATCACTTTTATTTCCCTGTCTCTGGAAGATGAATACTCAAAAATATTTTTTAAATATGGAGCGAAATGGCTGTGTCCGGGGCCCTAGAGGACAATCCTTGGTGATTAATATTGATGTCCCGGTTGCCAGTTGTCCTTTTTTTTAGTGCTGTGAAGGGCGCTTTATAGCTAGTGAAGGATTGCTAAGGCTTTGCCGAATACACACAAAACATGCTGGGCAGAAACCCTGCAAAGCCAAGTTCTTATCTTCCTACTGCATTAACACAGCTGCTGTGGCCATAGTGCAAGGTCTTATATACCGGACAACCAATTCTCAGCAGGAAACTTACATAAAAAGCAGGAGATTACTTCTGGATGCTGCCTCTGCCGAGACTCCCAGCACGCTCCGTTCGGGATGCAGATGCTTATCCAGTAGAAGCTGGATAAGAGATCAGCAATTCATTGCACATTAGCTGCTATTGAGCATCAGTCATTACCACCGGCACCGTCCAGACTTGAGTCAGTGACCTACAGGTGAAAGGCTGCAGCTTCCCAAGCCAGTAATCATTAAGTTTTGACACAGCCAATTATTCAAAAACAGTCACTCAAAGCTCAATTAAAATTTCGGCAACTTAACCTTTTCTTTGCTTCTCCTTTGTCTCCCGCACTTCCCGCTCCCCAGTCTAAATAAACTGAACACTTTGTCACTGCACTATATAATTCTGTATTCAAACTGTCAGGACCTACCATAGTCACCTCTGTCACTGTCTCTGCCAATCCCAGGGCACCCGCTCAGGCCTTCCAACAGTATTCCAGGACTCTCCCTGACAGACACTTTGATAACAGCACCAAGCACATGCATTGAGGCTAATTCCTCCTGACAGCATTCACTCAACAAGCCAAAAACTAGAGAGAGACATGGATTTGTTTAAGTTACCCTGCTTGGGTGATAGATATTGTAATTAACACTGTCTAACACCAAAAAGCTATTGTTAAGTTTTGTGGCTTTGAAGATTCATATTTGTAGCAGCAAACCTCTCAAATGAACACATTTAGCAATGACTGCATTTTTCAGTGATTTTTTAATGTTGCCAAACAGCAGCACTGAATATTTATAGAGCTCCCGTTAAAAAATTACACATATCATTGCTTGTCTTTGCTTTGATCTAGAATGTATTGTCTACAGAGAAAAAAAAAAAAAAAAAAAAAAAAAAACCCACAGACACCTCCCCACACAGAGCTCCTCTCCCTCACACGTCTCCGGTGCACGCTGACTGCTCCGACGTTGGCTGCGGACAGGTCATCTCACATCCCAGGACAAACCTAATTAAATTAATGCAACCTCCTGGACACACCGAATCATTATTGCTGCAGCCATTCTAGCATTTATCACCTCTACGCAGTCATCCATCAGGAACTAAATGCTTAGTCTCCCACTCTGCCTTCGCCCAATGGATCCCGTTACAATTTTCTGCCCCCAGCAGGAGTAAATTACCACAGCCTGACTCTCCACCTCCAACATAGCCAGCAGCTTTGGGGATGCAGTGGGCATTTTACAGGCAGAAAGCAGCTAATAAAAGGGTTTCAGCTCATGTCAAAAGAGGTCTCTGCTTAGAGTTGTTTAAACTTGCATCTATTAAGAGTCCTCGAGAAACTCCTTCCAACATGTAGTTTGCAACACCTTAGGTTTCACCTTTGAATTTAACCCAGCAGGAAACTTTCTGACAGGGTCATGGGTTCCTCCGATTTACACGACTGCGGGTGGATAAGGCAAACCCTGGCACAGAACCCATGCAGCTTCTCACACTGTGCTCCTTCCAAAGGCAGCCCTTGCAGGAACATCTCAGACTGTCGGAAAACAGCTAAAATAATCCACTCTACATATGCTGATCCTGCCATATCCATTACCTAAACAGCCGTTTCTTCCATTTCTTCTCAGAATATGGACAAAAATCACTTTTTTTTTCCCCCCTGAATTTCCAGCTGCCCAGTACAAACTCAGTGAAAGGGGCCCGAACGCTGCCCGGTGCCCCGGGCCCCTCGCAGGGCCACACGGGCTGCCCCTGCTCTGCAATGCTCTACACAGCCCAGCAGCAACTCGGTCCCTAGGGCAGGCAACAAGAGCTTAGCAGTCACAGCACTCACCGCTCTGCACTGCAGGGTTCATCGGCCAGCAAGACAGCAAAGCAGCTACAGAACTGGCAGCTTTAGGTTTGTGATTTGGGGGGAAAAAAGGAAAACAAATGTGCTACCTTGCAGCAGGAATCTCCTCCTTGTTACCAGTTACTCCATCTCATTCCCACTGCAAGGTTTCAGCCCTTCCCACAGCTACTTCCACAGCTCTCTCACTGCCATTAGCTCTTCAGGCTACCTAGGATTTTAATAGCAACAGTGACAAAACAAAGGCACAGCCAGCCTGCCTTCAAGAGATCATCGTGTGGCACTGTAAACCTTTTGACCACGTTTTTGCCTACAGAGCTACTCAGAACATGAAAATGAATGACACTTCTACAGCATCTTCATGTAACTAGTTATTTAAATTATTTTTCTTCTTTTATTACAATGATTTTTTGCTTAATTCTGAGATTGATTTCACATGAAGACCTGTCACTACCCTTTTAGCAGAAAGCCCCAGAGGAGGTTTTGCTTTACTAATTACTGTAACCAAGCAAGGACTGAGGACAGAGTTGGCCTTCTCGGGCCATAGGCTCCAGGTAGCTGAGGATCAGTCATTTTCATTACAAATGTAGCACTGGAGTTGAGGGTACTACAGTTCAACAATAAAGACCGTGCCCACATTTCCACTTAGAAGCAGGGTTTTGGGGTGTGGAGGGGTTATTCTCTGACTTGCTCCAAAGTTAGTGCAGAATTCGAAGAGAACACTAATGTCAAATAATAATAATAACAAAAAAACCCTGCTTCTTTAAACTACAGGAGTATCAAGAAAACAAGTTAAGCAGTTTATGAAGCTTAAATTTTTATAACTGTTCTGCAGCACTGGTATAATGCTTAAAGTTTTTCTTTTAATGCACATTTACGTAAAACGCATAACAATACTTGCTTAAATTTGAATTTACTCAAGAAACCAGAACATCTTTGAATTGTTCATCCGCTTTATCATGCAAATTTTTATTTATCCTACAAACATGCTTAAGGATAAATAATATGCATTTTTAAATCATATACTGTAACTATATGTTAAATGTTAAAGAGAATAAAGACTGTGGATTAGGTTTTCTGTGTCAGTGTCAATTGAGAGGCTTCATTCACTCCAATAATGCTTCCTCAGACTTAGAGTGGGGCCTCCAAGATACGACTGTGGATTCTTCACCGATTACAGCCTGAGATAGAGCTGTTCACTGCATCCTTCATTATATCCTTTCGGGGAGCAACTTATTGATATGTACTGCATTTAGTCTAAAAATACTGACTTAAAACTTGGTGTTTTTAACAGGCCTTGGTCTCAGCAAAAACTTTGCAAAAGCTCCCAAGTTTGCACAGGCCAGGGTGAGGGAGAAGACAGACAGGGATGGGAGAAAATAGACAGGGATGTCTCCTGAAAACCAGGAAATTCTCTGCTTGAAGCCTATAGATGACCGAGCCATAGCCTCTTTGCACTCAGTGGCAAAAAAAGAGCCCTATACAACAATTAATACTGAGTACCATCTAATTTTGACACTGAAACCCCCTTAGCATTATAACTGCAAATGTTAGGATGCACTTCACCTAACGCTGTCGTTTCCCAACACACTTACTGCTGTACAGGTCTGTCCACTGCTGCTGGATCTCCTGGCCTCAACTTTGCACATCAAGGTGAATATAAGCATCCTCTGGCTTCATCTGATGTAGATTTTTGTCTACAAGATCTCACTGAAATTGGTAAAAATAGCTGCTTCTGCACCAATTTGAGACATCATTTCTTCATGGACATCCCCCTGCTTTGCATCAGATTTCTTTTTTTGCCAACATTTGTTAAATGACTCATCTTTTTACTTCTTTCCTTTCTAACATAATGCTTGAGCTGGGAGTTGCTGGGACTTCATTTATTTATTTTTAGCAGTTATTAACCCTTTCGGTGACTCTAGCCAACGCTCTATGCTTCCTCTGGTTACAAGCAGAGCTGACTCTTGGAGTAACCATTGGATAAGGGGAAGTTTCTTTGTTTTATATCACTAGCTAGTAAAGTAAAAGAGCACAGAGGATTTACTGCACCAGCTGCCCAGTGGCTGGGAACTTTGTTGGTAGCCTATAATGCTCTCAATGATAAATTCAAGAGGATTCTGTCAAGTTCCCTCTTCAAAACTATGATTATTTTTGCCTAGTTGGTACTTCCTTCCCTTATAATGAAAATATGCCCAACTCGGGAACTGCAGACCACAATCAAGCCTCCAAGCCAGAAGAGCTCCACAGCTTCCACGAGAGCTGCACTGATTTTTATCACCTAGGAATCTGACCTTTGTCACCCAATATACACTAAGGAAACCCAGCATCATACCAGATAACTGGTTAAATAGCTCTTTGTTTTTCTCTCTGATATCCTGTCTCTTCCATCGCTGCAAACAATTAAGTGCCCACCACTTGTTTGAACAACTAAACCAAAATAATTACAAATGCATGTTACACTACAACAATTGCATATTAACAAAGGCTTGGGGCCAATTAATCATTACACCGTCAATATCTGATTTGCATAAAGCTATTCTCTTTAAAGACTCCATGTTTGGGGTGACAGGGTTACCTCATCGATTATGTAAATTCCCCATCAAGCTTTACAGAAGCAGTCAAAGGAAATAAAAAGGCCTGTCTGTTTGCAGGAGAGTCAACAACCTGCAGCGAGGAGGCAAGACAAAATTTCTTAATAAAAGGAAAGAAAAGAACAACAACAAAGTAGTCCGAAGTTTTAAAAGGCTGGGCTGCAGATCAGGCAAGGGAGCATAAAGCTGCAAAACCCAAATTCAGAGCATGTCCGTTGACCAGATGGATTGACTTCTATATGGCCCTGCCATCACAGTCCCAAGAAACCAGAGGGCTCCAAACAACGTTACCATTTTCCGCACTGCCTAGAGCCTCCTCAAAGAGGAGATGCTCGGCTCTTCTGGAAAAGACAAGTCCCACCAACAGGCCTGGCAGGAACACCCACCCGCCAACAAAGCACTGAACTCCCTGTACGGTCTGAGAGATTCATTCTCCTGTAGGTTTTCTCTGGAACAAAGCTGGCTTCTCAAAATTAGCAATTAGCTTCTTGAGTCATACGAAGAATCCTCACCCTCACTGTGGGCAATATTCCTATTTGCAATATTTTTCCACACAGAAACTTGCACAACGGGACCGCCAGCGCAGCCAGGCCGGGAGCCCACGCGCTGCTGCTCGGCCCCAGCCCTGGCACGAGGCAGACGGAGCCAGGGGACACTCGGGGCCCAGGACCCAGCAGCAACGCAACCAACAGACCCTTTCCTAAGGGAAAGGGGGGCAAGCAGGAAGATTCATCTCACCCTGCTGCAATCCTGACCTCAAGACAGGAAATCCTCACCTTGAAAAGCTCCTGCTCCCTCCATACCACAGCAAGGCGGAGAACAGGATAGAAAATAGCTAGGCCATGCATACAAAGAGACCAAATATTTGGCAATTCCAAATCGCAAGAGTCCCAGCTCAGAAAGCCACCTACTAGGAAAGGGAGAAGGCTGGCTATGGCACATATTGCAAAAAGGCAGCACATGTCATACCCACACCAGGCTTCACGCTGCGCTCCCCATCGAGACCTTTGCGGTACCCAAATTGGGGGACGAGGGGAAGAGCTGGGAGTTTAAAGTGCTGCACTCCCTGCTCCAAAAAGCACACTGTGCTGATTCAAAAAAAAAAAAAAAAATTCAAAAATGCCTGTGGGTAAATTTGAGCTGCCCACAGCTCCCCAGGGGCAGTCGAACTTGCTGTCGAGCCATTTATGTGGATTTCAGTCAAATTCTAATTTTAGTGTTCATTAAACATTGGTAATTCCCAAGCCAATCCCTATATCACCTAGTATACATAATACCTCTACAATATAGGTCATCCCAGCTTAGAAAACATACACAGACATCAAAGTGCAACCACTTCATTATAAGTATTAACTTTATAAATAATTATGAACTTCATAATTCTTTACAAGATGCTGCATAATCACAAATATTTAAAAAAACATTACAGCAGGCAGAGGGCTGGCTGGGCGTGGTATACACCTAACATAGATGTGTATATATACGTATAACCCCCACACCTGTACATATATTAGGGAGAAAGTCCGGTCTTTGTATGCACATGTATACCTTCCCCAGGCAGAAGGAAGGATGTTTGCCTGCCACCCAGGTGCCTGAGGAGAAAAACCAGCCTCTGCTTTAACCGAGAAGCCCAAGGCCGGCGTCCCGAGGGCTTCGTCGCCTCCCCTCGTTCCAGGGAGCTCCAGCAAGGACACCACGAGGCTGCCCTTCTGTCTGTAGCAAAATGCTGCACTAGCTCTGCATGTCACACAACATCTCAGCTGCTACCCTGGAGTTTGGAAAGGGGATTGCTCCCTGTCTCTGTTGAAGTGAAGCAGAAAGGAAATACATCAGCACTGTGCTGCATGATGCCAGACCCTGCAGAACAACTAAAACTGGACAATTATAGGAGACCAGAGAGGTCTGACACAAAGCAAGGAGGAAGTCACAAAACTGTGATCATGGACTGTACTGCAGTGCACTCTGCAAAGGACAAGGCTATTCTTTTACCATGCATATTCCCAAAGTCCAAAGAAATTGGCCCAGTGAGCATTATACAGCTACATTATATAATTCCAAAGCAGATATCTCTACTTGCAAACTCAATGCACACAGGAGCTATTTCCCCAGATTAAGCATGTGGTTTTTGTTGCCATAGACAGAATACAATGATGCTTCTGCAAGGGCATGTGGCAAATGGTAGGTGGTGTCAGAGAAAACCCCCTTTCTCAGAAGGGAGGTGTTCAGGAAAAGCTGCATTTTTCTGCCTTCAGATCTCAGACTAGAGCAGAGGAAAAAAGAAGAGAGAGGAAGGAGCAGGGATGTTCTAGGCTGGAAGGTGCAAGGCAAAGTAGTTTCATCAGAGACCCTCCAGTGCTCCTCAAAGGTAAAGCAACTGTATCGAGGCTTCAGCTCTTGGTTAACTCCTCAAAGGCACAGAAACATAGGTTGACACTTCTGGAGATCTGTTTTAGCTGCCTTTTTAGTTCTGAACACCTTCCAGATCAGAGTGAGGATAGCCTTGACACACAGATGACAAAAAGTCACCTGGGTTCCAATCATTCTTCAGCCAAGAACATCTCAGGATGACACTTTCCTTCCACAAGGTCCCTTCTCCAATATAAAGATGGCATCACTTTCTACAGGGAGCACAATGAAGCTTAAAGGCCTGCAAAAGGCTCTGAGATCCTCAAGAGATAGCCACCGACCACAAAGCACAAGTGAGCCATTTATTATTAAACACTGCGATGGTATCAGAAGCATGGACATCTCAGATGAACTTGAAAGAATTACAAAGATGCTATCTTGAAGCTTGACAGCGGTTGAGTGGGAACAAATACATCTCAGAGCAATAATTAAACCCAGCCCTTTCCTGGCAGCTTGAAAGGTGTCCCAAAGAGCCAGGTGCCAGCGCAGCACCAGCCTCAGCACCAGCCTCAGCACCCGCCTGCCCCACGCGCCACGGTCACCACGCGCCAGGGGAGGCTGTTACCTCTGCAGGTGGCCCCGGAGAAGCCCCTCCAATGTAACACGCCCTGCGAAGCAATTACTGTTTCCTTTGCACAACATCTGCTACTCATCTAATCGGAGCACGCTAAATACACGCCCTTACGCAGTATTAATGCGAGAAAGTGGATTAATACAGTTGGATTGCTTGTGTTTTAACAGCTCTATGGCTAACGCTGTTTACGGGCTGGTAGCTTTCTTCTTGTTGATTTACACCAACCTAAAGGGTTGGGAGCCGCCGAGGTGCGGACCGCTCTCCTGCCCCTCACAGCCGTGGTCTAACCCAAGAGTTTTAACCTCCTTCTGCTTGCACAAAGGCAACTCGCTTGCTTGGAAGAACACAGCAGAGAAACGTGCAGTCTCCGCTCCAGAAAGGTAAAACCTACGTCCTATTCAAAGAACATGGCAGAGAAAAAAAAAATAGAGCAAGAAATTATTGATCAAGGATCTGCCCCTTCCGTTCAAAAACTTCTGCACTGAGCAGCCTTCCCACGGAAAGGCTGGCGTTAGCCCCCACAAACTGCTTTACATCATCTACAAACAGCCCCAGGCTCCAGCCCCTCCCCACGGCAGGCCAGGCTGATCCCCCCCGCTGCCCCCATAGCCCTGCCGCAGCCTTACCCAGCAAACAGCACTGGGATTGATTAGTGGGGATGGGATTTCAACCCCTCGCACTCCTTGCTAGGTTGCACGCTGTGGTTTATTTATATCTACTTCAGTCATCCTAAGGACAGGTGGAAATTTGTCAGTTACCATCCTAGGGTAGTGAGGCAGGAGCAAGAAGAGAGTCAAACGTAAAGGACGTTTTTAGGTTTCTTTCTGTCTTGAATCCTGGTACTTTAGTGTAGTTATTGGCTGAGCCAATCCTGCCACATGCACTAGAAGGAAGAACTTAAACAGGAAGTGGTGCCTGATACTGAGATCATCACTGATCAGATCAGAAAGATGCAACAAAGACAGAAGGATCCGGTGGGTAAAATGTGGCTCCAAGAAGGGAAAGCAACTACTTATAGATACCGAGTATGTATGAATAAAATTGAAAACAAATGGAGAGAGGAAGAGAGTTGAAAAATCTAGATATATATGAGAAAGAGATGAATGAAAAATTAAAATGAAAAAAAGGAAGAAAATGAAAGAAGCAGTAAAAGGTTATAAGGAAAATGTTATAGTCAGCAGAATTATCAGCAGTGAGAATTTATTTTCAGGATGCTAAAGAGACCTGGACTTCTAAGAATGATGTGGGAAGATACTGAAAAATGCAGATACGGTCACCAAGCTTAGCTCAAGGCTGCAAGATGCACAACACCTGCATAACAACAAATACATACCAAATATCATCTGGAAATGGGGGAAAAAACAATACAAATTAGCACGTGTTGAACTGTCACCTCCCCCAGAAGGGGCAGCCTCATCTTAAGCAGGTCTGAGTTACAAGAGTTACCCCCTCTCGCAGCTGCCGGTCTCCGGGTTTCTGCGTTGCAGGCACGAGCCCAACGGGAGCTGCGGGTTTGTGGTTGACTGCGGCTGCCTTTCCGGGCATGAGCTTGAGGTCCCGGTACCGGCAATTCCCCTAGGACACCGTGGCAGTTCAGCTAGACCCGGATGACACCTCACTTGGAACCAAAACGTGTGGTTCTAAAAACCACAAACACGGCAAGCCCAAAGGGAAACAAAATACCTCATGTACTCTTCCCAATGGAAGATGAGTATTTGAGGGCAATAATCAGATTTCCTCTCAGAAAATTCCTTAAATCTTGTATTAAAAAAAAAAAAAAAGTACCAGAATGTTCCAGTTGTAACCGCATGCCTAGTGGGATGGATGCTGCCTGCACTTGCCTAGTCCGTATTCATTCTCAGATGCACAAAACCACAGTGAACTGCACTGACGCTGACAAACATTCATCTTGGCAGTTCCAAAATACATCATTCTGACTTAGACAAGGTTCTGCTGGGGCAGCTTCATGGGGGACTCACGTTCCCTCTCTCGGCCGATGGGGAAATTTTGCATTTCTCCTTTCTTTCTCTGAAAATTTGGATGTGGAAGATACAGATAAAAATCTCTGTAAAGATCTTCATAAAAATAAGCACATAACCTTACATGCAAAAGCCAAGAAAAGACCCCAAACAGCACAATCCCATTGTACACACTCACATGACCTCACTCAGCAACAAAATCCCACTAACTTCCCCTTGGATTCAGGGAGAGGCCAGGCCTTTCCCCTACCAGTGCAGAAGTCCCTGTGCCTCGAGAGTGGCCATTTCCCCTACCATGACCTTGAGAGGCAGCGTTCCCGGCAGGCATGCCAATAGCTGTAATACTGGGAGCACAGGAGGAAATGGATATGGATAGAGGGACAGCGACTCAGTTGTCCTTTCCACACTCTCAGTGGGACGCTGGATTGTGTTTGAATGTGATCCATCAAGACATTGATCCCACGGGAAGCCGAGATGCGTAAGGAAACTTCAAGTGCTTTCTAACCGGTCCTACCCAGCGCAGAATGTACTGAGCAGTACAGTAAGGAGATACCTATATTATCAATAGTCCCATGTCATGGGACAAGCCGCAGCGGAGGTGAGGGGAAATCAGATGTGTTCCGGAGCTCCAGAGGTGTGTGTTCACTTGGAGCAATGTCTCCTTGAAACGTAAAGAGTAAACTGCTCTCTGCAGTGCTCTGTTTAACTACCCCCTGCATCAAGACCAGCTGCAGGAAGCGAAAACACAATACAGAGCAATACCTTTAAGAGAATGTTTTAGAGGAAATGCTACAGAGACTGTATTATATTTTAGAAGATGCCAAACTCCATAATTAAACGAAAAACATGTGATTAACTGTAAGAATTTTCTGCTTATGCCTAAGACTCAAAGAATTATATCAAAATCCCTGAAAGCCATTGCTAAATGAATGAAAAGCACGAGCTGGCCTGAGCAGCAAAGTCTGTCACCAACACAGGCTTTATCCAGCTTAAGCCACTCCGTTCTTTGATCAGCCAAGAGCAGAGAGGGGCTGGAGTGGGTTTATTCCCTGGGCTGGTGAGCCCTGGCAGCAGGGCCGCGTGCTCAGGCGCCCTGCAAGGGCCCTGGTCCCACAAGTTGCTCCTTGATACTACGTCAGGTCCGCGGGGGGGAAGCAAGAGGAGCCCCAGCATTTAACCCACAGTGACCAAGGGCGAACTCCATCCACGCTCCATGGCAGCGGGAAGCGCCTGCAGCAGCACAGCCGCGTCGCATACTTCTTTGCTAGAGGGATTTATTTAGAGTGAGGCTCTGCGCCATTGCGCCCTGTGCTTAGCTTTGCAAGGCTTGATTTTGTGCAGTGTGTGCCTTCGGTGACACAGGTCTTCAGTGATGGAGTTTTGGATCTAGTTCAGATCTAAATTTGATTGGTTAATTCATCAGTTAGATTTCCAAAGAAGCTGGAAACCACTGGAGCCTCTGACCATGAAAAATGTGACACTGCTCTTTGATTACCAGCTGGGATCTCCAAGCTCTCCTGGCCTACAAAGCGACAGTTTTTCGAAATATACAGCAACTAATATTTCACTTCAGCTGGCAGGCCTCCACAAAATGGCTTGGACCTTGCGGTGCACTTAAACCTTTTGATAAACAGACCGTATAGATTGAGCAGATGGCGGTTCAGGAGTTCAAAACGCTCAGGTTTCCAGCTGAACATACAATAACCTGTAGGCAGATGCAGAGCAACATCTGAACAGGTTGAAACCGTGTCTGGGCTGTTTGGTTCTACTTGTTAAAAGCCGAGGGAGGCAGGTCTGACCCAGGGAGAGGCGAGCGGCAGGGACCGGCTGTCTGCAGAGGAAAGCACCGGGCTCTGCCGGCCGCATCCTCGCGTGGCCCTTCTCAAGCCCAGCCGGCCGTCAGCTCTTGCACACCCGCCACTGCATCGGGAAGGTAGCATCGGATCTCACTGCTCCAGGGGACACATACCGACATTTAATCTACATTTTAAGTGCATTTAAACAAAACTGAAGCTATAACCTTCCCTCTCCACCTTCCAAGGGAGAGGCCAGGGGGAAGGTACCTCAGAGGCACATGGTTCTGAGCTGAGGAGCAGGCTGAGGAAGGGAGGCCGGTCCTGACAGCCACCATGAAGTGAGGGAGAGCTCTGCAAGGCTCCTGAGCACCCTCCTCCAGCCTATCTATGATCCCAGGAACAGGCGACCAGCTGGGCAGAAACAGGTCAGAGACAGCTATTCCTGTCTGCACTAAATGCCATTTTCCTCCTGGCCTCTAGCTATCCATTTCTAGTGCCCCTGACCCAGCTCCTCCTGTGGGAAGCTACCAAGTGTGACAGCAGTAACTGCCCATTCCCAGGAGGAAAAGCTGAAAACCTTAGCATGAGGTGGGAGAATCTGACCTTAAAAACACTCAGCTCTTTCGAGTCTTCTCCTTTAAGCTGAGGGAGCAGCTTCCCGAGTGCGGATCAGTTACGGAAGGAAAGAACATCAATGAAACTTACTGGCACTGCCTGCAAAGGAGAAGAAAAACCAGGACGTTCCTCCTTACAGAGCTGGATGTTGACAAACAGAGCAGTGACAGGAACCAGACCGGAGTCACCACCACAACGCAAAAAGACTCCCAACTCAGCCCAATAACTGTGCGGTTTCTTTCCTGGTGCTCTTGGAAAAAGGCAGAGGAAGAAGGGCCTCACATCCCCACACCTGCGGTGTCCCATGAGACGTGGAAAAGACTCCCCCCGAGAAAAGGCTGCATCTGAGACATGTGGCACCCATCTCCTCTCACAGGGCCGAGCCTGGCACCCTCAGCGGGCAGCCCTGCCTGAACACCAAACCAGACAGGGCTCCCGAAGAGGGGGCACACACCGTGACACCCGGCACCCCCAGCCCGCGCTCCGGGCACGCGGCTCTTGCACGGCCCATGCACTAACAGCAGGGGCTGATCCCATCCCCAGGAAGTGGTCAGGCCTTCAATTCAATAGATAGGAAGAATCTTGTTTCCGGTAGTCCTTCTTTCTCTTCTTCCTTTATACTATGAAAATTTTTTTTCTTGTCTTCTCTATATTTCATCCCCCCCACCAAAAAGACAGACCAGGGAAAATGAATGTTTCCAGACATTAAATGGCAAGTTGTGTTATTTTTAGGGGGTTAGATGACAGGCAGCATCACATTTGAAAGTACTCACTTGATCAAAGAGCCCTAAAAGGATTCAGCAGCACTGAGAACTATATATCAAATAGGATTATGACAGAATTAAGGGACTGAGCCATTTATAACTTAGGGCAGTCTCTCTCTTTGAAGCCTGCCTTGGTAATTGATCCATTTTTCTATAAACCAGAACCATAGCATTGCATTAAAAATCTGTATCTATTCCAAAACTATTAGCTTTGTACAAGATAATCAGGGGAAAAGGTAACATTTGTATATGACACTAGAATCTTCACTTGAAAAAGAAAATAGTTCTGACATCTAAATAGAGAGAACATTTTTTTTCTATCACTGTTACCGTGTCCAACAAATTCTCTTCTGCAGCATGTCAAAGCACCAGTTGTACATTATGAAAACAAATCACACAATGAAAGTGGAAATTATTGGGTTTTTGTTTTACACAAATAATTGAAAATGGCATGGATGTATCAGTGGCAACTGTTTTACTTCCTGGGACGTTCGAATCATGCTGGGAGGCAACGTGAGCAGAGCCATGCAGGTGCTCTTGCCCACACAAGTAACATTTGTTGGTGGGAACACCCTCCTTGGGAGAGACCTTGGCCCTGGTGAAGTTAATGCAAAACTCGAGCTGACTTCAAAAGCACCTTCCTATGCCAGGGGGCGAGCGAAGCCAGGGGTGCCCGTCACAGCACCCAGAGGCCTGGGGATCTGGACCTCAAGCTTGAGGCAGATGTCAGGCCTTGATTTTACACCCCTTATCCCCAGGGACCCTGGAGGTCTACTGGCTTGTAAGGGGCAAGAAACGATGCTTCCAGTTTCTTCCACTCTGCAAATCATGTCACTGGACTGCAAAGCAGTAACCAGGAGCAGCAGAGCCTAGACCTCCAGCCATTCCTCCTGGAACCAAACTAGTTGGAAATTGCTCGGGAGAAGGAGGAAGAAAAGAAAAGAAACCCTAAGCTTCTGGTAATGCGCACGTCTGCCAACCTGATGCCTCTGCATGTGTGCCGGCTTTCCAAAGGGATCCAGCAAGCTCAAATCCTGAGGGAAAACAAGCGATGCAAGGAGGAGGTTTTGTCTTGGCCATGCCATGACCGCACAGATGCCAGACCGCGCAGCCCACAAGGCACAGGCAAACCCACCAAGACTTGAAGACAGGGTATTATGTTTCCCTTTCCTCCAGTCCCATCCCCTCACTGGACTCTAAATATAAATATTCAGTGTATTTACTTATGAAAGATTTGAAAGTAATATTAAAAACCCTTTAAATATGATGGGGAAAAACATACTGTAGTACAGAACTGAAGTATTTTTGACCACAACCAGCCTGATAGGCGGCAAGCTAAACATACAGAAGAACTGAAATTCAAAATTAAAGGTTTGCTTGGTCTTAAAGTAGCCATATACTTGTTAATTTATTAGAATCATTAGCGTATCTGAAAGAAGAGAAGGAATAATGCCAAGCTCCAGACTCCAAAACCCACTGCACTTATTAAAGCATTTTTTATAGTCAAGTCAGGTTCCTGCTGAACTTACTGGATCAAATCACTGCCCATCTATGTGCCTTATCCTACAGCAGACTGATGCTACCTTTTTGGATAATGCAGATACAAATAAGACTAATATTAGCAGGTCTGCAACTCAAAAAATATTTCCACCACCTAATACATAGCTGCTAGAAATAGATGCAAGAGCCTAACTAGTTCTAGCTTGTTCTGGCACGGTGGTTTATCCGCTGGTGGCGCCAGCCTCTCTGCATTGACTGGCAGAGGCCCACGGGAAACGCAAGCTCAGAGCTCAGAGGGGCGCCGCTCCTTGGCCGCTGCTCGCGGTGTCCCCACAGCCGGTCACAGCGCCACCAAACCCAGGCACGTCCACGCATCACAGCCCGAGACAGAACTACGCAGCTTGCAGCCACTCAGATGCACGTCCATGCACGGTGCACAGAACTCATTAGTGCAAGACCCGTGGCAGGACTTGGTTTGCTACAGGGGAGCACCTCACAGCTCCTGTGCTTTAAGTAACCAGGGACAGTGCCCAGGGAGCATCTTTTCTCCTGCTACTATTAGAGTGTGCTTGGTAAATTCTTAGCTGTTTCTACCCGTTTATTTTATGGGAGCACACAGCCACATACACGCATATCGGTATGGAAGAGCCTTTGTGGGATGGTAAGGAAGAACACAGACTAATCCATAGATTTATGACAACTGCAGATTGCCTGCAGTTCAATGTACACCCCCAAAGAGGTCTGTTTTCCAAACTACACTGTAAACCATCTTCAGAATTAACTTGATTCTGCACCAAAGATTGTGACAGTTTTTTCCACTGAATTAAATGGGTGCAGAAACAAGGTATTAGATGGCAGCCAACAATCTACCCAGTTGGGTATCCAGATGGAGATGGGGCCATTTCACAGCAGGCAAAAGCATGTCATACACTTCCACATCTCCTTTCATATGTTCCACCTCTTGTTTTCTTGTTGGAAAACACACACAAACATTAAACATTAAATTCTAATACCCAACACCAGCTCCAACATAACACAAAACTGCGGTTTCCTTCATCAGTGACTACCTACCTAGCCTTGCCTGGGTTCTCAGCCAAGTTCATCCTGGAAGTCAGCAAAACCCACTCCAGTTCACAAATTTACCCTGCAAACTAATTTTTCTCCCCTACATACTCAGGGCACACAAACACCCCTTGTTCTTATACTGATTTATTTCATTAATTTCCCATTTCTGCCACATTCTGAAGGTTCAAGAGGGATATATGATATTTGCAATATTTTTACTGGCCTTTTAAAGAGGGCTGGATTTCTCCCTTACTACACACTCTTGCGCAAAACTATGAAAACCCTTTTTTAACCATTCATTTCAGACAATTACCATAGACTCCATCACAGTTTGTGGAATTACTCTAGCAGATTCCATCAAAATCTAAATCAGCCCAAACCTTGCATTCTGTCTCTACATTCTTCCATATACATATGTAAAGAAGCTTAGATATAAACACGATTTACAGTTACAAAATAATGATTGTTGTCAGTCCAGTTCAGTCCAAATCACGAAATGGTGTTCAGAATATGTCCCTAAAGTTGGGCAGTAATGGTTAGCTGCTCAGTTCTGTGACCAGCCTGTTTCTTTTATTTTTATTCTTTCTACGTTAACTCAAACTTCAGTTGGGATGGTTGTTATTCTTTTTGTTTTGTTTCTTTTCTCCAAGCAAGCCTTGGAAAATGGACAAACATCTAGATGGGTGAACAAAAGGGTGGGTTTCAGTTCCTCTAAGCACCTTTCCTCCAAGCTCCCGCAGCAGCCGCGGTTCCCGCGGTGGGAGCACATGGGCCCACGGAACCCAAATCCAAGCTTTGGGCCACGCTGGACAAGCCCTTCCCCCTTTTGCCCATGGGGGGGACTCGATGACACCCCGCAGGGCCACACTCAGCGGGAGCAGCTCGGACGCGGCAGCAAAGCCTGTGCAAATTGCTGGGAACGCCGCTCCGACACCACATGCAATTGCGCTATCACCCGGAGACTCCAATTAACAGCGCGCTCTCGTTGCACGGCCCCTGCTTCAAAGAGAGCTTGATTTGAACAGACAAGGCAGGTAAGTGAAGCCTTAGGATATACAGCGCACAGCTGAGAAATGAGACAAAAGTAATTAAGTGACTTGACTGGGATCACAGAGAAAGTCCCTGGCAGAGCCAGACCCCACTTCCCACCGTGCTCACCTGCACCTGGAGCACAGGGCGAAGCTCCAGAGAACCTAGAACAGATCCAGGGCAGCACGACTTCCCACACCTCCCTGGCAATCACATTGCCACAGGAAGCCAACTACACGTTACCAGCAGCAGCCTCAAAACACACAGGGAAGCTTGAAGGTGCCAATGCTATAAATGACCAGAAGCTGCTGAAATTTGGAGAAAGAAGGAATAAAAGTAGGGGTTTCAACAATAAAGCTTCCTTTTGCTTTTTAAAATTACATTAGAATATATCCGACATATTTCTTACACCAGTTTTATCATCGCAAGTTGCCTTTGATCCAGTCTGTGAGGATGCCAAGTAAACTTAATTGAAGGATAAAAATACTTTTCTCTCTTTTCCCTCCTTCTCAGAAGCACAACAGGAAAAAGTTTTGATAGAGCATGTTGTAATTAACATGAAACGTTCCACTGAAACCAGGTAACACCAGAGCATCAGCTGGGAGAAAGCATCTTATTCCACCACCCCTAATGCAGTGGAGTTCTCCCCCAAATGCCTGGCAAACACAGGCAAACCAGGCCTGCCAAGACAAAGCCAGCAGGAGAACCCGGGCACACGCCCAACTGCTCCAACTGGAGAGCAGCGCAACAGAGATGGTTTCTGCCTGAGTCCGTCTCGGTAGCTTCCTGGTGCCCGTAGGTCCCTTCTCCACAGGCCTTGTGGACCCAAGGTCCCGTGGAGGTTGTTGGGCACCGCAGCCACGAGGCGGGATCAGCCCCGGGACAGGCTGGGCCACCGGAGCGCTGGTTCCCTGCGGGAAACCGCACAGAGGAGCAGTTCCGCAGAAGCACCCACGCATGCACCGTGTTTCTGCGAGCGAGGCGTTGAGAATGAGGTGCAGCCTGCAGATTAGCTATGCAGCTTGCTGCTCCAGCGCTGCTTAGCGGGATTATAACTGCGGCTCTTGCAGAAAGGGGACACTGCAGCATAATTGTCTTAAAAGCCCTCGAGAGCTTAGCAAGGGATAGCCGGTAAGTGTGGCAAATCTGCATCAGCCGACGCCACTCAGGTAGCGTGCGCGGCCTCGCTGCCAGCGCGGAGAGCTGCTCCAGACGACAGGAGACATCCCGGTTGATATTCATTTGGGATGCGGAAAGCAAAGCCCATCTGACTGATTACGGAGCTAATTTAACCTTAGCACCCGGGCTTAGCGTGCTGAGGGGCTATCCTTCACTCAGGCTTCGGAAAGCAGGAACTGCATAAAAACGTTCACGTTCTCCTCGCAGGCAATTTTCCCGGGATTTATAGCGGCGTTCCAGTTTGTTTATCGATTGACGCCTAACGGAACGGAAATTACCAGCCAGCTCCCCCGCTCTGGCCAGCGCCGCGCTGGCACCTTGGCCTGTCAGCGGCGGGGCCCACGGCATAAATTGCCTCCGAATCCAGCACAAGCAAAACCGCCTGCAAACTTCATACATTAACAGCATTTGCAACAGGAGCAATCACTCATTTTTCTTAGGTCTGGGTATTTAACACTTTTTGATTCTAGCAACTGTCAGAGAAGAACCTGCCCTATTCTCCCCAAAACGGAGGCCATGGCCCTGCTACACAGCTGGGTTTTCTGAGGCTAAAAGAGGCCTTTTTTTACTTCACTCCACTCCTGCCATTACAAACGTTTCCTAATTGCCACGGACTCCCTGAGACCGGCTGTTCCCTCAGCTCTTGACTGGTTACACACAGCGCCAACCACTGCAGGCCTCAGTTCACTAACTGCCGCTGCCTGACAGTATGAAAGGCCCCAGCTCAGCCTACAAACCCACAGCAGCAGGTTGTTGCGGGGCGTGCGTGCGTGCACGTGCACAAACACTGCCAACTTTAAGAGACCTCCCCAACCTGACCTAAACCACATTTAGAGGGGATTTAACCCATCTCCCAGCCCCAACCTGCCTGAAACATCCCAGATGAACCCCCTACCCCACAGCTGCAGGCTGCAGCTCAGGCCAGCCTGGGCTTCACTACCACCCACCTCTGCCCCTTCATTTCCAGTCTCCTGTATTGAGACAGTTGTGGGGCAGTAGGCAAACACTTTCCTAAGAGGAGTTATTTCACAGGGTTTCCTTGATTAAAACCATATGGTAACTAACCCAGGTTGGGCAGCAGAATGGTATGTCAGGCGTAGAGGCCCTCTAGATGGTGACCCCGATTCACCAAATACTAGTCTGTGATTTGTTGCACACCACCTCTGCAAGGGGCAGAAGTTCTGTCCCTACACACCACACCTCTCGCTTAATTGACCCGGGCGTTAGAAGATCCAGAAAGACAGTGACAGCAGCCAGTAAAAGGAGGAATCGAACAAGGTTCATTGACAGAACCCACTGGTCCCCATGGACCAGCTGCAATTGGCAGCAGCTTCTCAGTTTCATGTCCAAATATAGCAAGGTGATCACGGAGCTGAGACATCTGCAGCCCAGGCTCCGCTCACCAACAATTTTTATTTTTTAACTAGACTAAGTAGGAATTTGGTGACAAATAATAAAAAGAAAGAAAAGAAAGAACAACACAAACAATAATCAACAAGATTTTGTTTTTCAAGAGTGAGAAGTAAATGTCTTATTTAAGCACTCAGCGGAAAGTTATCAGAAAGATTCCGGCTGACATCTCAGGGGGCCAGATCAGCCTCTTAAAGATGTTAAGTACCTAAAGAAATGCTCCCAATCATTTATGACACAAACTTTTCCTAAAGAGCTTTTGCAGAAAAAAATTACATGTTTCTAGGTGCAAGTCTGCTAGCATGGCCACAAATCAAATGTCATCTTCAAAAGTCCTAAAGAGCCTCTCTCAGGCTGCACTGAGTTACTACAGATGTCTCTTTATCCCAAATACAATCAGAAAAACAAGCTTGTTCACCCCACGATTCAATACCATCTTCCAAACACTTGATAAGTCTTTAAGCCCTTGTCATCATACGCTGTCCAAAGGGCAGCTCCCCCTAATCTGAGGGAAGCCTTGGAACCACTTGTAAGTAGCAATAAGCCTCCTATTAAGTGTACAGCAGGGCTGAGCAGAGAACCAGAACCACACACTCCGCATCACAGCAAAAGGCCCAAAACGGCATGACATGAGAATCAAGGGCAGCGCACAGCCTTATCAGGGCTGTTGCGTTGCCCAGGGGCTCCATCCTCAGTGCACATGGAAGGCACAGTGTCAGGCTGCTGCATTCCACGATGCTGCCTCCAAAGCGGCTGATCAGCAACTCAAGACAGAGGCCTTGGACTCTTCAGACTCCTCAGCAAAACCCTTGCACCCACCTAACTTCTGCAAGCCGGTAGTCGACAGGCTGGAGGAGCAGGAAGATGGGCATTTGCTTCCACACAAAAGGGGATGTAAGATTTGTACGGCACTCCAGCTTCTTAAACACTTGAATTTGCCATGAATCTATCAAAATTTCCTAGGCCTTCTAAAGCTGTCACTCCGAAAGTGATATACACCCAAAAGAGACATAAAAGCCTAGCTTTCAGATTGAGACATCAGATTAGGTCGTACTACATGAAAGCTGAAGAAACACGGATGAGTTTTTCAGCCCTTTTACTAATCACATCTTAAACGAGGGCCGCTGTCCAGCGAGCCCGGCCGCGCACGACTGCAGAGCTCTGCCCGCCGCCCGCATGGGCACAACCCCGCGGGCCCCAGGAGCGCCCGAGACCGAGGCCGCCGCGAGAGCGGCCGAGCTCCGGCAACGCCACGAGAGCGGCCGGCCGGAAAGATTCCCGCTCCCGTCTACACCTTACCCGTCGGCTGCTCTTGCTTTAAACATTTATGGGGCATGCAGGAAGCGCGGCCAGAATATAACAGCAGGGAAGAGATGGTGAGAAACGTGTTCTCTCCAACCACTGTTTCACTTGAATCCCTGGCTGCTGCAGTCAGGAATTTTGACACACTGCGTGGCGCTAACGGTGGGGCTTTAGATCTAGCAGGCTCTGGGCCCCTTAGCATAGGGTTAAATGTCAAAAGCAGAGGAGGAAGCTGTCTGGAGTGAATGAGAATTAAGTTTTCCCTTCCTCAGCAAAGCAGAAAAGCTATTTGACACAAGATAAAACCAGCAAGTGCTGTATTGCTGTATTACACTATATAATGTCTGCTTCAAGACATTACAATGGATAATCATTACCAAGTCTGCAGCATCACCTGTGAATGAAATCCAGCGATCATACGCACTGGCTTCAAGTTACTTAAAATCTCATTTTACCTTTCACACAGTCCACTGTTTATCCCTCTCCCATTTTGGCCCTGCCAAATAAGATACAAATAAGCCACTATTAACTATATTAATCAATTATGATGTACCCTCTTCTTGTAATTAATCCCATTCATTCAGTGGAGTCTTACATAATTACATATGTACGTTAGCAAGCCGGTTAAGCTAGCTAGCTCAGAGCCAACAACAACATCAGTCAATAAGAATATTTCTTCCTCCCAGCCGGGAGCATCTTTGTCCCGTGAGCTCAAGCCCCCATTTGCCAGAGAGCCCAGAGAAAGAAGCACCACATGAGGAAAGGCAAAGCAGGGGCTCCCAGCAAGACACCGCTCCAGAGCTCTCCACGTCACCTGCACAGGAGTTGGCCAAACTGCCCGGGCTCGCGCCAGTGATGGCGTAAGGCAGGCAGCAGGAGGAGAAAAGCTAAAAGATGAGGTGTGTGATAAATTACCTTACTACCACAACCATTCAAATAGAAGCCAACTCTGCTCTACCATGCAGTGGCTTGGGGAACCACAAACACCGGCACCTCCCAACACATCATTTACTCAGCAGGTGCAGCAGGAACGAGCACATCTGAGGGCCCCGGTCCCAACATCCCGGGCTCAAGCAGGAGCAACGAAGCAAAGGCCAGGCAAAAGTGAAAACAAAAATAATTAAAAAAAAAAAAACAGTAACAGCAGTAACAAAAAGTGCAAATTCTTTGAAGAAGCTTCTACTCTGCAGAGCTGGAATGAATTTGCACCTTTGCAAAACTTATTCACTACTTACTCTTTCAAATACTTTTGAACTTTTGAAATATCCAAAACGTACTTTGTTCTTCTTCCGTTCTTTCCCTCGATTTCACACAAATTTAAATAATTTCAAAAAGTTTGGGGTTTATTTTTCTGCTTTTGCTTATTTGTTTTCTTAGGCAAGTAGTAGCTTTTCTAAAGGAAAAGTTAACTAAGGAAGTTTCAGAAAACTGCAGGATCAACAGGAAAATTTTAAGCTAAGCTGTCCTGAAAGCGCTGGAATTTAAGATCACCTCCCTACCCTTCTTAGCGTGTCAAGAGCAAGTTCCCAAGCGGATTCTCCCGTCTCTAACGAGAACTGCGTGCACTTGGACATTTGCTTTCACATAACTTTGGGGCCCAAAGCAGGGCACTCATCAGCAATGAACTTCCTCCTTGGTTATTACAGAATCCAGGCCAGTAACAGGCACGACTTCTCCCCAGTGCCTGAGGTGTTTGTAACCCTCAGCCCAGCAGCCCAGCCACTGGCCTCAGTGGGACAAGAAGGGACCATCGAGAGCAAAACCTCCACAGAGGCCCCTGCGCCTGGAAACCTGTCTGCGACCTCGCACCAGAGGGAAAGGAGAGGTTTGCAGAGCAGAAGCAGGGCCTGGCGGCACTGCCTTGCGCCCAGCTCCCTCACAGGCTCCTGGGGGCTGCTTTTGCTTTTAGTGCTGCCCTTTTTCCCCTCACCCTGACCACCCCCGTCCTCCTGCTCAGCCTCTATGTGCGGGAGGAGGGCAGGGGCCCTCGCGCGCCCCGGCGGGCGCTGCTGTCACCAGCCTGACAGCGGGACCTGCCGGAAATAATATTCCGGAGCACTTGCTATGCATTAAAATGCACTAAGCGATGCGTTAGCTGCAGAGGAGAGACAAAAATGCAGAAAGGTCAATTATTAAATTTTAAAAGCCTGCAGCTTACAGGTTGTTGTTTGTGCTAAAGGTGGCAAAGTCTTTCAAGTGTAGGTTGCTACAACTTTGCTAAAAAAGCCCCGAATGCATAAATGTGTGAAGCCACAGGGTTAAACACCTCACACGCTGCTCACAGCTTTTCCAAGGCAAGTAAAACCTCAAGAGCTTGGGGAGAACTCACACACAAGCAGGGCTAGTGAAATTCCTTAAGCTTCGCACTTTCAAATCAGTAAGACTAGGAAAAAAAAAAATTAACATTCTGGGAGCAAATTTCCTATGGAAAGTTAATGTATCCACCTAACACCCATCCTCGCATTTATAACAGAGGTCTAAATGTGTTGACTGATTTTTGTTTGTTTCATTTATTAAATGCTTAGCTGGACAGGAAAGCCAGATTTCCTGGACACTTACTGAGGCTGATAAACAAAACAGACCCTACAGAAGGAGGCCAAATCAGCAGTCTGATACAGATTTCTTCCATTTCTGCAGAAAGTTGGGTGCTCTTTTTCTTAAGCCCCTGAGCGCTACATACCCACATATTCTTCCCAGAGTTTTCCCAACTTTGCAACCCAGCCCGATTCCAAATGAAACCAACATCAGCCCTTCTGCTCACACCAGCAGGCTCTGGACCAGAGCAACCTGCACAGCACCCTATGGACTAGGGAATTTGGCAGCGACACCACGAACCTGCACAAGCCCCCACTCAGTTCACACCTGTGCTCATTTAATTCTGCAGCTTCTGGCCCTGAATCACACACAAGAAGCACTGCGCTACAAATCAGCACCTGAACATGTGCTGGAAACATCATGACCCAGTGTCATAAGTCATTCTTTTCACACAAACAGGATCCTAAATACCAACTGATTGTTAAAAGGGCACTTACCAAGGTTTATTAAGTACATAGAACATAAATCCATTTGGCATGTAATTAATTCAAAATTACATGAGCACTAAATGTGCAATTAAATCTGCAAAGAATGTTCAGGCCTTTAGCTGGCATTTACAAAGGAAGCTACAAGAAGTTTATTAGCTAGCAATTTATTGCTAAAATACTGGCAATTCGTGAGCATGTTGATTGAAATCTAAGTTGCTATCACTATATTGTTATAGGCCAATTAAAGGTCTAAACAATCCTTTCAAATAAATTAAGAAACAATGGACGTTTTATGCATTAATAAGAATGCTGTAAACCAACGACTGAGGCTCAACAAGTGGGTGCTCCCCAGTGCACCCAACCTCTCCCCTTCACGGTGCATTTCTCAGCTCCAAGGAGATCCTGGACATCTGCAGGCAAAGCTGTACCACTGTCTGCAGGTAAATACTGCACAGGACACCTTACTCGGGCTTCTCACCCAAAGGCACAGTTCAGGATCTTTTCCAGGCAAAATCATAACATGAGCAAAGCCCAGCACAGGTGCTGAAACAGCAGCACAACAGCAAGTGCTACCCACTCCTCTGCCTGGAAAGTTCTCCCACAGAGCTCATGACCAGCAAATGGTTTGTTCCCATTAGGAGAAGAGTCGCCCTGAAGGACAGGGCCTTCAGCACCACCAGCTGTGAGTCCATGTGGATCTCACTGAGACCTGTCCCAGCGCTGGGACCGGCCTTGCTGCGGCTCAAGGAGCTCTGGCTCCTCCAGCTTGAACCACAGAGCATTTCCCTGCTCCACCTGGGATTCTGCAGGGCAAACCGATGGGAAACACAAACCGTGGTGCTGTCCTAGCAAATTCCAGTTCCTGTTTCAACACCAACCTGCCTGCATATGCTAAATTCAGTGCAAAATGACCTACAAATGCATAAGAAGTTGAGGGGGAGGTTTATTCTCCAGGTGCTAGTTGTATTTTTACGCAGGGTCCATATCATGCTTGAAGTAGCTGTTCACCAGGACAAATGGTCTCTCCTGAGCTTCTGTTGTCCATATTAATGCTGCTAATTTACATGCAACCTTCATCCAGTCCTAACCTGGCCCTGTTTTCTCAACCCCCACCTGTTCTTAGGCCACAGGGCACGTGTCTCCGGTCTAGATTGATTGACCAGCGGGGGCAAAGTTGCCGGGATCGTCCCGCAGAGATGCCCAGCCCTAGGAGACACTGAGGAAGGTTGATGCACACAAATATATTCATCACAACACCACATTTACTGGTGCTGGCCAGCGACTCCGGAGCTACGACGAGGACGGCACCAGCTGAGCTATTTTCCATGTTCTTTTGTTTGGGGTTGGCCAGGACCACGCGACTCCCTCAGGCAGCGGGATAAACAGGGCACGGCGGCTCCACCGCCCGCCCGGCCCTCCCGCTCCCTCTCCTTCTTCAAAAGGCTCTTCCCAAACTGCTCCCTTCGCTCCCAAGTCAGGGCAGCAACAGAAACCAAAACTGATTGAGAGGCCTTTAGTTTTCACAAGGCTGTTTAGGGAAAGTCAGAGGAAAAAATCCCTTGGGAAAAATCTCATATGAAAAAACACAGCATATTTGAAAAAATAACAAATACAAACATTGGGCATGAATATAACAATATGCCACTAAATAAAAACAATCCTTAGAGCTTACACAGAGCTTTCTGACTCTGCAAAGCAAACATTAACCAATTAGTTGAAGCTAAAACACAAGTGTTCAGGTCAGCCACACACTGAGCCGCCACACTGCAAATATGAATCAAGCCACAGACCTAAATCCCAGTGCTCTGGATTTTTGGTAGAGCCCACAGCAGGGTCTGGCCAATTGGTTAAACGCAAAAGACGTCCCAAGCTTTGCCAGGCAGCTCGGTGTGCGCATGTACATGCAGGTGCTGTCACAACCTGGGGTCTTCAGGTATTCAGGAGGGATGTCCCTAAGCACCACGTCACTGCTGCACCTCATAGTGACCGATCCTTTTAGGCGCTCACCACCCTCCACGCACAACAAAACCTCGGCAAGCAAATGCTGATGCTTGCAGCCTACCCACTGCAACCACCCTGCTGCAGCTGCAGCTCTCTGGAGTACAGGATTTCTTCTGAGCTCGTCGCTTAGCAGAGCCAGGAGAGCCAAGCAGCAAAAAGCAGCCTCCTGAACTCGCGAGCTGCCCACTCTGCAACAAACACTCCTATCTCTTTAACAGGCTTCCTCCTAACCACAAACATGTATGTTTTTCATAAAGCCCTGGAAATTGTACTGGGCCCAGGGGAAGGTGCCGAGTGGAAACGCCGGGGTCTCGAGATGAGAGCGGCGCCGGCGCTGCGGTACCACGCGCTGTTTGTAACAATTACAATAATACACCTGTACTACCATTGTCAGCGCGCCGGAGCCACATGGGGTCTCATTAGTATTGTATTAGGACTGCATGGGGAAACGGATAATGGCCCATAATGAAAAATGCCAAATTTTCTATATAATAAAAATGAACTTGATTAATGAAAATCACTTTCAGGGAAAGAGTTACAGCGTTGTTAGAAATAAAAAATGATGTATTAATCCGACACTCTTACAGATGGTCCCAACCTCCTGACAACTGCTATTCATTTGAGATGCTATTAGCATGCATAATTATGCTAATTAAGTTGTAATTAAGCACCAATTCTTCAGAGGGCTTTTTTTGTCTATCATTTAATACAACTCAGCTTCAAAGAGTGCTTAAAGCTTTACACAGTGTTTCATGAGAAAGGGGTTCCCAAGTTTCTGAGTAAAGATTTAGCAGCTGAGCTGTGGAACAGGGCCTGTAATCTTTGTTTTGGTTAAAGGGAAACCAGTAAATAGAAGCAGGATCTGCCAATTGTTGATAAAATAATTAACACTTTCTGCTAAAATAGCACAGTTCACACTAGGACAATTATGAAAAGGGGAAAAATGGTATAATTATCAATGGAGCCAACACCAGTGGTCTATTATGGCTGCTACCCCTTAATTTGAAAAAAATAATTCATTGAAAAGTAGATTCCCATAAATAATAATAATGGTCCTGATTCAGATACTCTTACTCATCATATGCAGTGTCTCATTCCAAGACTACTCCTGCTGGCTTAATTTAAATAACAGAGCAAACTGCACCAGCTCAATTTAAATTGATCTGAAAAATCAATTTAGTTAAACCAGAGCCAATCTCAGTGTGAACACTCCTGCTTCATTTTAACTTACACCTGTTTCCAATTGATCAAGGATTTGATCCAATAAAGGGGCTGAGATGAAGCCACTCTCACTTCACGGCTTGTCCTGTTTTAATGCAACTTCCCTGTTTAAACAAGGCTTCACAGTGGGGAAGGGTGTCAAAATCAGAGGGAAAACTAATAAGCCTCTTTGACAGCTCCTTTCTAACAGTTTCATTAAAATATTTATTAAAATGAGAGAGATGGCTTATAAAAACAATCAGACCTCCAAACCTCTGTTTGCAACTGCTGGCAAATCCTCCTCTTCATTCCTGGGACGAGGGCGGGTGGCACTCAAAGCCTCGTTCGTACCACTGCCCATCTCCCTCTTTCCAGCAAAGCAGATCCCAACTCTGCTATTCCAACAGGAACAGAACTCTGTCACATTACAGAAGACTTTATTTTTTTTTAATCGATTCAGCTGATTTCTTGTCTTGTGAACAGAGCTAAAATGACAAACAGCTTAAGGGGGAAAAAAAATTAAAAAGAAAGAAAAAAAGCTCAAATGCTCAAGAAATGAAACCACGTCGTGTACGTGCAAGTTGACACTCTTAAGTATCCAGGCTTGGCTGATTTCCTGGGACCCAAACGCTTGGCTCTAATCCTCATTTTAGCAGCCTACAGAACCAAACAATTTTGCTTTCTCTTCTACTCCAGCTCCCATCTCAAACATTAAATGCACTGTCAGTAAAACTAAACCAATGTGGTATGATGTGCCTCACATGGAATACTAAGTGCTATATATAAAAGAATACATTAAAAAAAAAAGTGAGTGGGGAACACGCACGGTAAAATCAAAAATCTCTGTACTAATCTTTGGATAAACACAATTGGTTGCTGTTAAGAAGATGCCCTGGAGGGGATTATCCAAAATACTGTTATGCTGCTGACAATTTGGCTGTCTCTCTCTTTATTACCATACTCTTACTCAGTGCTCTGCTCCATCATCTGTTGCACGTTCAGATCGATCTCTACCTTTCAGTTAGTTCAAGTTCTCAAACACTGGCCCAGTCATTTTGCTCGGATTTCAGATAAAGCTCTAAAAGCAGAAAAGTTGTCTCATGACCAGGATGTTTCTAACGTTTGGGGTGCTCAGGAACAAAAAAGCAAGTTGGAAGCAGGGAATTTCTTTTTTTGTCTCCAAACAAACCATGCAATTTTCAAAGCAGGCCAGACTGCTTTCAACACAGAATTGATAAACTCCCTTTAGACAGATGCCAGCTAAAAGTCTCTTGAACAATGTCTGACACCAGATTTGCAGCTTCCTGCATGGACAAGTCTAGAGCAAAACATGCTTTTCACACGCATGATTCTGCCATCCCCATACAAGTCACTGTTAGAGACACAGCCCTGACCCACCACGTCTGTAGGGCCGAAACATCAAACCCTGCACGCTCACTTTTCTTCAAAAGCAGATACAGGTACCTAAAATGAGGGCAGAAAAAGCTTCCCAAGACAGGACAGAAAGAGAAAAAAAACAACAATAACAAAAAAAAGTCTGTTGGTTATTCTGTATTTTGGTAAACAAAACATCTACTTAAACAAAGACTGCTGATCCCCCTTACGCTAAATATAAAGATAGACACAGCGAAGTAATTGGATGGTATTGGATTAGAGGTGGAAAAGCACCTTTCAAATAAACTCTTGGAGTTTAAATTACTTAAGCATAAGATATATAAGCTATCTAAAGGCTTATGTCACCTATGGAAAAAGGATTTGCAACACATATGATATGTGCCTGAATGAAGCGGAATACAGCAGAGAATATTTGAACGCTTCTATCTCACTATATTTTGTGCATTTGTTTTCCGTCTGCATTATGTCAGCTATATTGAAAACTCCCCAAACAACATAAAACTCATCCAAAGCCAACAAACGCAGTTGTTCTTTCAATACAGATTGTATTAAACCATCATGTGTTCTCCGAATGTCAACCAACCATTGAGTATTGGCAAAAAGCAATTTCTTTAATAGCAAAGTTAATTGAAATACCATTGAAAGCTGATTTCTATTGCACAATGAAAATTAGTGGCTTTATCTGAAAAATCCAATTGGCATTGAAAAAGGTTGCTCGGTGTTCATAAAATGATGAGAATAGGGCCTGAATAAGTAAAATCATAGGTGGGAAACAGAGCAGGTGGGTTAGACATACGTTCTGTCATGGCCTCTCTGCTAGAGCCCACAACACAAAGCAGGTTTTTTTTTTTCATTTTTTTTTCTGTATGATTCAAGCTATATTCCTCCAACTAGAACATGAATTTCCAAAAGATCTAAAAAGTTTGTTATGAATTCTAAATTTGTAATGAAATCTGAAACCAACTGATGTTTTTCCCCCACACAGGATTCAGTCTATATATGTGAAAATGGAAACGCTACCCTGGCCCTGATCCAGACCCCAAGGTCAGTGAAAACACACGCGCACACACACAAAAAAGGGAGAAACAGAAAGGCAGAAAATACAGTGGTATACAACTATACTCATTTTTAAGTTACTTTAAAAGAAATAAAACTCTCAGATAGACCTGAAAGTCCAAAATCCAGGTCCTCATTATTTGTTTGCTCCCACATTACTTGTTTGCCCATTTTCTTCTTCTGAAAGAATCCCCTCTTGACTGTACTTGACAAAAAATGCAACACGATTCAATTGGCTTTCTTTGAAGAACAAAGAGTAAGCAATCCAGGGGCTGCTTTTTTTTTTTTTTTTTTTTTATTTCCCCCAGTGGAAAGGAAACAATGAGAAATGATCTTTTGTTTTCTAGTGAACTCAAAAAGCATCACAGCTCCTATCGTACAGACTGTGACACTTCGAATCAGGGCTCAGAGACAGCAAAAACCCTATGAAAGGCAGGAGAGGAATCAAAAGGGAAAGGTTGGGGGTGCTCCTCCCCCAAACTCAGTCCCATGCAGCAGGAATCTAGGCTGATATAATGTGATTAGCTTCTCTAACAAAAGAATCAGATGCTTTTTAAAGACCTACTTGGGGGCTGCCACACTCCTGCAGAAGACACAAGGGTTTGCATTTCTACAATAAATGCTGATGGTACCATCGACAGACTCTACCTGAGTAGTGACATTTGGCTGTTTCCTCGGGGACAGAATTTCCCCAGTAATTTACTGGCTTCCAACAATAAACTTATGAAAAAAAAAAAAAAAAGAGAGAACTTATCATGAAAGACAGAACAGGTGACATTAATATTCACTTTGAGTAAAACAGTAGCACCAATCATGATTTCTCTTCATTCTTACTGCTCCACATTTACCAGTTCTACCAAAAATAAGGTTAACACCCCAACAGTGGATAGCTTTTTCATAATAAAGTCAGAACAAATTTTCCTCAGTAGAGCAATATGTCCTGAATACACATAAAGCCCTTACATTTTTGATTAAGGGTAGTTCATCTACTCAGAACCCCGGGACACCATCACGTGAGAAACTGGGAAAATTCCAGTGATGCTAGAACATATGGTTACTGTAAATAATAGAAACATACACATTGAAAAATGCTTCATGGGAATTGCACAGAAAAATACTTTTGTCTTCAACTTCCCAGAACAGGTTCCCTAGAGGATATTTTCTAAAAGAGCAGCCAGTCTACTCTTAAAATTCCCAAGGCTGGTGCTTCCACCCTGTCTTCTGATGCATTACATTTATGAGCCTGCCATATACATTTATTTCACTGCTGCTTTCACTCATCGGGGCCTTATTGCTTTAACAGCCACCGCACATCTGAGCAATCCTCATGCAAGACCTCAAGCATGTTTTGTTCGGATACCAGCAGGACAGGACACACTTGGACCTCTACGGCAGCAGATTAAACCCTTCCAGAAGATCCATTCAGGTCAGGCACTACCTGCTGAGCTCACACTCGAGTACGGCCACCCCAGCGGAGGAGAGAGCATCATTTCCAGTCTGTACACCCAAAAACACCCACAACAAGCGCCGAGAGGAATCCTGGCGCTGAGGGTTTGTTTCTCTGCTTGTTTTTTGACCATGGGCCAACTCCTCAACCTCCTACAACCGCACCCTGCTCACCTATAAAACAGGATGGGGGAGAACATTAACAAATTACAACTTTTTAAATTGAATTTCTGTGGTTTAACATGTGTATTAACAAACAATGGAATTTCTCTCCTCCTAATGCATTAATATATCCAGTCACAGCCTGCTTCCTTCTTAAGGCATCTTGTTTACATGAATGCTTTATTTTCTAATTAATTCTTAATGCTAAAGAGCATTACAGTGCTCAGATAAGCAGTCCTACGTAAACTCAAAGAATTAAATAAGTATTTGGTTTCTATTTGCAGCAGAACATCCAAAACATTATAGCCCTTTGTCATACAAAGGCATAGGAGCTCTACCAAGTTTCCAAAGCAGACAAATACCTAAATTATTTTCTTCATTTCTTCAGTTACATTTGCACACAAGGTAAGAAAAAGAAACCACGTTAAACACTGCTAAGGGATCTTGGCAGTGAAAACGAGTCAACTGAGTGATTCACACAGAAAGCTCCAAAACATTCCTGCCACTTGACCTAAAATTAACAGATCTGTCAAGTTTAAGAGTAAGGTTTCCTTGGCAGACCGAAAAAAAAAAAAAACCCACAACCTTCCCTTCTCAGTCATCCCTTCAAGGAAAATCCCAAAGCCAGAATAAAGTTTGCAGAGGGTTTTAGTTACAGTTAATGTATAAGCCAACAATGTTTACTCAATATTATATAGGCTTTGCAACACACCACGGCAGTAAATTAGCTTGATATATTAGTTCTTGCTGGGAAAAGGAGACTGTCTCCAAGATCTGTAAAGCACTGCAAGTATTTCCCTTGTGGTGCAGAGATGAGTTCAGGTCACAGCAATAAAATCCAGGCCAACGTGCTGTGCTGCACAGGGCACACACAAACAGGCTCGGGATCCCTGGGGCCCTCCCTGCACGTGTGCAGGACACCCCTTGCCCATCACAGGGCAACACGTGTCACCGAGCAGCCGATGGCTCCTCACGTGCCTGGGCCTCGCGCTTCACTAAGGCTGCGACGGAACTGGGACTTCCTAACGCAGGAGAGCAAGAGAGCAGAAGTGACAAAGCACTGGGCTTTCAGAGAAAACGTCCTCTTGAGTATCTGTTTGATTCCTAAATAAAGGGGCAAGTATCAAAACCTGCAAATGAGTAAAGCAAGAGCTTTTGTAACTAAACTGCCCAGACTGGATTTCTCTATCCTGCTGTACGCTGAAGTCAACAGGTGACCCCTGCAAAGCCATTTCCACACTGTGCTCTTCTGTATCCCCACTGGCAACACGCACGTAAGATTTCCTTGATGCACAATGAAAAGGGGCTCAGAAAATTAGCATTTGTCAAGTGTTTTAAACGTTTGAGCAGCAGGTCCTCTGCAGCAGCCAAGAACTCCTAGCTACAGCTTAAACTGGGCCACTATTTGCTGACAAGGAGCCTTGCGTTACCTCCCCTTCTCATGCTTGTGGTTTGTCACGTGGCTCTGAGGGATGAATGAGGGAACAGCAAGTTTCTCACTTAAAATCCAAGACCTTGAACTGAACAGTCACTTATCTCTACAGTTTAACTAGAGGACGGAAAACACAACAACCAAACCAAACATAGATCATGTCATTCTCATTATTGTACCACGATAACAGAACAAACAAAAAGATATCTGGGAGGACACATAAACACCATAGCTTCCAAAGGAGTAAACTGCGTATTTTGCCAAATTCTGACATCTTTTCTAGTGGTTAGATATCTCTGTCACTATAACCTGGAACACAATAAAACAATTTGACTGCCGTCTTCACTTGATTCAATAAATCAAATAGCACAAACCTATCCTAACCTCAGTACCACATATGTTATGCCACGGTCCTAGTGTCTCGAGGCAAAAAGTATGTGCAATACAGATATTAAGCCTACCACTCAAACATGTAACTCTACAATGACCCTGTTATCTACAGAAAAAGCATATGATGTTTTGACTCTGTCTTACGGGAAGCTATCATTAGTGAGATTGTAACAGCTCCTATTTGACCGCAGAGCCTGAAACCTGCATCTGCCAAAGAAATGTTGCCAGATTCCTTCACATTCATAGAGCATGATCTTAGTAAACACCCCAGCATTATTATCCAGATACAGAAATTATCAAGTCTGCTTGCTCATTTAAACATGTGATTAACTACTGAGGTTGAAAGGATTTGTCTTTCCTCTTGCTTGTATCTTAAACCATGTTTTTAACTTACTACTTTTTATAAACAAATTTAAACTTAACCACTCTCCAACTTCTGCTCTATATATTTTATTTATTGAAAAATATCTTAGCGTGATGTGTTGAAAAGTAGACATTGCACAGCAAATATTAAAGCCGGCTAAATGTGGCTCTCAAACTAGGAGGAATAGAACGAAAAACTGATTTTTTATAGCCAAAAAAAAAAAAAAAAAAAAAGACAAAGTGGAGAGCAAAAACAGAAATAGCAGAAAAAGAAAAAAAATGTCTAGCTTATAATATCCTAGTGAAAAGGCATTTATGAAAAATGTCTGCATTGCCAGAAACCTTCTATTTGTCAAGCAACTCAATGTAAAACTGTAGGGCCATCATGCCCAATTAGCACAAGTAGGACGTGCTGTCCTGTAGCAAAGTCAAGATTAATTAACTCTCTTGCCATTACTCACATCTGGTACAGGTACAAGAGGGATTTCAGGATTCTAGCAGAGTTTTTGGAAGCGGCAGAGGACTGCAACAAATCCAAGGCCAGGATTCTCCCAAGTACACCTGTGGTTCCCCCTGAAGTCGGTCACTGACTGAAATATTGAGCCCGTTTCGGCATGAATCGCTCTGAAAACAGACGCTGAGATGCCCATTGCTGTGGTAAGAGCCACTTGTAGAGGGCACAAACACTGCCGGCCCTGTCTGCACACCAGGGACTGTGGGAACGCAGCAGGTTTGCCTGGAAGATCCATGGATCGCCTTCAAGAACAGAAAAGACCACATAAGTGTCCCCCCCATCTGCCCACTACTTTTTTTTTTTTTAATACATCAAATCAGAGCAACTGCTGTCTTCAGAAGATGCATGTGGACCTTGTTAATGATAGCTCATAAAGCTTTGTAGCTAAAACTAAAAACATGTGCCATTAGATCTTAATAGCAAATGAAACAGTTTCATCTTGCACTATAATCTGGGGCACCATTCTTTTCATAGTCTGACCCCGAGCAGCACTCGACTTGGTACTATTTGTATACCTGTCCTGGTAAAAATTTATTGCCTAGTCATTATTTTAAACCATCAGCACTGCTCAGAGAGAGGATTAAAGCATGTTAGCACAATATAAATAGTACTAATGCTAACAGCCTCCTAATCTTTTTCATCTGAGGAGTAGGTATCACATCTACTGTTTAAGGCAAACTAGGGTTGGCAAGGAAAAACAAGCTCTTGCCTTCCTAAAACAGGACTTAAATGCCTAAGCAAGTAAATTTAGAGTCAAGGAGGTGACAGAAAGGGGCGTTCAGAACATTAGATAAACATCCCAGAAATGGTCACCCGAAACTGCACTGCAGGGTTTGTCTTTCCCTCGCAGGGCTCACCCTGACAGCACTAAGCAGCTCGCGGTTGCAGAGTATACTCCCTTAAACACCATGCAGGGAAAACTTCTGTTTGTTTAGGTGTTATGAACTAATCTTAACCAAGTTCTCCTCACAATTCACAATATAGAGCGGAGTTAAACAAACTTACCTTCTCTGTTCTAAATTGCCAGGAAAAGCTCACTGAATACCACACAAAGAATACTGAGCATTTAAAAAATGCATGTAAAAAAATACAAGTTTTGGCAATTGAATTACAACCTCTCCAAGTATATGTGCAAATAGGAAAAATAAGAAAAAAAATAATATCAAATGAAGAAGTTACCTCTTCTTTTCGCACTTCTGGGGAGATTAATATGTGAATTCAGCTGATCATAGCACTTCACAAGGTCCTTGGAACTTGTTCCTGTAAAGAAATTCAGGTAGTTTTCAGTTTATTGTACTTGAATGCCTCAAAAGGACACAGACAAGATAGTTTTTGCAAAGTTTATCATTTGCCTGGGAGCAGAGTAGATGCTCCACGTGTTACCATTCCCTTTAGCAACTAACAGAAAACAGTGACCGTAACCTTCCACTCCTATTTTCATGTGGATTATGTTCTTGCTTTAAAGGGCACTAAGCCCACCTGCACAGGACATGAGAGTGATCTCTGAGTCTTCCAACACAACGTCACCACAACAGCTTCCTTGTGTAGGTGACCCCAGAAGGTCCCAACATAACATAGGGCCTGTGTAAAGTAGAGCCAGATCTGCCTTTCTTGATTCTGCTGGCCACACTGCCAGATCTGTGGATCTCACAGACTCTCCAATAGCCTTCACTGTGCTGACTAGAAGATTCATCTCCACAGGAACATGGAGGAGTAGGGAAGAAAGCTCTGACATTTTTCTTAATATGTACTTAGGAATATACAGATACTTGCTCATTAAGTGCTAGGATGTAGGAATTGTAGATTTGTCCATGCACAAGGAAAGCTTTTCTCTGTCTTGCATGGCAGCAGCCCACTGAGCTAGTCCCTGGTTAGCACTCAAGATCTTGTGCTCCCATCTGCCCAGGACAGTCCAGCCATTAACTGCACCATAGAGGCAGGTGCTCCTTGTTTCACATCTACATCATACTGGTACCCACAGACCTCTCACAGGCCTCTCTCCAGCTCTCAAACAGACCCAAAGCATTTTAGGTAGACATTCCTATTTTCCAATAGGAAATTGGTTTTTCCATTTGTTTAATGGTCTCTCTTATTCTGAAATTACTATAAAGTAACTTATAAAAGCTGAAAGAGTACATAAAGACGAAATTTTCTGAAAATTGGTATCATTATGCAATCACATCCTAAACTATATTTCTTCTTGATTACCTAAATAACAATAATTTATCAAATGGCAGTTGCTTCCTTCCATGCATATAACTAATTTTACACATAGTATAAAATTCAGGGCAAGCTGCAGTTGTTACTCTACCTATTTTTATCTGTTTTATATACTTTTTAATATACAACCTGAGTCATCCTAAAAGCATCTTTGAGAAGGCAGACACCGTGAGGGCAAAGGCCACTGAAGAAAGGACATAAAGTTTAACGTCCTTGTGAGGGGACCTGCTTAATTAAAAGATGACCTTCGTTACATGAGGTTGCATAAAATATCATTTCAATAGAGTACTTAGGGAAACTTTCCCCGACCGTGACAGCGCTGCCAAAGCCTAATTAGAGATTCATTTAGACATATATATCAACATTATTGTCTGTCAGGCAGCCACAATGTATCACGCTTAAGTGGAATTTTAACTGTCTAAATCAGTCTGTCTAAACAACATAAAATAGGAAACAAATCAAAAGGCCAGTTAAAATCATAAAAGCGACACATATTTATACTAAAGTACCATTTGTTGCATTAACGGCTTTAAGGGGAGGGAGCGTGAGGGCTCGAGCGGCTGCGCCCGGCCCTGCCCACTCAGGGAGGCCCTCGCGGCCATGTTGTGGCGCCGCCGCCATGTTGTGACACCGCTGCCCACGTACTGCAGCACCTCGGGTCTTCGCAGGGCTGCCCAAAGAAGCTTTCAAGTCCCTATGTGCACTGAAATTTTTAATTTTTGTTGAGAGTTCATCTGGCCAGGAGACACAAGTATTCTCTGGTTGCCCAAGGGAAGATTTATGTCGAGCACCAGCAGCCCCTGCCACCTGAACGCCGCGGCTGCCGGTCACTCCAAGAGTCACAGCAAGGAAGGGTTTGGGCTCCCAAAACTGAAACCTGGGCAGTTAGCCTGGCTGAAAGGCCTGTATTTTAAAGGAACACATTCATTCTTATGCAATGACATGTCATGAATTTTGCATGAAGCACAACACTTGGTGTCAGAAATTATATCAGCTCCAGCTAGGGGGACAATGATACATATGTTTGTACAAAACACATAATATGTTTTATTTAAAGTGTGCCATAAATACTTTTGCCCTGAAGCAAGGTTTAAAATGAGCTCCATAAGGTGTCATAACAAAATGTATGTTCAGAAAGGCGAAAGAGGTGCATCCATTCCTAAACGTCTAACTTCATCTGCAAGAGCCGCCGCTGTTCCCTGATAGAGCTGCCACTCTGTTCGGAGACAGCTGTACCAGCGAAACACACACAGCCACGTGTCCTGCCCTGCTCACGACTTAGCATCAAACCTTTTCTTGCTCGAGAGCCTGAAGAGATCCAGCACCCTGCGAGCAAAGCAGGAACCCGGGCTACAGAGCCTGGGTGCGAGACACTTGGGGCTATTCGGTATGGGAAAGGAAGCCACAATCCTTTCTGCGGATAAACAACAAGGGTCTTGGCTGTAGCAATATCCCTCAGTTTGGCAAATTCCAGGACCCATCCAGGCAGTTTTGCTTGGCTTTGTCAGAATCAATACATCTGAGCTAGGAGTAGATCGGAAGCCTCTCAACAAGAGCTGTCCTTGCAGCGATGCATCTCTCCTTGGTTCAACTACTGCCTTCAAGTGCCTATTGTAATTGTATTTATGTCCTTACTCAAGCAGATAATGGAGCATTTGGATCCTGGAATTGCTCGTGATTATGGGGCACATAACTTCAGGCCAGCTTGTGGAGCTGTGCCATTACATGAGATTTGTTCTGCAGAAATAATTGAAAAGAATAACTCAACCACTGGGACGTCACATCCACTTAGAGCACTTGACCATCTCTAGGTAGATCACTGATAGAGCTAGGAGCCCATGTGCCCTCCTGCAGCTCGAGGGTGAGATGTGAACGTGCCTGTTTGTGCGCACACACACACACGCCAGGAGCCAGGCAGGGAGCCAAGCCAAGGAGATCCGGGCAGCCGCCATCACTGTCGCACTCCCTTTAGTGCCAAGTCACTCCTCATAAATCAGAGGTGTCTGTCTCCTCCTTTCTCCAAGGAACGGTCTTAAAACAACTCAAAAATCCTAAGCCAATATCTAACCCTAAGCAGCAAGCTGCATAAAGCTCAAGCTGAGTGAGCAGAAAATACACGGCCCAAGAAATACTAAAGCTCACACAGAACGTACGGAAACAAAAAGCTCCACAAATAACTACTATGATAATAGTAGGGAAACCTAAGCGTGTCCATAGTTGCAAAGAGAGCCAGACCCTGGGCTGTGGCCAACCACTCACCTTCATTCTCCAGGAGCAAGCTCAAGGGGAAGGCAGGAGGGCTGCAGCCCCCTGCATTGCTCCGTGGGTCATTAGCAGGAGCTGCCACAACACACACCAGCCACCACCAACCGGTTCTAAAAAGCCATATATGAGCTTGCTTTTTCCACTAATGAAAAGGCTTAGAAACGATCTCATTTTATACCTGTACCTAGGCAACATACATTTGTACGAGCTATAATTAAGCTAGCTGGAAGAAGAGCTTAGTGCACGGTGGTTCCCTACTGCCCAAACGCCACCTCAGGGCTGAGGTTTCTGCTGCTGTGTTGGAGGCTACGCTGAGACCTGCTGTCCTAGACACATGATACAAAGCCATTAATGTCAGAAATGGCAGCATTCTATGTAACGCAAGAGCACAGATTTAAAAATAAACACAAAACTTCAAGAGCTAGTACAAGGCCTGAAAGCAAAAGGCTGGCAAGGTTCAGACACTCCAGAGTCAATCTGAAAGGAAGGGCTGTTAACAGGAACGCTGGGGCTGAATCCCACACTCAGCAGTGCCCCACGAGAGAAAATCACGGGAACTCCCAACAAGGAGCAGTGGATGCTCCTGCTTGCTAGCAGGAGGAGGACTCGTTTTCTAAAGCATAGGGCATAGAAGATCCTACAAAGGCAGCACATTGCTCTGACATGCAACGGATCCTCCTGCCTCTGAAGTGGCTCCTTATTAAATCAAGGACAGTCTTTCCATTGACCTCAATAGGGGTTGGAGGGGACCCAGAGGGAAATCAATCCCACCGGCAGTAAAACAAACAAAGGTGATGGATTTCTTCATGAGCTGGTCACCGATAGAATTAAGCCAATCAAATAGCATCACATAATGATCTAAAATGCAAAATAAAGTCTTCTTCCTCCTTTACCCACACTGGTCTTCAGACGCACTTCAGATTAAAGATCTGAGCCTCATTCAGTGCAAGAAGTAAATATAACAGTCCCACGTTTTTGTTTTTTCTAGCACAACAATGCTTTTCTCTCGGTGGAGACTAACTGCAGAAAATAAATATTTACATCATTGGGAACTGTAGCACAGATAGCTCTAAGAAAAAAAAAGTAAAAAAACTTGTATTTGTATTTTTGATGAGCAACCTAATTAGACCAGAGCATCTTTAATTAAGTGTGTCAGCCCCAGTGGAAGCCACAGAGTTCAACACTAATAAAGCTGATAAGGTTTTTATTTTTCAGACTTAGTTTATTTAATGCCTCATCCATGTTAAGCCAATCTGTAACATATGGGCAGTTCTCCCACTATGGATTTATCGTTTGGGTGTTTCTTTTTGCGAATTAATGCAATCAAACTCCTGCCAGTATTAATTATTTTTCTCCAAGCACAAATCCCAGAATTGAAAACTCACACATATACACCTCTTATTTGCTGTGTAAGCCATAGCCTAACTACTGAGAAATAATTTTAAAAGTGCTGGGAGAACCAAAATGCTTCTGGATTGCATGAGTGAGCTTTGGAAAAAGTTCAAGAAACGGCATTTATATATCTGGCCTTAAAAGACAGTCATCAGAAATGCAGCAAAACTTAACTGCATATTCACGTAAGATGTGACAATTACTTTGGCCTTTGAATATTTCCCATTTGCATTACCTTTACTTAATAGGAGAGAACGAGAAGGATGCTAACCAATTATTGGGACAAACTGTAATATCACGGGGCAAACTCTTCACAAGCTTCTTGCTTCTGGACCGTGAGACTGGGAACTACACGTCCTAAACCTGAACTCTATTTCCCTGTATTCAAACTTTCAGCAAGTCACTGATCATTTTCATGGTCCGTGTGTGCAGGTCATCCCTGGGAGACCCTGAAACCAAAGCGAAGGGCTCTGCAGAATTAGCAGGGGTCTTCGCACAGAGCAGCGAGTGGGTCACACATCACCTCTGCCTTCTCCTCTCTGAAATGTTGCACAAGGTCGTCCCCAAGCTCCGTGGCCATCCGCCTCCACCACGGAAACCGCCTGCCTTGTTCCTTTTTTCTCTTTCTGAAACTTTTACTATCTATCCAAATGTCTCCAGGGCTTTTTGTTTTTTGATATAGATAGTTCCTACCTGACCCAGGCAGCGCATAAAACTCCCCAGGGGACAGTCTTCTGCCTTATGACATATTTTTGTTTGCTTATTTGTTAACAAAATAAAAACCCAGAAAACTACATTTCCAACTGTATTTCCATGCAATCTAATAAACTATAACAATAAATGGATCAAAAACAAAACCTCATGCAGATTTCCGCCCAGATGAGAGGCACTATTACAGACAGGTGATGTGCAAGACTGAGCAGGAACACTGTTTAATGACCCTACCTGAAAAGCGCTCGTGGTTAACGGCAACTGACACAAGAGCTGAGCATCTCGGCCAGCCGCAGTCACACTACCCACACGCAGCCCTCAGGACAGGTCCAGTCACACCATTTGAATCCCTGCAAACTCCAGGGGCTTGGACTACTGTCCTGCCGCGTGGATGCCAGAGCAAGGTAGGTGGGAGGAGGCTCTGTGAGCAGGAGTCCTTGGGGAGACCCTGTGTCTCTGGCCACGCTACCCCTGGCCTGCAGCACAGCCCCAGAAAACACTGCACCCATCTGCGCACAGCTGCTCCTCCTCACGTGCCCTGCTGGGATTGGGGGCAGCCCAAGTGCCGGGGTTATCGGCCCGTGATTTCTGGGCAGCTCATGCACCTCTAGCTGAAATGCAGGGAGAGCAAGAAGTCATTTCTGAGCTTTATGTGGGATGATTCACAGTGTGGTCCGAACCGTTTGCTTCTTTCTTAAGTTAGTAATTCGGAGGTAACAGGTTGGTCACCATCCGACCTCCCTTGCTGCTACTGGGAAATGCTCCAAACGCAGCCAGGGGACGTTATGGGTCGTGCAACGTGGAGGTGCTGCCCACCAGCCCATCAGCCATCACGGGCTCCCTCCACGCCTCAGACCCACGAGTCCCTTCCAAAGGCCTCCTATAAATCTCCCTGGGCTGCTTGTGTGATGCTGCATGGGATCAACAGCTCCACATCCTCTCCCACTCTACTCCCATCCCTTCCCACTATTGCTCTGCTTGTACTCCCTGTCCTGGCTGCGCTCAAATCAAATGTTGCTTTGACCTGCAGTACTGCACCTCTGCATTTAAATCCCCAAAGATATACATTGTCAAGATGTAATGACCACTGTATTCACAGAGGAAGGAGTTTCAAGTCAGGCTAGAGGTGCAAGTATCAGTTAAGTACTTGCATATCCCCCACCTGCCTCCAATGCTTCTCTGCAGAGTCTTTAACATAACTCGACCTTCAGCTTCTCTACCTATAAACACTACTCACCAAAACCGCTCAATACTACACACCCTGGCAAATAGCTGCAGCAGTTCAGCACGGGCACAGAGCGCAGAAATTTCACCCTTCAGATTTCTCCACAGATATTTTCAGCACAGAACAAGTTTTTTCCAAAAGCTGTCAGTAAATTCCAGCTCAATTTTGGGTGGAAGTGGCAAAATAGCCAGGAGAGGTATAAAAGAAAATGTGATTTTGGTACAAAAGCATCTCCCCGCGATGATGCTGACCCGTGGCCAGGTATTGCACTCGCTCACCGCTCACCTGCGCTTCCACTGATGCTTGCTCTCTAGGCCAAGCACTTGCTCTGACATCTTACCTCCACTGTGTTAAACTGGGGCAAGAGGATCTGGCCTCTTGGAATTTTAGCCCAGCAAGAGACAGCACTAGGTGAGGTTGCAGCACTGAAGAAAAGCTTCCTCTGTGAATCAAATAAGTACAGCTTGTGCATCAAAAAGAGCCAAGACAGGACAAAGAATAACCAATGACAATGAGAAAAAGTGATATTTTCAATAACTAAAATAATATTAGGAAAATAGTAGCAAAGCATGTCACTAGCTAAAAATGGTCAAGAGAGAAAAGAAACAGCTGTGATCTATAATCAAATGATAGCAGCAGGTATAAATACGTGTAATATATGGTGTGCATTCACAGCACATAGATTTTCTTTTCCTATTTAAATTATTACCTTACAATAAGGCAATATTCTTCTCACCCATCCATAGAGAAGGTTCATAAGGCTAATGTGAGTAATCACTTATGAGACCACTGGCCTCAACTTTAAATGAATGCGACTCAGATAATGATTTCTCTCCAGCTTCAAAGTCAAGACTCTTCAAAACAGCCAGCAGAAACAGTACAATAGATCTGTTTTGAAGACAGAAAACAAGAATCACTGTTCATGCACTTTTGCAGTCTCCCAGCTGCCAGACCCATTCACATGAACAATGTTTGAAGTAAACTACCAGCCCCAGATCAAGTGCACTCGATGTCAAAAGTGACTGGCTGAGGCAGACAAGGAGCGCTCGGTGCCTGAACTCCACTCACTGAGGGGTTTAAGCAAAGATGAACCGGAATGGTGAGGCATGAAAAAAACATGAACCTGCCTTGCTGAAAACATCAAGTGACTCCGGCATCCTCGCAACCAGTATTTCTTTGTAGGTAGGTAAAGATGGGCAACTGAAGCCTGCCCTCAGCGAGACAGCCCTGGCAGGGAAGGGGAATTAGTCCTTTTTGCGCGCCCAGCCAGCTCTTGGTGCCCTTTCATTAATCTACAAACATTTTGAGATCTTCATGGGACTTTTTGCAGAGCAAGCAAGTCGATGCCAGCACAGAAACACGGCAGAACGGAGCGCGGGTTAGGAAGGCAGCGCTTCGAATTGATCACACAATGGTCCGGGAAGCCTTTGCATACATTAAAAAGTACTTTTACGGTCCTGAGCAGCAAAACAAAGACAGTTCTTGGTACACTGAAATGCTGAATTTCAAGCTGAGCACCTCCCAGAGAAGGGAGATTCCTGCGAGGTGGCCAGTCCTCTGCCTCTGGGCAGCAGCCGGATGGGAGCCTGCCGAGCAGCGAGACCTTGGCACGAGAGATTGCGAGCTCCCCGTCCTGCCAGTGACTTACGAGGCTCCACGACGGTAGCAAAAAGCTCATGTTCTCTGTCCCAGGCACCCCAGAGCAGGATGTTTTATTGAAGTGTGATGGTGTTTTCTTTCTGTGATTTATAACCCTACATATCCCCGCATGTACTGAAAGACACTCTGGAAGTCCAGAGGCAGTCTTCAGTTTAACAAAAAGCAGATACTGTTTTAGTTAACTGCACTACCCGAACAATCTCCATCTTAAGAACAACGAAATCAAGGGAAAAGCCAAATCGTAAATCCCTTGCAACCCAAGGATTAAATGACCGTCTCAAATGTTTCTTCAGATCTCACCACAATCCTGCAACAAGCAGCCACAGCATAGACTCGATTTGATAAATATCACTGAGGCTTTGGTTTAAGCTCATCTGTGGCTCAAGATTAGTCCATCAGATAAACTTTAAACCAGCAGAAACCTTTGCCTTTTGTAGCTCAGAAGTATAAAAACCTAAAACACACAAAAACGCACAAATTAAATACAAGAGCATCTACATACAGACTGAACATGATATGCTACAACAGAAAAAAAAGAAAGGCATCTTACTGTAAAGGTTATAAAACACAAATATAAAAATGTTTCTTATCTCAAAGAAAACTACCTAAAAAGAGCATGCTATGAATTTTCCTCTTATTTTCATAATTAAGAATGAAAAAAGTGGGAAAAAAAACAATGTGAGACAAGGAAGTATCAGTTTATATATAAAGCCTTCTTTGGAGGTATGCAATTTTGGAGCAGTTTAAGGTGTTTTCCCCTACACAGGGCATCATGTTTTACGGAATCAGAACACACTACATGGTGTAACTCTGAGCTTAAGGTTAATGAAGAGTTAAATGTTTCTTAGTAAAAGGCTCTTAAAAAAGTCATTATCACTATACGAAAGGCTTCACTTCTTACTCTGCTCGATGACGGGCACGATGAATTGCTCTGAGGCAATCATGACTGAACACGCTTCAGAAGTTTTTTCTCTAAGTTCTACCAAGGAACATTTAAAGAAAACAAGGCCAAACATGGGCCACCCAGGACAGATTTACGCCAGAGATAAATTTGGTCTTTCTTGCACATACACTTGACAGCGAGGAAAGCTGCACAAACCCTAGCAAGGTCCACGGTTTGTCCTAATCTATGTTTTATTCCTTCACATACACCTCAATTTAAGGGGAAAAGAAATAGATATCAGATGTGACAAGTGTATGTTTTTTTCTGATATCTGACTGTTCATTTTGCCTCGGAAGGGCCAGAGCACCTTTCAAAAGTTTTAGCCCTCTGCTTCTGAGGAACTTATCCTTGTGGCATGTCTGTCAGTTCTCACAGCGCTCAAGCAAGTCTTTGCAATTCGCACATAATGGCAGTTGTTGACAGGTTGTTAGGGCTGACAGTGAATATGTTTGAAAAACTGTCAAGCTGGTGAAAAAATTAGAGGGAGAGAGAGGGAGCCTCCTTACATTTGTAACAGCATGTTAAACTGTAAACGCATTCTCAAAATGCACAGGCCTCCTTCCAGTCATGTTACTTGCTCTACATTGACAGCATATGTGAATATATGATCCTTAAAAGTTAATGTCAGATTGTCACTTTACAGGTCATAGTCGCATTATCACAAAACTGTTTACTTTAATGTTCAATAACAGCTGTTTCAAGCAAAGGAATTGCTAGAAATACAGTGCTATTGATGCTAGCTGCTAATGAGTTGAACGTTGCTGTTGCCTTGGCTATTACCAGCTACGAGCCCAGGGCAACACGGGCCACCCGGCTCCCATCAAAGGCATTTTCCAGCGCGGTGCAGAGGGGAGAAGGTCTCTGAAAGCTCCTGACCTGAGGAGCAGCCAGGGGCAGCCGGGACCCAGCACTGACTGCATCGGCCGCACCACGATCCCGTCGGCTGCAACTGCTCCAGCTGCTCCAGAGGGGCTTCAGCCCGGGCCGTGACACCTCTATCTACACTGGAAATGCAGTGTGCTTCCAAAGCACTCGACCCAGCTGGGTCTACATGTAGAGAAATACTATGGATACAACGAAAGGGAAATTTGCCCTCATTATTGTAGAATAGTTTCTACTCGTATTTCAACAATCCCACGTTAGCACAGTCAGCGTTTGGCATCATTAAGGAGTTATTTCTTTTCTTATATCCTTGCATTACGCAATAATTCAGCAAGGATGATTTGTTTTGACAAAAGCCTCAGAATTCAACTCATTTCTGTTAAATATAAATTTACAATAGCCTGGCAAACAAGTTCTCCTTTACCCAAAACACTTCTGAAGTAATTTTTACCACAATTTAGAAGACTTGTTTCTTTGGGTCTCTCCTAGCACTGCTTTGTTACCATTACAAGGGGAAGACAGTGGCTTTCAAGTGCCACAGTGTGCAGCAGGTCTAATTCACCTCACACTGTAACAGACTAAAATAACCAGGAGAAATAAATGAGGGCAGGTCAGCATAATCACAGCCAGGAATTACTGTAACCATGGCGAAGAACTGTACACAAAATCCACAACAAAAACTTGGTCTAAATTGTTCAAGTAGAAATATAGGCAGGCAAATTATGAAGATGCTGTGTTCCAACAGGCAGCATGTCCAGCAGAAAAGAAGTTAAAAAGAAGGAAAAATAACTGAAATGGATAAATCAAGGGAAGAAGATATCAGCAAAGGTGATGTGGGAAAGTCATGGGAGAAATACTTCCCAGGGTTACATGCAGCATCAGAAATTAAATACACTGGGACTTGGGAAAACAGAAAAGCCAAAACAGAATGATCATAAGGAAGATGGAACAATTCAAGAAGAGTCACGTACAAAAGGAAAGTGAAGCTAACACGCCCAGGAAACACCTAACAGCGCCCTACGAGAGGGAGGGCCGGGAGGTTGAGTGTGGCCGGGCTGCCCGCTCCAAGCTCGAGGCTCCTCCAGCTCCTGCTGGAGTCAACAGATGAACTCCCATTTGATCTGAAGGGGCACAGGATCAGGCCCTAATTCTTCTGCCTTGCTATGCTGTAAAGTGAGGATAATAATTGTATTGACAGGTAATTCTGTCTCACAGGAGTATTCGGAGGATTACGTAGCGTCTGTACTGTGCTGTGAAATGCTAAGTGCTAAATATGATTATACAGGGATTTCCATCCAAAGATCTCAAAGCACTTTCCAAACATTAATAATTGAAGCTTTATAATACCCTTAGGACTGCACATGTAAAGAAGGCAAACAAGATTCAGGGCTCAGTAAAGCGGGCAAGGATTATTAGACCTATTTTACAGTGGATAAACTGCACCATGGTGAGATTAAGTGACTTGCCCGCAGTAACAGCAACGCTTCAGAAGAAGAGCCGAGAAGGGCAGGTGCCTTCAAACTGGGCACAGGAGGAGAGATGCAAGTGGCATCAGAGGGTCAATCAGCAGTTGGAAGGAGTTAGATAGATGAGGCAAGAGCGGAGAAGCAGTGGAGCGCTCGGAGAGCAGGAGAGCTCAGGGAAGAGCAAGGACGTGCTGGGGAGGAGCAGGAACTCATGGCAGAAAAGGCAATGCAGAAAATGTAGTTTACTGACAGAAGCCATAGCCACTATGAAAAACAGTATCAATCAATTCTGCATCTCACACATTCACACAAGATGGAGAACACATGTCAGAATTCATATTGATTCCCCAGGAGGAGGGGAAGAAGAAAGCAAAGGAAATGAAAAATCACGTTAGAACAAGGAATCAGGAAACTAGAATGACTGAAGACTGCTACGACTCATGGACCAAACAGTCTCAGTCTCCAGACTAAAGGGCTTTCTACTCAGAGAATCCTTCAAAAGCATTTTGCTATCTGGCAGTTATGCAAGCCAACGTGACACTGGAAGGGACGCGACACTCCAGAGGGCTGGGACCGTTCCAGGGAATCACAGCCACACTGACGGATCACAGAGCAAGGACACACAAGCAACCAAACCCATTCCTGTCTGGAAAACTCAACCAAATATCAGAAACATGACCCTAAATTTACACTGACTGCATTACAGAATTAGAACAGGACCAAACGAGCAAGCACGTTACAAAGAACGCCATGTTCCAATACATTCAAAGTGACCTTTAGACTTTGGTAAAGAGGAGGCATTTCCTTGGCAGTTTCACTGCATGAAACAAAATGACAAGAGTAGTATCCAAAAAATACAAGTCCCATCTCCTCCTGATTTCTGGCATACAAATCCACCTCCCTCCCCACTGCAGCAGCTTGGCTACCTCTGTATCTTTCTGTTCTCTGTTACACTATACAGCGCTGGGCACTTCGCTGCAATAGATATTATCTAGTAATAACTTAGCAAATACCATCAATGTAAAGAGTTAATATAGATTAAAAGGATAAACTCTAGGACCTATAATTTCTCCTCTTTAATAGAATTAGATGAACAGGATGTCACACAGAAAAAGAATGTTTATGTCCGGATTTGTTATAAACAAATCATGTTTTTACATTTCTACTTTCTAATTAAAAATTATCTAAAATTCACTACTAGTTGTTTCCTTCCCAAAAACCTTATAAGACCACTGAAAAATACTGGAGATGTGTAGTTAACATTTCAAAACTACTCTGAAAAGTCTTTTATAAGAGAAGTTTAAACTCCTCTTAAAGCCAGTGTGAATGCTTCCATTCATTCCAACCTTAATCATTCTGTGATTCTGTGATTTTCAAGGAATTTTTGCAAAAACATGGGTTAAACAAAAAAAAACAGGAAATTCATATAAAGAAAAATAAATCTCCTTAAATCTTGTTTTCTTCAGTTTCCAATTGAGTTTACTGGAATTTTGCCACTATCTTCACTAGTAAGATCAGGACAAATGTTATGATATAAAATGATAAAACTATAATGTGGTTCTTCTGTATCTTAAGTAAAATTCAGGCTTTCTATTATCTAGATTCCTTTTCAAATACAGTCCCCGTGGTAAGAAGCTGATGACCTCTCTCTGACATACGAAGGCTGTTCTTGCTCCAAAGAGCCTGTTGTAAATTCAGTTTTGATAAAATCTGACTCTCTGCAAGCGAAGAAACATTCCAGAGACCAAACCTGCTCTTACTCTTCTCATTGCCATACAGTATCTGCCAGACTAAGGCATTTTGCCAGCAACAAGACTATAAAATTGTATCCAGTATTCTTTCCTATATCCAAGGCAAGTATATACTTTTCTTTTTAATAAAAATATATTATTCACAATATATGTTCACAATTAACAAGTGAACACAACTAAGAACAGTAAATAAAGTCACCAATTCACAACGGATTTCTGTTTCTAATATTAAGTTACACAGGACTAGACCTCACTATTTTAAAAAATAGATTTGCCACAATTTTTGAGAAGTGACATCATTTAAAACATTGACCATATTATCCTCCTATTGGAAAAGGTTTAAACCCTACCAATGAAAGTCTAGAATAACTGATTTTACATTGGATGAGCCCCACTGCTTAAAAGAAGAAGATAGTGCAGGTGATATAAACACTTGCATTAGGAAGTGATGGACAAAAACTCCAAATGCAATAGTGCATTCACCTTCCTTTAATTCGTTTGTTGCTTGGTATTCCTGCTCTACATGCCACATGTAGAGGTCCCTAACTCTGGTAACATAAAACAGCAACATTAAGGAAATCTCAAAATTAGTCATAAAAGAAGCAGGTTTTTGTCATTCTAAAGTAAGCAACTTTTTGCCATTCATTGCCATTAACAAGAAACTTGTTATCTAATAAATGTCACAATCAGTTTCATTTAATTAAAATAATAAATATTATACAGTAATGCAGATTGACATTTATATCTTCATTTACGTGAAGTTGGATTTATGGTCAATGCTCTATTTGATGGAGGCCACAAATAATGGCTATTAAACTGCCATGGGATGGACACAAGATCACTTTAATGAAATTAGACAAGGCAAGGCCCTGATATATGGAGCCCTCCTGCTGGAAGATAAAGTAAGTCATGTCCAAAGCAGATGTTTTCTTTGGCTGCAGCTAAGTTGGCTAAATTTTAAGCAGGCAGTTCAGCCACACATGCAAAGGTGTAAAGGTAGCAACTGCGTGCTGAGACGATGCCTTTCAGCTGTACCAAAGTACCACGAGCTATGCTTTCCTTGTCAAACATGTTCATGCAAACCCAATTCCTAAGCATAAAGATATCCAATACAATACTAATTAATAAGGGTGAATTAAGAAACCTGTGGTTTATGTGATGGGTGGAATAAATTCCTCATTTCTCTCCTTCTCTCTTGGTCACTAAACATACATCCACAGAATCAATGACAGATACATTCAATTAGCTCTTGCTTTCCCCTCCTCCTCCTGTTCTTTAAAAAAAAAAAACTGTATTAAGATTTTTGGGATAGTGGTGTAAGGTCATTGCAGGGCAAAGAGGGATCAGAGGGTAAAGACATTTCTAGCAGGACAGACTCTCCTCTTACCTCCACAGTTGCACCCTTACCAGCTTTGCTCCCCATCCTGGAACACGACGCACTGGGTGATAGTTCATTGCTTCTCACACCGAAGCTTTCCATGAAAGACAACACTGCCGTGTCTATCATCACAGAGCTCACTTAAATCAGGCTAGTTCGCAGCTCTGCTGCTCTGAATAAATGATCTCACGTAGCAGAACATTGTGAAAAATCCAACTAACTTGCCTTGTGGGCAAATTATCTAACTGGATGCTGTGTGTGAAGTTCAGATAAACATCCAGCCACATGGAACAGCCTCTCAAAGTTTGATATTTATCGCTGTGGATTTATTTTCACCTCAGGATCTTGTGTGCCATGCTAAGACAACACCACACAGGTAAAGCAAAATGGAAAAGTAAATTGGGCATGGCCATTTTTGGAGGCAATGTCAACCACAAGTGACCTGAAGCTATCAATTTCATTCTGCTTTTGACCTAGCCTTACGGTTTATAAAGTGGCATCTCCTCAAGAACAGGTCAGTTTGGTCATTTATGTTAAAATTTGAGCATTTTACAAGCTTAAGGGTTTGGTCTAACTCACAATACCTTCATTAATCAACCTAAAACAGCCAGGATCCCATTTCTGGCTCTAGAGTGAAGTGCAATACAATGAGCTGAAATCCTGCCCCACATTCCTCCGCTCAAGGGAAAATGACACTGGGAACAGCTTAGATGTCCCTGGACAATTTACTTATTGAGTGTGAAGCTTCTTGGTCTGTTTATCAGAAGACATGGAGCTTTACTCGTTTAGTGCCTTATTCCAGAGTAATTTCAATGTTTTAGTGCAAATTCATTCCTGAACAAAATTTATTTCCTTATCTATATAAAACCACACTTAGGTTTCTTGGGAAACAACTGCAGGTAAGTATGAGGCATGTCTATCACCACACCACAAAAATAAACAACACACATTTTAATCACACAGCGATGAAATTTGGTTGGTCCACATGGTGCGACTTTCAGCCGCAGTCAGAGGCAGCCCCGGCCCCTGCGGGTGCTGCACGTGTGGCCTTAGCCACAAACCGGCCACACACCGAGGCCCAAGCGCAGCCCTACGGAAACTCCAGGCCCTGCTCTGACGAGCGCTGAGGGCACCATGTTCCAACCCACGGCCGCAGTACAAACCAGGCAGAGCAGCCAGCGCTGCCCGAACCAAACAGGCCCGCCTTGCCAAGCCTTGCCTAGCCACCCCGCACCCCACCTCCCACACCCACCGCGCTAAAGCCGGACACGCTCCTGCCCTCACACCGCTCAGCGTGAACAAGACACAGGTCAGGTGTTTGGATTGCAAACACCTGCAAGGGCAGGATTGGCCCTTCCGAAAATCTACAGCAAATGGGTTTATTTGGTATTGCACAGAGCTCATTTTCCAACAGCAATGATTAAAATTAGACTTGCATACTAAACTATACAAATAATTCTAGGCACACCTTATTATCCTTATGTAATATCTGGTTATCTCCTCTCCTGCTCCTTTGCTTTGTCAGGGAGATGGAGACACACAAAGCACGCGGTCCAGCCTGCGTGGAAAGGCGCCAGCTCTACGCCAGGCCGAGGCCTCAGTGGTGCAAGCACCAGCTCCGGGCCTGAACATCCGCCGAGGGACACACTGCGTTATCGTAACCTTAAACACAAGGCAGCAGGCACTGCCCATGCAAGAAACGTGGGCTCTGCAGGACAGCTGATGCTGTACTGATAGGGTGACATGACTTTCATAGGGATAAGGGGATGAATTTCCAAATGGTAAATGGCCACTTTGCTGGGAGCTCAGGGCCACCCATGGCTCGCAGAGCTGTGCTCTAGAAGAGGCTTCACCACGGGGGCACTTTCAATGTTCAAAGCTTTACCACACCGATGGGGAAGTTACCAGTGGTCATTTCATGTCACTTCAATGGCAGGGCAGTGACCAAAGCACAGTGGGGACAGAGCTGGGCTCACACTGGACAGCGTTGACCAGACAGTGGCAAAGCTGCCCAAGCCTCGGGCGCTCGTGCAAGGGCAGGCGCGCGCTGCCAGGCTCCGGAGATGGGTCCTTCAGACTCCACGGTCTTCCCAGCTTTTTGGGGAGAATCTATCAACTTCACTCTGCCGCTTTCACCCCAGACAGCAATGGAGGGAGCCGTAACACCCCGGGCCCACACACCAGCACAGGAATTCAGGTGTTGCTTGTGTTTGAGCAAAACATCCACCTGAAAAACAGTAGCCACCCACGCGCTCCGTACATTAGGGTGCTCATTCCTTCCAACACCATGAGAGCTGAACAACTGCTAGCAGATATCGGGGAAAATTAGGAGAAGGAAAAAGGAAGGGATAGACAGCCCTAAGAGCGAGGATACCATCACTACAACTTGACAGACCATTAAAAAAGGTCAGCATCTACTTTAAATAAATTAACAGAATACACCGTGTCCAGCAACGTATTAAGAAGCATTAATGAGAAACAGAATAGCTTGCAGTTCAGTTTACTTAGCTCTTTAAATAAACATGGGCTATTGGAAATGTTATACAACAACGCAAGCACCGTAAGTGCAGCTCCAACTCCTGTCATTCCCGCAGATGAGTTACAAATCTACAAGAACTTGTCTGCTCCATGCTTGCAGCCACCGCTAAACCTAAATTAGTAACTGTGTAGGCCTCTTCCAAGGCATATCAGAGACCAGCTGTGCAAGGACCTGTCACCTTCTTGTCAGTGAAAGTTTTCTGTCCAAAGAACTTTCGTCATCCCTCATTCCTCAAGTAGCTGGATGTCACTTGAAGAGACAGCTGAAGTCACTTGCAATGAATGGTCTCAAATCAGAGCTCACTGCCCTTGTCACAGAAAGTCTCACCCCGCAGCTAAAACTGTCACTGATCATGTTTAGATATGTACGCTGAGGTATCAGATTAGAAAAGAGTATGCACGAGATGGGAGTTTAAAAGAGGCCAAGTTGCAAGGAAAATCTTAATAGGGAGAATGGAGGGCTTGAAGAGTTAGCCCTTTTCCAAGCCCAATTTATATTTCCCATCAAATCCAATAAAAAATATCTAGCTTCTGAAACCGGCATGTTTCCAACCAACATATTCAAGAAGGAGCTAAAACTTTAAGTACTTTGGCCAGAGAACAAGTAGATTGCTAGGATATTATGGCATCTCTGCAGCAAGTTACTTCATTAAGAGAAAAATACCCAAAAGGCATGTTCTGACCTCAAGACTAATGCTCAAAATGGCGGGTGCATATCCTATAGCAAAAGTATATGCCTGTATGCTCCTAAGGAACTCAAGAACAGGGTAACATTTGCCATTTGTCTCTGACCCTCTTGCTTGCTTTAGCAATAGCAGGGATGTCTACTGGTTATGGCAAGAGATTCAGCAGTCAGGAGGCTGTGCTTTGATGCAACCACCAACTTTTAGGGGACCCATCTAGATTCTCTCCAAGCTCTCAGAAACCCAGCTCAACCACTGGCTAATGATGCTTGCCAGCAGCACATGGCGTTGCCAGAGCGCACTGCGGACACGCTTTCTAACTGTGCCCTTCACACTAAAAATAGTGGAGCGAAACCCGGTTACACAGGAAGACAAAGGACATGGAAACACTCGGAAGATGTTTACTGTGCTCTCCCTCTTTTCGCTTGGTGCTGTCACTGCAAGAGCAGCGTGTGGCACGGAGCTCGGTGCTGGGGAAGCCCCGCAGATCCACTCGTGCTGCAGCCCCAGGGGTATGGGCAATGGGAGAGCAACCGCGTGGCCGTGGGGCTGACGCTTGCAGCGCGGCTGCTCCAGGGAGCGCTTCCCACAGAAAACCTGTTACAGGGGCAGTTAAGGCTGGAGAGCAGCTCAGCCATCAGCTCCTGCACGAGAGGGGCAAGTCAGCGGCCTCCTCCTCCGTGCACAGGAGCCTCCTGCGAGCCCCAAGGAAAGCGGGAGGCACCTGCCCGCGCCGAGCCGATGCCCCACGAGCCAGGGCACTCGCTGCTTTCAAAGGGCAGTCCCGTTCCACGCCTGCCCAGCTCCCCTTCAAGTCCTTAAAACTCCTTTTTTTAGAACTCCTCATCTATCTTAAGAATTACATTAGCTAGTGCACTTTCATTTCTGCCTTGAAAGGAAAATAATGCTTCAACTGCTTGTTTTAAAAGTATATTTACTACTTGTTTTCCAAATGTATTTGCTATGTTTCAGCTTGAAAACATGGCACGAAATTTTGTTCCAAAATTCTCCTGCTAAAAATGTCTTCAGAAAGTCAATACAGTAAAAAAGTAAAAATAATTTATCCCAATTATGCTTTTTAGAAAAGTAGAATTGTTTTTGTACCTGCCTGAAAATATAGAAGAGAAATATCCCTCAGACTCATGAGTAAAAAATTCTCACAGAAAGAGAAACTAAATGTGGAGAGTTTTAGACCAAACAGTTCATCACCTTCCAGTCTCCCTCAGAATCAAAGCCCTTAGGCAAAGCAAACATAACTTCAGTTTGCCGCCTGCATCTTCACTTGCTGCTCCTGAGGAATAAGCTAAGGCAATTACTGATTTTTGCAGGAATTACCTTGGTCCTCATGGCGCAGGGGCCGGTAGGGCAGAGCCACGACGCCCAACAGTAGCTGCCGTGCGGGGCCCTTCCCAAAGCCAGGCCGCTGCCTTCAGAATCCAAACACGGGCTCAGGATCCCACCCGTAGGCTCCTATTTTTGAAAGCCTTCAGTCTTTAATTTTCATAGCATGGTAAACAAAGCATCTTCTTTTCCTCCCCACTACAAAGTACCCTGAGTTCAGAAGTTTATTGGAAACGCAGCTGACATCCAAATCAACAGAGCCTGCAAAAACAACAGGGCTGACAAGACAGAACACTTTCAAAACATCACGCTGATCGTTAGGAGCAAAACATTAATATCGTGAGCCTTTGCAGCCATGGAATCTGCTTTATCCGAGCGCGGCTCTTAAAGCATCGGAAACCTGGGAAAATAGGCTTTGAAGATAAGCAGATGGGTTTGCTTTCCAGCAAACAAATACAGGATCAACAAAATTGAACATGATGACTATTCCATAGGCAACAACGATGCTGCCATGCAGATTTCCAGAAGTGTCACTAGAAAGTTTCTACTTGGCTCTCGGGAGCAAAAGAAAGCAAGGCAGCAGTTGTAGATTGCTAGAGACGGTCTGGCAAAGAAGAGAAAGATGAAAAATTCTCCTCAAACTTAACTTTCAGCAGACTCAGGTTTGGGAGCAGGAGGAGGCTGCAGCTTTTTAGCAAAAAAAAAAATCATGTATTTTAGCAAGTCTTCAACCAAGCAAGGCATTGTGCCAACACTCCCTGGAAAGGGGAGAAACAAAGACCTGCAAAAATAAATTGCTCAGCTCTAATGTAAGGGGTCCTACATCCAACATTCAGGATTTAAACTAACATGCCTCGTTCTCCCTAAAACATTCAAACAAGTTACTCAATGAAAAGTCTACTTCTATGCTCCCAACTAAAGGACGTGGTAGCTTCATATATTGATAAGACTGGAGATGCTTTTTTTTCTCAGCAGGGTCCCTCTGTTCAAGTTTCCCATGCAGAGCAACTGCAAATATGGACTTCACATGTTTCAGTGACACGGACGCCTGCAGCCCTCTCGCAGACAGACCTGCTAATGACCTCACTGGGAGTTACATGCGTGCAGAATCAATGCTGTTACCACTGAATTAATGGTGTGCTGATATACTATGTTTGATGCATTAACATAATAATAATTCTGCAGCGTGGCCTTCAAAGTTTTATTGGGGGTGCCGGGTGCTTCACTATTTACATTCCTTCTTTCTTTTCTGGGGCAATGACTTTGACCTGGCAACACCTTCTCCTTGCCAAAATATATATTTACAATGGGGAAAATGAAAAGCATCACTCCCTTAACATCTATGCAAGGCAGTTTGGCAGCAAAGCAGATCTTTATTATTGTGTCACCCTGTGCAGATAGATAGAGCTGCCTGAGACTGTTAGCATTTCCATTATAACCCTGACCATGAAAACGTCTTGGGAGCAAGGCGAAGGGACGAGGGGCGCCGATCTGCCCTCGCACCCACCCAGCAGAGACACCCGAGGCCCTGCACAAAGAGCCGCTCCACAGATGTGGTCCTGCCCCTGCAGGTACCTGCACACACAGGGCAAGGCCACCTCGGCACCAAGGCCCTCGCACTTCTGCTGCTTAAGCAATTGTATGAGCTCTAAGCCCAGAGATCTTTCTCACAGCTGATTTGGATACACTGTGCTCACTCTAGGTTCATCCTACAGTTATTACTGGTGTGAGCAAGACAGCAGAGTTTAATTTTACAGGTCTTGTTCAAAAACTGTGTTTTTAATGAAAGGCAACATGATCCAGTGAAAGAAACACAGAACTCTAAAGACAGGAATTTCCAGCTCTGCATCCCACAACTGCCAGTGATTTGATGAGTCACTTTGAGAGCTCCCTGGCTTTCTAGATGACCACATCCCTACCATTTCTAACTGAGCACACTGGCACTCGCCCTCTTCTAGGAGCCGGGATTGAGTTACACTTCTCATTCTAAACTTACCTCCTCGTGCCCATCTTGGCAGAGGAAAGGTCGGTCCTTAGCTACGTATCACACAACACCAGCAATTTTCAGGTCACAGATGAACAACTCTACAGTTTTCAAAGCATTTTTCTGTGTTCTGCTGAACTTTAAGGAACAGAAGCAGCCCTGCGCTCACCGGCACTTCACGCAGAGCTTGTTAACTCACTTCTTTTGCGTGCCTATTCGCCCACGTTTGTGCCCATAGCCCTGTCCCTCCAAACACGCAGGGAGGCCCCTCGCCGGCCAAGGTCACCGGGCGGCTCCTCCGCACCATGTGCAGGTCCCTGGACAACCACTGTTACCCAAACAGGGCCCAGAGCAGGAGGAAGAGGAAGAATCCAGCAAGAAAAGAGCACTGACAGGGACCTCGAAGGGATAAGAAATGAAACGCACAGAAAGTCCATGACAGTTTAAAGAGATTTTGGTAACGTGCTGTAGTTTTCCAACTATGCTCAAGTGTGATCTTGGTTCTTAAAACCTGATTTTCCTTACTTTTATGGACTTGAGAGAACTACATCCATTTTGCTCAGCGCAGCAATCCGAAAGTTCACACGTCTGATTTTATTATTTAATGTGTAGGAAGAACTGCATTTCAACGCCTGCCGAAGAAACTGCCTTTTATAAAGACAGTCTATAGAGATCTGTTTGGAATTTTAAATCCTAGTGTTTTGCTTTCCCTTTAATCTTTTATTAATAGTTTGTGTTCCCATTACTCCAAACTGAGCATTAGTTTGCTGAGGAAAGCGCCAATCAAGTGTGTAAAACAACTGGAACTTATTTGAAAATAAAGGAGGTTCAGCTGTTCAGAATGAGGATTTCTGAGACTCAGGCCTGTGATGGACATCCCACATTGAGAAGGAAGGGAAAGGGGGGGAAAAAAAGGAAAGAAAAAGAGAATCTTTTTGACAGCAGCAGGATGGGAGACAGTGACAAAGACTGGAAACCAGCTCCCTCCTTGCTTTAATTCTGACTGATCAATCTCAGGAGGCTGTGACAGAACCAAATCCAAGTGCCCTTCGCTTTTTTTTTGTGACAGGAATGGATATAAATTAATTCTGCAGTCTGACCCCTCCACGGCTCCTCGCGGGGTCCCTCCCCACAGATCACCCTGCAAACGAGTTGTGTATTTTCTGCAAGTTGTGAGAGGCAGCAGCGATGACTCACGCACTCGAGCCGAGCTTCTGTGCAAGAGCAGACCAAAACTTTTCCCCTCGATACTGGCAGCTAAACCAGCTAGAACCAGATGTCCACAAAACACAGCAAAGAGAAAAGAAATAAAAATTTTTAAAAATTTAAAATGCACACACAGTGCATCAAAAAAAATTAGTGGGGATGCAATTCCATATATATTAAGCTGCTATAATCATTATTAGAGCACAGTATCCTTCCTTCTCCACGGATTTTATAGCACTTAATGGGAAGTTTTAATCGCTACTAAGGAGTTCTTTGGAACGTGAAGCTAACTTCGGGGTCATTTGAACCTGGCCTAAAGACAGCGCTCATCGCCCTGAGTTTCGGGTGCCCGGTGCCCAAAGCGGCGCTCGCGCAGCGCGACGCTCCCCGTGTCGGCGGGCGGCGCGAGGGCGAGAGCCACACACGAGCCCAGGCTCCCTGTCCGGCCCCCTGCCTGGTTCCCGCAGGAAGGGAAGAAGCAGGGAATGAGGCATCAGCAAGGAGGGACAAGGAGCAAGAGCCATACCCGGAGCTCCGGAGAGAGCAGGCAGTTCCCAGGACAGGAGGGATCCAGCAAAAAAACACCGAGGAATCTCTAGAAACGCTCACAGGTCATCCAAGTGAAGAAAGCACGAGAAACACCAACTAAACTTCTATGTGTAACTCGACACAAGCTTGGAGACTGTCATCTCTCCTATTTTCCAAGCTCACATTTTGGTATATGAAGTCAAATGAATAAAAATTACAAGAGCCAGACACTGTAACATAGCAGCAATGCAAGGCTCAGCTGAAACTTATTACGTGCAAGCAAAAGATGATTTATTAAACACTACAAGATAGATAATGATAAACATACATGCAATATTAAAAAAATAGAGTGATTAAGTGAAAACAAGGCACATGGAAATAAGAAAACCTTCTAGTTACCTAGGCAAAATCCTGGAGTCATCTACAGCTTGAACACAGACTCCGTACACACAGCTAAAAGACATTTCTAATAAAACATTATTAAAAGCAGATATGCTCAAGATTTTTGCCTGTGTCAATACTGGGATCAGCTCTGCTCCACAAATATTTTATGCCCATACAAATCAGATCCTGTTCAATGGCACAGAACTGTGCACCAAGTGGTACAATCACACCCAAGCAGCGTAACACAGGAGCCAGGACAGGCAGCGAGGCCCAGCTCCCCCACGCGCTTTCAGGGCACGTTTATCACTTTGCTCCTTCTTATTTTCTTTGCTGGGCAGATGCTTTTATTTTGCTTTGGAACATCTCAGGTTTCGAAACAAAAAGAACACCATAAAAGTTCCAGGCCCAGGTCTTTGCCTGCACATCTCAGGCTGCCACCATCTCATAAACTTGCATCTCTTTAAGCATGGGAAGTGTCCAAGCACTATCTGCGAGAGCCCGACACCCACAATTATTAACGGGCCTTTCCAAGCGGCCTCGGGCGCCCGCAGCAGCGGCTCCGGAGGCGCTGCCGAGAAGCGCTCGCTTACACGAAAGCCCGAGCGTCTCCGCAGCAGGTTTGCTCCTGCTCTACCCCTGTGCATCGAGGCTGGGGAGCCTCTCCTTGTAACACACACACAGCACGTTTAAAGCAGACTACTCTGATGCTGCAGTATGAGTTTTGTTCTATGTTCACCTGCATAAAGCAGAACAGGGTAAAATCCATGTGCTGCAAAGCCAGAACTCGGGAATTACTCCAGCTGTATCTGCAGATGCGGAGGACTCTGTAGAGTAGAGGAAAAGGCTTCTGTCCCTCTGGCAAAAATATGGATGGATTTTTAGGATCCAAGACACAAGATGATGGAAATCAGCTGATATAACAGGGGTGACCTGACCAAGGGAGGGAAGGGCAGGTCTGAAGGACAAGGCAGGAACTTGCAGCAGAGTAGACAGCCAGGGAAATACTGTCTTTTTTTGTCCCCCGCAATGGAGAATTTGGGTGAAGATTCTGTAACAACCCATGTTGCCCACAATGATACTCCTCTGTGAAAGGAGTGTTTAAAAAACAAAACAGATTTCTGCAGTTTAGTTCACAGTTGAACAGGCAACAGAAATATGTTTTAAATATTCTAATTCATTTAGGCTAATTCCTTTAAAAGGACAGACAAGAGCACAGGAACCTTTCCCAGCATGTTCCAGGAGCGCTCCGTGCAGGACGGAGCTCCCAGCCGGCGCTGCCTCGCGCTCCTGCACCCGCTCACACCACCCCATGTCTCCATTTCACTGCTCTCATTCTGACGCCGAAGAACGACACCTTTCAAAGCATTTAGGCTAACTGACCCAAATATGTTATTCAAGACAGTCTCCAGTGCCAGTCATGTGCAGCTGCAATAATACTTCATTCTAAAATAATATTTTCCTCTCACCCACCCAGAACCCAGTAAATGAGATCCCTAATGTCATCCTCAGCTGAACAGGGGGCCCGCGGCTCCCATTGCAAGATCTCTGCTCCAGCCCGACACCACCAGCTAATTCTGGCCTCTTCAATGCAGCACCTCCATCCTTCTGCCAGCAAAACTTTCTGCACACAGATCCTGTATACCCCAACACACGCCTGACGATGCTAAAAAGCACAAGCGAACAGTAACTTGTTATTGAAAGCAATGGAGTATTTTCATTTTGCATCATGGCTTTTAGCTGCAAGCACCTGTGATGTTCCGGTGATGCGAGGCAGGCACTTAACTAACACACAGGACAAGTCTCTGCTCCAGCCTCTTTACTCATCTCACTTGGCTGAGTGACTTTTACTCATCTCACTCGTCTGAAGACCACGGCCCGGCTTTCCCCGTTCCTTTTTGCTTACTTAACTAATATAGTCCTTACTTCCAAATCCCTAATTCAGCTAGGTATCGAGCAGTCCTCGAGTGACCTATGCCAAATGAGTAGTTGCTGCTGTGAATTCACAGGCCCGATTACAAAGGAAACACTACCATCTGCTGGCCTGCTTGAAAATGCTTTTACACCAAAAAGAAAATCTGCCAAGGACTCGTGCTGGGCTAACGCCTCGCACAAACACAGACCATGCCAGCATCCAAGCAGCCCCAGGTACCTCGATCAGAGGAGTGCGCAACGTCAGCACCTTCGCCCTCCCATCTATTGGCCACCACCAGCCCTCTAAAAAAATGGGAGGAAAAAGGAGGAGGAAAAAAAAATCATGTAGTTCAACCCTATCCTGAAACACTTCTGCTTTTCCAGTTCCACGCCACTTCATTCGGCGAGTTGACTTGTACACTGTACTCAGTCCGCACTGGAGCAACGACAAACCCAGAAAACCCGGCCTGATATGAGCAGCTGCTTTTTAGCCTCAGCGCAGCAAGAAAAGTTACATTTCTGCAGAAAGGCAGCGGTTTCTCTTGGGACGCCGGCTGCACCCAAGCCCTGCTCACACGGCGGCCGCAGGAGAGGCTCCACGAGAGGCCCAGCCCAGGGCTCGCGTCCCTCTCATGCAAAGGCAGCTTTTCTCCCACTTCCCACCGCACGGCCTCGCTCTTCCCAGCGGGGTGCTCGAAGGGCAAGAGGGATCCCTCTAGGTGAGGGATGCTGCAGCAGCTCCCAAACACTTCAGCTTGCAACTGCTGAAAAAGGCCAAGGTTTCTCTCGCCTCTTCCACTTCGAGAAGCAGCCTTTGTTGCATTAGATTTTGTAATTTATGCCCCTCTAAAATCTAATGCTTTCAAGTACACAAGGTACTCGACACCACCTGTCTGTGCTTAGGGAACAGCTTTACAGTCTCCTAAGATAATATAAAACCCTATTGTTACTTTCCTTTAAGCCATTAACCATTTTCATACCCTTTATATCAACTGGGAACCATATATCACAGCCATAAAGACAATCTCATTTGTTTTAACAGCTAAATAAATTCAAAATGGAAGCGACCAGAGCAATTTGTTCTCGTGCCTTTCTTTTTTTGCCCTCCCTCTCGAGAAAGGCTCCTCCAAGCCCAACAGGGCCCACACGGCCCCGTCACTTCTGCTTGGCTGCTAGGAAGCGACAGGAGAGCCCAGGTGCCCTGATGGACGCGTGCGCAGGAGGGGAGCACGGGCTGCAGCAGGACGCACTGCCACAGGCTGCCGTCCTTAACTTAGGATGTTTTTTACTGGTATTCTTCGTTACAGGCCTTCAAAGTCTTCCTTTCAAGCAACAATGCCCAAAACATGGAAGAGAGAATTGACAGTCAAACAAGCCCAGGGAGCAGGTGCTGCTGGAGCAGTAGCTGCGCTGGGCGCTGTCCAGGTCAAACACAGATGGACACGGGACATGGCTGCTGCAATGGGGCAGGCAGGTCCCAGCCACCCACCCTGCCTGCGCCCGAGCCAGCCTGGACCTGGATGCTACAGAGAGCGACTGCAATGTCGTCTTTGGCTTCCAGCACAACTGAAGCACTTCAGAACACTACCCAACTAGCAGCAAGGAAGAGAACACAGTCCAGTTTCATTATCTAAAGATTCAGATGTTTGGGGCAATAACTCATCTATCACTTTACTCAGCTTTGTTTCCCTTTACGGGAGCTTCTCAAGGCCTGAGGCCCGTGATTGCTACTGCCTGGGGACCAGCACATACCCACTTCATTCTTTCATTACTTGCAGCCTACTTGGCACACCTTTAACTTACTGTACACATTTCAATCCTGCACAAAAAGCTGTTCAGAACATGCCAACAGTCAATCTTATTAAAACAAGTACTTGAGAAGTATAGAGTGTCTCAGAAAACTGCTGCTTTCATTATGATATAAAACACATGTCAGCTGAATCTGAAAAAAAGAAAAAGAAAAAAAGTCTCATAGAGTTTTAGCCCTATTCCTAGAAGCCAGACAAGCCAGACTGGCAGGATTTGCTGTAATGTGGAGGTTGTCTGTCCGGAGCCTCCTGCAGCGAGGTGCCCTGCGTGCCGCGGTGCCGCCGCTCGCGTCCCGAGGGGCCCGCAGCGCCCACGGCCACGGGGAGCGAGGCAGGCTTGAATCAAAGCACTGCATGTATGTGGACATCATCACCATTCATCTAAACCCAGCACAACTTGCTATGCTTAATACACTTCCATGCAGCAATCAATACTGTTCCTGCTACAGATTAGAGGAAAAGAAACTATCTAAACTTTCTTTTCTTCTTTTCCCCTCCTCCTAGCGGAAAGGGGTCTACTCATCTTCACTAGAATCCATAGACTTAAACAGAGATGAAATTCAGGCCTAAAAACAGGCCAATGAGACAGGCCAACAAAGTGTTAAATGACACTTTGCACCCACAGAACAACTAGGATATAAATTATTTCATCCGAAAGTACAAGAGGGATCCAACTTCAGCCTGGTGTAGAAGTCAAACAGAGATGAGGTTTTGAACGGATATACAACACAGACAATAGGTAACCACTAACGAACTTAATTAAAGCCATGTGTGAGAAACATAATGGTCCAGATAAACTGCAAAAAAGAAAGGTTGTTTCTGGACTGCAAAATGGATTTATTTTGATTAAGAAATACAAGAAGGTAATGCAGAGAGCAGTGACCAGAGTTTCAGATCCTACAGCAATAGCTAAGGAACTCATAAGCCCCATAGGGACATAAGGCTACCCACCCACACACAGATTATATTTCAAGTCTTCATTTTAAGGCCATGACTTGACCTCTGTTCATGGAGACATATTAAGGTCTTGGCACAGTACCAGATGCCTAGAATAGTGAAGTATCGTAAACAGATTTAGTGTATGGAATTTTACACTGGCCAAAATTAATTGGCTAAGAGGTCAAATTACAGCTGTTAATATTTTGCAGTAGGAGCCAAAGCCCTCCAATTGCCTTGCACTCTATTAACTGTTTCCAATGTTGGATTTCACATCTTGCTACTTTTTTTGAAAGTAGTCATTTTGAAGTTTTCAAGATGACAGCAAATATTAAAACGTGGCTCAGCTTCATGCAAGTGCTGCTTTCAGCCAGCTACATAAATCACTGATAAAGACACATCCTGAAAGCAACTGGAGGGAAGCAAGGGCCAGGGGTTGAGAGTGCCGCCTGGCATCCCCATGCAGTGCCAGCTGCTCCCGCAGCACTGCCGCCTTCCCGCAGGAGCTCAGGCAATCGGGCACTGCGGGCACTGCCTGCTGCAAGGCAGCACCAGCCTCCAGGTCCATCTCCTGGGACCGACTGCAAAGGTCAGAACAGGGCTCTGCGTCGCAGCCCAGTCCAACCCAGAAAGCTTCGACCAACCTACAGACAGTTCACCCCTGCTGCAGCCCTCCCTGCAGCTCATGGCCCTTCCTCGTGCCTGAAAACATGAAGATGCCTTTAGAAAGTGCTGCTACGGGGCTGCTTCCAGAGGCTCTACCTCTTGCTGTGCTCCCCGTCCTGGGAAATATCTACAGTTCACTCTGGAGAGCAGCAGCCACACTTACATGGTTGGCTACGGTTTGGGCCAAAGTTTAATACAGGAGGAGGGCTGACTTCGTGGCCAAGCCTCGTTAGCATGTAAAAGAATGGGGAAACACTTTCTGGCTCTGCTGAAGTCAATGGCAGAAGTCCCGTTAACATCAGGATTTCAGCTTACAGTACTACAGCCTCACCAGCAGCTCCCACACAAAATACTATTGCTGGAGCTGAAGAGCACTGGAGCCAAAGATCAGAGCTCAGACTTGGCTACGTAGCAGTATCAACTAAGTTTCACATCAATGAACCCCTAAACTTTGTGCCCATACTTCATACCAGAGGAATGAATTGCTGGACCCACTTCAGCCACTGTATGTGTGCTTGGCTTGAGCCTAGAATTCAAGTCAGAGAAGCAGGTACTCAGGTTTACATATCTTGAGAGAATAAACAGATCTTTCTAATTGCTCATACCCTCTATTTTGATTAGTGTTAGGCTAGAACTATAAAGTTTCTTGGAAACATCCCAGTGAATCCATTTTAAGCCCAGGCCGGCTCACCACAGCTGACCTGCCCATCTCCTAACACAGCCAAGAAGGTATTCGGGGCAGGAACTCCTTAAGCATCCTAGTGGGACAACAAGCACCTTAAATGAACAAACCTTAAATCAGCACCTCCTTCAAAGGTGAGCACCTCACAGTTCTGTGGTGGCCCCTTTAAGCCAGCACGCTTGATCCTTATAGCTACATATGTATATATTTGTGACACACACATCCCCCCTGCTTTTGAAGATTTAGAAGCAAAGCACTAAGATCTCATATCTCAGATTTCCTATTGAGCAAATCCCACGCCTTCCCATCAGCTTTGCCAAACACACAGTTACTTTCCAATATCCTTAACAGCAGTGCTCCTGTAGCTTCTGAGGATGATCAATACAGAAATAAGTAACACATTGCGGGAGAGAATAAATAAATACAACTACTAAGTTTCACTCAAAAACGTATCATAATGTAAAAAAAAAATTAAGGTTTTTTTTTTTTTTTTTTTTTTAAGAAGCTAGAAATAAGTATATCTAAAAGGAAAAGCAGGCCAGGAAGAATAGCAGTTTGGGTTCCTTCTCCCAGGACCTGAAGGAAGCACTAAGCTTCTCCCAAAGGCGAGAACAACGCAGGGAGCCCCAACTTCTTCCTTTGCGAGGCCAGAAGGTGGAGTTGTGCTGCAGAGAGCCTTTAAGGGATATGGAAAACATCCTCCCTCAACCACATAGTTGCTCTACTCTGGGAGAACAGGGAAGTTACACTGTGATTTTGTGACTGTTTAAAGAAAACACACCGCTGTATCCACACCTTTTAGATGCTGACAAAAAACATCATTGCACAAGGGTCTACAATGCAAAAAAAAAGAAAGCGGGAAAAACTTCTAAGGAAAAAAGAGGTAAATTCAGTTTTCACTTATCTTCCTATTTTTCCCAACTCAGACCACTTTCAGTAACACCTGCAAAGAACTGTTCAAGTTGTAGGCACATTTGTAAATGCACATTAATAATGTGTAAAGGCAACATTATTTCTGTGCAGACCACTGGGTAACCAATGTAGACATCTCTGTGGAGACACAGAGCCAAGTAAGTCAGCCAGAAAACTATGCACCAAATGGAAAATTTGAAACAAAATCACCCTGAGATTACCATCTCAGTGTCCCTTTAAGCCAAAATAAACACTTAGCACTTGTCCATCAGCAGAGCTAGTAGGCGGATATGTTCAAGCTGCCTCCCATAGATTGGCACCAGCCTAATTGGGGGTGGGATGTTAAGCTCTTTCCAAGCAGGGCTGTTTTCCCATGCAGACAAATGAAGATGAAAGCACATCCCAGTCCCGGAGCCCTGCGCTCACCAGGGAAAACGGAGCCTTGTGTCAGGGCTGGGCAGGAGAGCAGCTGCCCGTGTCCAGCACACACTGTGTCCCGGCTGCGTCCTTCACACCTGGACCCTCCGTGCCCAGCTATCCGAGGGGCCAACTACAGGCGATCCTTGGGTCTAAAATAAAGGACAGCAATGAAATAAAACCACACGTGCCTCTAGAAGCTACTAAAGTACATGGCAAGGACTGAGAATTAAATAAATACAGTGGAAGGCGACTTCAGGGGCAAGCTAAAGCCAATGCTTGGAATTTATTCAGATAAAAGACTGGATAAGACACTCAGTAAAAGTTTAATAGTTACTATAACACTCAATTTGCACAAAATAAAATTCTGATTGAATACACAAGCAAATAATTTAAGCAATAATATTTTTGAAGACAAAACCGGATTTTTTGGATAGATAAAATTCCAACACCTTCCTCACAACTGTAACTGCAGTTTGAAGGGGAGCCCAACTCTCAAGTAGTAAGACCCGTCTTCAGCATGAGACCAGCAGCTGAAGATCTTCAAGGAAAAACACTGCTTGGAAACAGGGCTTTTGAACACTTCAGAAACTGAGGGGGGTTTTGTTTGTTTTTGTGGGAGGGGAAGGTGAAGTGGTTTGGGGTTTAGTTTTGTTTCAGACTTGAGAGCATTTCAGTATCAATTCATCGATATTTAGCAAAGGTCAAAATGCAGTTTAAACAGAAGATAATAATGAATAAAGTGCTAGAAACCCAATCTTTAAAAATCGGTTTGATGTGATCTGCCTAACTCAGAACTTTATCAGAAGTTTAACAGCACAATCAAGCATCTCCATTATCATATCTTCCAATCTATTATTGTATATAGAAATGCTCCGATAAGAATCAATGTGAGCAGCACAGTATTAACTATGTCTTATTACGGGGTATTTCCTACACTTAAAATAGGTATTACAATACACATCACAGAACATTAAGTACCTCAAATCTCCATCATTCTCTAACAGAAATCATTGCAAATGACGGGGGGAAAAAATGAAGCACTTTTAAGATTCATTTCAAAATCTGTGGGAGGGTGGAAGGCGGTCACTTCTTGTTTTTAAAAGATAGACACCCAAGATAAGCCCAACACATTAATGTGACCTAACCACTTACATTGCTTCTAATATTCAGCTCAAATATATATATATACACACACAAATAACTTGTCTTACATTCGCAGTTTTTCTTTGTATTACAATCACTCTAAGGTGACCTAAATTATCAGCAGACCAAAAAATGGACAGCAGTAACAAAGTCTTAAGGGCATCACAATGAATTAATCTGTTTGTACCAAATCCACTGCTTGGCTACAGAATCTAGGTACACAAGCCAGGCTTTCCTCCACCAGCCAAGATTTCTATTGGGAAAGAAAACACTGTTAGAAAATACACAAAGGTCCAGACATCAGTTTAAGTCTTCTTCAGCTTGACCTCATGTAAAGCATGTACAGAAAACAAAACTGAGAAGAGAATGTTGTTTTCCATTAAAGGAAACCCAGCAGGGAGTTATGCAGGTGCAGGAGTCAGAGAGGAACAAAAATCTGTTAATATTTAACTCCCAAACAAATGCTGAGACTACTGCAGAAGAGCTACAATTTGTAACGCCCTGAATCAAGCAGCTGGTGAAGCACTGAAAAGCCTGTAAGGCGAGATGGTCATTAGGACTATTTAGATTCTTTTGGAGGAATTAGCAAAAGATTCTGAGGCTGCTCCAAACTAAGCTCACCAAGGCTCTCACTGACAAGTCCTAATGGGACGGACGGGAGTGTTGCGGTGTTGATAAGAGGACCTTTAAAGCTGAAACTTGTTAAGATAATTTTTGACAAACCAGATGACAGCTCAGAGGGGAAAATATATCCAAAGAGGCAAGAGGTTTAGATCCCTATCACCCTGTCAACAGCCAGGTCGGGAGCAAATCTGTCCAAAGATGCTCTGAGCTAGAATGCAGTTTTACATGGAGAGCAGCTGATGTTCACAAGGCATGAGGCGGAGCAGACGCTCCCTGTCAGCAGCAGCACTGCTAGATGAGGAGGAAGGGAAACCTGCCTCGCTCTCCGAGCGATAGTCATCGAGACGAGCAGCTAGTACACACTGCCCTCCTTTTAATCAGCGACACATCTAGACACTCTTAGCTCAAACGCAGCTTTTCATCTGCTGTGCTCTTTAACAGGTTTCAGATCAGAAACTTCAGCTTTATCTGATACCCAGCACCCCACACCAGAGAGAATTGGTCGTTCTAGAAGCTGCATCTTCTCAACACTCCAAATGAAGCTAGTTTGTCATGCAGCTGATTACCAGGCAATGGGAGATTGCCGTTATTTCATTAGTGGAGCAGCACAGAGCTACGTTTTGCCCTCTCTCTATTAGAAAAGCAAGGAAAGCAGCAGCCCAGGACAGCCCGGCTCCTCGTGCTCCCGTCTGCTCCGGCTGGGACGAGGCAGCCGGGTCACTGCTCACACTGCCGCCCTCCGCAGCCCGGAGCTCTGCATGTCCTGCCTTCCTCCCCACGGCACCAGCCTGCCCTCCTCCCCACGGCGCCAGCCTGCCCTCCTCCCCACGGCATCCTCTCGTGCTCTCAGGCTCCTTCCTCTGCACCAGAGAAGCCATCGGCCCGTGGCCAGCCCAGCCCACAGGGCTGACTTGGCTTCTCTGGGTCCCGTCAGGACCATTCCCACTATTTGTCCCATCCCACGGGACCTACTTTATGCAGGGAAGGAGGGAAATACACAGCAGAGCCCAGTCCACAGCTTCCACTTCCTTAAGAAACCAGGACACGTCCAACACCATTGAATAGAGCAACCACCCTAGCAGCACGCAGGCCTTTTGCTCACAGACTACTACTCTTCTGCACAAGTTATGGAATTTCTCACTACTCATCTCTACCATATTTCTCACTAGCTGCTGTGCAAAGGGATAAAGCAAGGAAGGCAAGGAGAATCCTCATCCCTCAGACATGAGGTCCTCAAGGCACAGCCAGAATTTGACACATTATTCTCACTTTAATTCAAAATATGAAAAAGAACAAAAAAAAATTGAGAGGGAGTTCAATGGGAATTCAATAGACTTCTCAACTAAAGTAGAATATTTTGTACTCAACTTTAAAATATTAGGATAGAGGAAGAAAGTACCAGATGTTGCACCCAACACCACAAACACCTGCACATATTGGTATCTAGAATACTTCAAACAAGAAAAAAAAAAAAAGGTAGATGATTTAGTAAGAGCCTTTGCTTCACGCACAGAGGCAACAGCACAAACCTGCCACTGCTGCTGGTCAGCTCAAATCACCAAGTCAGTGGGGCACAGGAGGCAGAAGAGCCTAGTATGAATGCTGCTGAGGAATGACACTCTTATGCAATAAAGAGACCTGCTTCCCACTAAGCCATCTGTAAGGAGAGGGCGCTCGCTGGGTTCCCTTCCTGCCGGCGGGAGGCAGTTCCAGGGCGCCTGTCTGAGCAGTAGGGAGGAAAGGCTGCAGCAACGGAGGAGCAGAGCTTAGGGCAGCCCCTAATTTCTTCTCCTAACCCCAACCGAGGGGTTACTGCCGGTGTGAGAACAGCAGTGTCCTCTGCCGTAGCGCAACACACTAAGCACAGCAAGCCTCACTGCAGCAGGAGGATTTATGGGCTTGGCCATACCAGCTGACATTGGCACCGAGACCCCTTCCGCGGAGCTGAAGGGAGCAGCTCCCCAGCCCATCGGACGGCTCCGGGTGTCCGTACCGAGCACCAGGACTCGGAAAGGCTCCCCAGGAAACAGAGCTATAGGTTTTAGTAGAGAACCTACACAGACAGCCATAAGCAGTGGTAAAGTATGTACATATGTAAAGGTAAAAACTGAAAAAATGGCTCTTCCAATTTATAGGTTAATATTTTAATGATCTTCCTTTTAAATAATGCATCATCTTTTCAACAAGCTACTACTTTATAAATGAGAATCCTTATCCAAATGCAATTGAGCTACAGTGTTTCTATAGAGGGGTCCCCTCCTTCTGAATCTCTGTTAACACTCATTGATTTCTGCCAGACACTCATTGGAAGAATTAATTAATTTATGAACTTGTCATTACAAGTCATTGATTAAGATGTCCTTCCTTAAAGATTTAATTATGCCCAAAGATAAAAGATTTGCTAATTATTGTCTTTTATCTAATTGAAGCTTTGTATTACAAATAAAGTTCAAAGGTTTAAGACAGTTGCCCTTTCAACCATTTGGGCAAAGATGAGAATTTAATTAGAGGAGAAACCGTGTCCTCCCAGCATCTGCAGATGCCTTCCAGGAGCCGGCGAGCAACAGAATTGATGACTGTTCAATGTGCAAAGACCCTAGGAAATCTTTTAACCTTCAGATGTTTTCACAGCATTACTCTGTTTTGGATCTATCAAGCAATTTGACAGCCTGACCCAACCAGCAAAATATCCTAAGTAAGAGATTAAAAACTTCCATGTTCCCTTCTTCTAAGTTTGCAGCTTCTTAGGTACCACACTGGGGATGTCAATTCTTTGCACTGCAGATTTTCAGGCCATTAGAAACAAATAGCAGGAAAACCCTATTCGTAAGATTTTTTGGATGAACAAATCAGAAAGACATCAGTGTTCAAGGGCCAGCATTTCTTAACCAACAATTCGGGAAAAAAATATATATATACAGAAAGTTCTTCCATGTCATTAAACCAGCTCATGAGCTCATTTCTTAGTAGCAGAAGTCAAGGAAAAAAAGAGTAGGTCTGGTCACAAAAAGCACCTCCCAACAGAAACACCACAATTCCCAGTAGGAGCACCCGCATAAGCCTGAAGGACAGGGCTCTCTTGCTTGGTAGACACAGATTCATCCATCGCTCCTGCAAGCGAACACCACTGGCAGGATCTGTACTTGCAAATTACAGCAAAGACATCGCACCGTGCCCAGAATTATGAGGCTTTGCCCGCAGCTGCAAACAGGCCGCGCGGAAGGGCAGGCCCTGCAAGCACAGGTTGTTCCAGGTACCCGGGTGGTCATAACAACTGCCCGCTCATCTCCTAACTAAGGGAATTCCTTCGTATTTATACACATAATTAAAGCACATTATATATATATGCACACATTTTCAATGAATCCATCCATATACAATCAAACCATAGCTTTGAAAAATCTTTGATTTATGATATAACTTATAAAAATAGAATATTTAACTTTAGGGAGACAGCATTTTCTCCCATTTTACCTCTATTCCTCAAACACAAACTAGGCACAAAACAGGCAGTGAGCTTTCCAAAGGTCCTTTACAGAAGAAATTGCCTATTTAAATAGGATGAATTTGATAGAATGAATTCTGAATATCAAAATATTACTGAATTTGGAGGGTAGGGAATTCCAGTTCCTTGTGCAAATTCCAGTAAGTTTTTTATAAAGTCTCAGAATGACTAACGCAGTAAATACCCAAGCTCACAGCTAAGCCAGCAAGCACTGCAGGAACACAAGACAGACATTTATGAAAAAAGTGGTATAAAAAATTCACATTTTTTGTGTGAGCTCATTTCCTTACTTCTTCATTTATGAGTAATGAAGAGGAAAACCGACAATATAAAAGTGAGCTTTCTTCCCCTTTCTAAATGCTGATTAAATATTAATATTTTCCTTATATGAAACAGTGGATTAGCGACAGAGAGAGAAATAAAAGCACTTGCTAAGACCTGAAAAAATCCATGACAATTTCCTGTAGAGCATCTGTCTTTGCACAAAGACAACTCAGGAGTGATCTGCATGGGCTGCGCTCGAGGAGGCACCCAGAGCTGGGTGAACACCAGCCCCTGAGGAGCACCCAGGAACCAAGCACAGACAGGGCTCCCCACAGGGACTGCTGAGCAAATTCCAAGTTTTCTTGCAGCCAGACAAAAGCATTAACAGTAAAATGAGGCTATAGCAACCTAGAACATAGCAGCACAATTAAAACATCTCAAAACCAGCTAGAAAAAGAGGCTCACAAAGGACTAATTTCAATCACTGGATCCATTCTTTTTTTTTTTTTAATATTGATCTGTCTGCACGAATGCTACAGCTCTCCAGCACATAAGTGGGGCGGTTTCCAGCAGCTGCAGAACTCCTGCTATGGGCACCCTTGAGAACCCCTCACCTAATGCTTCCCTGGAGCCAGGGGACATTTGTCCCTTGTTTCTGTGATACCAGAAACAAAACTCATGTCCCATGTGCACAAACACTAACATTTTATGGGTGTTATTTCCAGGCAATATGAAACTGAACAGGTTACCAAAAGTAATCCTTGATTTCTATTACCTGATGAATTGATAGTAAATAATGAATTAACCAAATACTTTTTTTTTTCCATTTTAGATTAAAAATTCAGGAGGATTCGCAACTAAATACACGTTTTTCATCTTTCATTTTTTTAAATGCTACCTTACATCATGATTTACATAACAGTTTGCCCAGGGACCACAGACTTAGAAACTGGTCATTGCCTTACAGGTGCTCAACACGAAGAGCAGAGCAAAGCATCCTCACGCTGCAAAGAAGTTTGCACCATGTCAGATTTTTATGTGGTTTATTTATCTTCCTAAGTAAGCTATGGTATCTGGGTACCTCCTTGTATTATTTATAGGCATTTCTGTGGAGCTCATAATCAGAGTATCCGAGTGCCTCGCACTATTTATGATATGCCATTTATCTCTGGAGGGTTCAACTCTCCTCCCTTCTGCTTTGAAGTGGGTTTCTTACAGAGAGAAGGTGCAGATGATTAATGTCCCCTGCTCCTGGCAGGCTGGTGACATGGCTGTTAGGGGGGAGGCAAGTCCTGAGCCATACTCTATAGGAGACAATTTAGGATCTGCTTAAAGAACAACTAGCTAAAAAAAGTAAAGGGGCAGGCAATCGCAAAGGATAATCATCAGCAGCAGTTCTGCTTTTGCTTAGCTGAAGACCTGGACATCACAAGTGACCAAGCATCTTTAAAGGACAGCAGAGCTAGGCCCTGTCTCCTAACACTGAACGTACAAACGTTCTCTGCAACGCTGAGTCTTCACCCACACACTTTTGGGTGTTTGGGACTGTCAGGATGTTTCTCAGGAGATGGAAACTTCAGCACCTTTCATACGGGTTGACACTGAACCGGAGTTTTTCCACCTGCCACGAGCCGGCAGTGCCAGGGAGCGCTCTGAATCACTCTGCCCTGACGGACAAATTCAGTCTCTTCAGCTCTAAGACAAACCCAAACTTTATACAAAACATTCAGTAGAAATTTAATCTGATAAACAACAAGGCCTTGACAATAGCTTTACTCTGCTAAAATATTATCTTTTACGGAAAAGAGTAATCAGGATCAATGTCATCAAAGAAGAGATTATTTAGAAGGATGAGGTGTCCCACAGCTAAGAAATATCTTGTCAAAGATGGTAAATCTCGATTTCTGAAGAAACGGGACAAGTTCAACTGAAGAAATGATGGGAAAAAATATGCCCATAATAAATGGGCATATTTTAGTCCCTATGTTGAAGTCCTTTAATCCTTATATGAATTATTAAATTATCCTTAACAGTATTATTTAGACATCCAGGAGAAGACTAGAGAAAGATCAGTAGCAGCAATAAGAGATAACAGATTTTAAACTTTTTTGTCTTACTTGGTTATATATTTTCAGTGTCTGACACATCAGCCTTAAGCAGAACTGACACACAAGCAGACAACTGGCATTTCCTCACTAGAGAGGCTACTGATGATATTCTATGAACGCTGGCTTCATGGATTAAACCCATTTGCATGGACTTTGCTGACACACAAATTTCAAACACTTCCATGCTCAGAATTCTGAAGCAACGGCCACTGCGAAGGGATGCAATTCACAGACATAGGATTTATTTTAAACCTCTAAATATCTCTTAAAGACTCGCTAAAAAGCGGCGATTCTGGAGCTCACTGCCTTTCTCTGCGGGAAGGTTCACCAGCAGCACACTCCAAGTGAGCGAGGCACCACAGACATACATGAAATTTCCACAAGATGAGTCATTTACTAGTTACCACACACTTTCCTGTCCACAGCTCTTCGCCTGTTAGAAAGAGCAGCATCTTTCAAATGATGGATGCAGAAAACCCAAATGACTGCCTACAAAAGAGCTGAATTATCAGATAACTGTGGAGCACTTCAGAAAATCTCACTAATTAATCCTTCAGGTGCCAACACAGGAACAAAGCTCTTCTGACAAATTATTCCCATGACAGTGAATGAGGGGGTCCTTCAGCCCCAGGGTTAACACTCTCGACACTTCTTGTTTTTAGAAAGCAATGCTCAGTTTGAAATATTTTACGTTCTTAGCACGACCAAGAGGAAAACAAAAAAAATAGTAAATAATTATATTATACCCCTAAATTCACCATATTTTCCACAGCCTAATAAAATCCAAGTCAGAAATGTTGTAAGACGGCTCAAATTTTAATACACTGGTCCTCCCCAAATTCCCATACATGGGGCCCAAGGGTGGGATGATGCATTTTATTACAGGGAGGAATCTAATGAATCTAAATCCAGGACTTCATCTGGCACCTCACACTCAGTTTGCCAAGAAATGGAGTCTCATTTACTGGACTAATGACTCCTACACAGAAAGGGAGGGCTAAGCTTCATCTCCAAACGCAGTGGTTTTACTGAAATTAAGTACAGAATGGAACAGATCTGAATGCAACCCTATAACCAGGTGCAAAGACAACTCTGCCGAAGTTACCCAAGCGAGACGGGCCCAGCGTTGGGAGGCTGACTGCAGAATTTGTGCAGCATTTCTGACTAGGAACTTATTTCCATAGCAGAGATTTCCAGAGAAAATCACCTGGGAAAAGAAGGAAAACACAAAGATGATATATACTGAGAGGTATAAACAGAGGTGCAGAATAAATCAGTCTATGTTATTCCGGAAGCATTGTAAGGAACAAGGATCCATGTTTACTATGTTATGCATCTTTTCATTCATATGCAGTCCACAGAAAACAGCTGTAAAACCTGAAAAGGTGCAGAGGGCAGCAAAAATATTTGGGACTTTTTAAAAAGGTCTGTGTGAATAAAGATTAGCTGAGGTTGCCCTCTGCAAGTCCAGAGAGACAAGTGCAAACTCAGGAGAGGGGTTGGTGTTCTCAGAGGTGGGAACGGCAGGAGAGGGGCTGATGCAAATCAACTGTTTCCAGTTGCTCTTTCAAAGCCAAAGGGCCATCAGCTGAAGCCAGGGAGAGCAATAACAAACAGTGCAGTTAATTTTCACACAGTGTGTCGGTAAAGAACAAGAAGTCAAAGTCAGCAAGAGAAGCACCATAAATCAGATCAAGAAACAAATGAAGACACAAGGCCTAATCTTCCTGCTTATCTATTCTCCAAGCTCCGATCGGTGCATTCCTACAAGAAAGGAGTCAAGCAAGGGGGACAGGAGACCTGCAGGGATGGGCAAGGAGCTGTTGGGTAAACTCAAAGAGAAAAGAGAGCATGCATCCTGTGGAAGAAGGATCAGACCACGTGGGAAGAATATAGGGGCACTGTCAGAGAATGCAGGGATGCAAAAAGGAAGGTGCTGAGCTAAGAGGTAGAAGTAGGGGCTACTTACAGGCAGCACCACGTGAACAGTGTTCAAGAGAAAGCTATTCCATATAACACACTCTAAACCACAAAGAGTTGCAAAATTACTTGTGGAAAACGCAGGAAAAAGCACACTAGCACTGAGATTTATTATTAGCAGCACCAAAGTTCACGCACACGTGAAGTTCCTCGCTCCAGCACGTGGAGCTGCAACCTCAGCCGGCGTCCCCGGCGCGCAGCACCACACGGAGCTCACAAGAGCTTTTACAAGGCTCGGCACAAGACTTTGCAAGCGGTAAATTTTTATCGTCTCCGATTGGGGTGGGACAAGGAGGGAGGAGGCATCTCCAGCTATTTTAATATGTTTTATGTTTCCAGATGTCGCATGCTAGTTTCACTAGGAAGAGCTTTTCATTATCCTAAGAATTACATGCTCTGTAGGCTGAAAGACACTCTCCAATTTGATAATAAAAAGCATAGTAATTTCCAAAAGATCAAGAGATCATGTAAAGATGCTAAATGGCATGCAAGGACATTGCAAATTATCTTTTCCAAGGACTTGAAAAGCTGACAGTCAAAACAACAAGCCTCTTAACACTTCCTCCTCAGTGCTTTCCTTCATTCAGGATAATCTCTTAAAAACGATACTGATCGCTCAGATGGCATTTGACATTTAAAGCACAATATCAACATTACTTAACTCATTCTCTGTAGTTTGGTATAAGAATTTGCTGAGAACACATGAAATATCCTTTGAATGGTGCATTAACATGACCAGTTCTTAAAGTGGTTCTCAAGCCCCAAAAGTACAGGCACACCATATTGACAGATTGCATCAGTGCCAGTTCAGTGTATCCTTCCTTAAACATTCCCAACTATAGCACTCCAAGAGAGAACACCTGAGACATTATTCATTAGGGACAAGGTTCAAGAAACACTGCGGAAAACAAGAGATATAATATCTCCCTGAGAGCAATATACTAAGTTCCTTTAACAAGTTTATTCCAGACATTTCAAAGCTTGGCTCAAGGCCAGACCAAGTCTACATTTACCTTAATATAGTGTATTTTGGAGAACTCACAACAGTATGTGCCAACTTCAAATTTAAATCATGAAAAATAAATCATTATTATGATCTATTGTAATATGGGCTTCTGGAGGTCACAGTATAATCCCTATTCATTTTAGTTCAGAAAGATGATACCATTAACTTCAGCAGAATTACAACATTGCTGTTGCTTCTAAAGATGACGACGATTTATCAAGACCAGTAATGCCTTCTTGACAGGTGTCAATTGTAAGATCTTCTCCTAATGGATCCAAAAATAAACACACACACAGAGTACTCATGTTCCTTACTAATACTTCTCTTGCACTACCAGCATCTCTTCCTCTATTACGCACTAAGTGATCATCCTAAGAACCTAAGTTCTGTCCAGAAGCAGCAGCTTGACACAGTTATGATTCTTAGAATTATCAAGAAATAGCATTTTAATTAAAGGAAAGTAAACCATATTTTAAGAGTCAACTTTCCATATTTTGGAAATGTCTCAACTTATAATAAAATCATTGGAGTTTTACCTGTAGGGCCTGGCTAATTGTAATGCCAAAAAGATGTAATCTGTAAATTTACTAGCCTATTAATCCAGTAGATTCCACACCTCTAAAAGAAGGTCTTCAGAAGGATCACAGCTACATCAATCTGTTCAAGCAGTGAATATTTTAATATGCATTACAAAAGCATGCACACTTACAGAAATATCACCATACAAAAAATAAAGCTTCACTGGACCCAAGCAGCCAGACGTGCCTGACCAGGGACCGAGTTAACAGGCAATCTAACATTCCTACATATATGCGAGCGGTCACTAAAGGTTAGAATTTCAGGAAGCATATAAGAAACAGTGGCAAATTCCAGAAGCAAAAGGCAAGGCTTAGAATAGTAAAGCCACCATCCACTCTTCTCCTGCTGTTCTTCGACAGTGCTACGACAGCTGCAAACGCTGGGTTAACACCCAGCCCGCAGTGGGTGCCACACTTGTAGAAAGGCCTTCGTAAAATCTGCCCATAAACTGAGGCAGGCATATGTTTTATGAGCAGGACAACAGAAAGCACTTTTAATTTTTAATTAAATTTAATTTAATATGATGATGTGCATCACTATTGCCGTGTAAAAAGGAGAGACTGCACCACACATGTAAAATACAGGGGGTTCCTTAAGCACAAAAGCCTTTGATTTGCAAATATCTCAACCACCAAATACGTCAGAATGAACTCCTGGTCAATGGACCTATATCTCCTCACTACTTCAGAGTAAAACAGTGGGAAACGCGTTTGAAAAATAGCAGAAATGCACCATGGCAAAGCCAGCACAACCTATCAAAATTGGACGCTTTATCTCCATCAATCCATTTAAACTAACACAGATCTGAAGTTATTTATCTCCCAAAATAGTGTCACTGCAGCGTAACTCAGTTGTTCCATCCCAAACTCAAGGATAAAGTAGGGCAGTGTCCAAGGATTTACATGTACATTATCAACCTTCCCACTGCCAGGACTACAAAAACTTGAGAGCAACAGTGATGAAAGAAACATTTCTTTTTTCCTAAGTGATACTAAAAACATACAGAAATCAGTAGAAAATTATAACTGCTTTAAACTCGGCTATAGAATTTTATGGCAAGGACATAATTTTCTGCTAAGTTTTATAGACATGCCCAGAAATAAAACGCCAGGTCTCTATTTGAATTTTATAGGGCTTTTCTGTAAGAATTACAAACACTGGTATTGAACAATACTTGTGGATCAGTTTGCCAACAGCCCTGAAGCTGAAACTGGATTACATAAACCAGGCATTGAATAATTCGGGATAATGAACAAATTCATAAAAAGTCAAGGGCTGTTTGTCAGTAATCTGCAAACAGACAAAGTGGGAAATTCATTGAATAAAAACCCTGGCTGCAAATAGTTCAGTCAGCTTTAGTGTTCTGCCTTTAAGGGACTGCCTGAAGGGCTTATAACTCCACAGCTTTCTTGCCGGGTAATTTGTGCAGCATTTTTAAGCAACAGTTAAATTAAAAAACCCTTATGGGAAAACCCAATGAATTTAATAAGAGATGAAATCAATACAGTTCCACAGAAATTACTTTAAAAGCTTCAGTTAGATCTGCTCTCCCAATCTCAGCCCCTTTACGGCCTCTTTACAGCACATAGCAGAGTTGAAGCAGCAAAAGGGAATCCTGAAACAGTGATTATGACTACAGAAAATTCAAGGGGAATCACTCCTCCTGGGATCCTGGGATGCCTTAGTGCGCACCTGGAAGAGAAGGACAACAAAGCGAGCAGGAAGGCAGCTCCTTACAACATCCTAAGGATGCTGAGGTAGCTTAGGTAGGTGCCAATCGTGCCAAGAACCTCATTAGCTGCCAGTATAACGAAGGCTCAGTTGGAGATGAAGTCCTTTCCTCGGGACTAGTCAAGCAGCCCACATATGGGAAGCTCATCTCAACTACTGGACGATGATCACTTTCGTATTTCTACAGAACAGCTGCCCTTTGCTAAGGGGAAATGCTTCTGCTTGCTACTCCATCATGCTTATGCCTTAAAAACTAAATAATCAGAAAGCAGTCAATGATATGGAGAGGAGGTCAAATTCCACTCTTTCCCAAATGAATAAACATGCCCAGAAAAGTGCAAGAGGGAACCATACAGAGAGAGGTGCAACATAGCTGAGATCACAGGCTGTGCAGCCAATCTTAAATACAGCTGCATGACTACAGGGAGATTCGAACACAATTAACCCTGGGAAAAACAAGTTCATGGTAAAGATGGAGAGAGCGGTGAGAAAAACCTAACAGCAGCAGCACATTTAACCCTGCTTAGCAGCGTTAGCATCCAGAGCAGATGCTGTTTTCCCCTCATGTTCAGATTTCACAAGCCTAAAAGCAGAAAAAAAAAAAAAAAAAAAATCAGTCCAACAGTCTATAGGATGACTGTCCCATATCTAAGAGCCCCTGGTTTTACCTATAACCTTGCCTCCCTATCTTTCCAGGATAGCATGTGGAAAAAGGTATTCAAGTCCACAACATATCAGATTAGGGGTGAAGATCAAGGTTCAATTTGAGGTTCAAACAGCTTTATAACTTCAAAAGAAATATATATATATATGTATATGTAGTTTTTTTACCCTTCCTTTTAATTAGCCTTTTAACTTAGGTTTAATATCCAAGTTGCTTTAAAAGATGACCACCAAAGAAACAAAAAGCAGCTGAAATCACAGTTCTGTGATTAAATCTGTTTAGTTTTTGTAGCTTTGTTTAGTCCTGAATACACTCATTAAGGTATAGTTATGAATACACCAATTAAGGTACACTGTGATAAACACAGATATCACTAATTACAATACTAGATTTTAAGTGCAACCTGAGTACCTGCAACCCCCTTTAAAGCCGTGCCGTACCACAGCCAACTCAAACTTAATTAAAACTATCAGTTCAACTTAGTTTATATTGACAGTTAAAAATGAAAAAAAAAAATTCAAACTTCACAGCCATTAAACAATCCATTCCAAATACTTCTATTAAGCATGAGGAAAGTCGGCACACTTGTTTTAATAAACAATTATTTGTTTACCTTTTTGTCCATCCACACTCAAATGTCATCTTATTCTTTATTAGTTGAGTGGAAAAACGCACATGTCCCTTTTCAGTACTTAAGGATGCATGAGCATTTTTTCTCTCAGTGCTCAAAGAACTGGACAAATAAATCCCACTGGTAATTACAGCATGTAGCCTTATCTAAAGTTCAATCTGCTGCACTAAAAAATCTCCCTTGCGACATCTAAAAGGGCAGGCTGATACAACAGAAGGTTTCTGGAGTCTGTTCTCCTGTCCTACATCACTGAAGTCAACAACTGGACCGGGTCTCAGAACTGCCTTAAGCCTCCCAGTGTAAAGCTGTGCCTCGTAACGGAGTCCATGAAAACTGACTGCTGTCCCTCTGCCCTTTGGAAATCCCACGGCTGCATTCGTATTTATGAGAAGGATTATTTCAGTTTTACACAGCGACAGCACTTAGAGGCCCCAGCAGAGGCTAGGGCCCCGCTGCAGGAGACACTGAGCAGGGCCAGAGCAGGCGCGCTGGGAAGCGCTTGGAGCGGGAGGTGAGCAGAGGCACAAGGAAGCGAAAGAGCTTGCTCAGGATCACACAACACATCATTAACAGGCCAAGGTCTTCTCATGCACTGCAAGTTTAAGAAATTCAAAAAAAATAAAAACAAAAAATCCCCAATATGAGCTAAATTCTTCTCATGCACCTCACCTGACAGTAAAGGTGATTGCACCTATTGCATCCTGAACATTATCAGACACAAGACACGGGTCTAGAAGACTCACAGCTCTGATGCATTGTGAAAATGCTCCTAATTCTGCCTGGCCTCTGAAACGGGGCCTCATGAGGCCCTCGCTGCAGAACTTCTGCCTGTGTCACTGCCCAGTACACACACTTGCTCTCCACTCTCCCACATACAATTCTCTGTGTGATTTATATTAATACTGATAAGTATTAATATAATACACTGCCCTTGATTTGAATGGGAATGGAACTGAGCTGATGTACAGAAAGGAGACCAAGATTTAGGTCCCTCAGACCTCTATGGCTTAACTTCAAGTGGCTACCCTGCCTTCACTAAGTACAGCATCAATTCCCACTGAAAACAGGGCATTTGTTTCAAGTTGTTGGCTCCAAACGTACACACACCTCCAAAACTAGAACAGGAAAATGCCACAAGCGACAGCAATCATATTAACCTGCAAAGCCAATCGCTCCAGTTTGTCCTCAAGAGATTTGGAAATCCAGAATGTCAGAGAGAAACTGCATCAGACCAAACACCCTGCCCCATCGCCGCGGCACCACTGGCTGATTATTCCACACTAAAGGGAGTGCTGAGTTTTGACCAAAATATGAGCATTAATCAAGTGCAACTCATGAAGCAGCAAGCATCCCACAATGCCCCTTTTCTAAAGCCATATTAAACAACTTTACACAATGTATAATTTAATTAGTGCCCCCAAAATGTTAAGATTTCCAGTAAGGAATATTCACAATGTTCTTATGCAGGTTTGACCTTCCTCAAAATGAGGCATCTGTTCCTCTTTCACTGTGACACGAGCAAGGAGTAAAGTGCACTGAGTGCAAGGGAGGTGTGGTGGGAGCTGTGCCACAAAGTCCATCAGGACTAAAGGTGACCTAAAAGGAGAGGGGACAAGGTACAGAAATGCCTTTTAGACATTAAGTGCACGTGCAGGTAAAGGGATCACAAGGAGGCACTGCCTGCCTGCTGGCACACAGTCCGTGCCCCGGGGCCACGTCACAGCCTCCCCTGCTTGCTTGCTTTTCCAAGGGGTGGATTTCTGTCTTGTGGGGCCCTCTCACTCCGACAGCTCCATTCACAGAAGTCTCCCTTGCCCAAAGAGCACATATTTAAACATCAGCTCCAACGCCTCCATGGCACCTCTGAGGCCATTCCAGGTTCCTGCCACCGGCGCTGCTCAGCTGCCGGACAGCTATTTCAATCTCATACAACTTAAAACTGTATTTGGTTATTATTAAGCAATGATAGTTCCCACCAAGGGCTGCAATCTAACTGCATGACCTGCTACCCACATAGCCAGCCCGCTGAAACCCAAGCTTCACTTAAATCCAATGAATTTAGCCTGCCATGAGAAATGTGATTTTATTGGAATTTGAATATAAGGAAAAGAGTTCCTCTCTGATACCTTTTCCATATTTGCTTGGCAATCAATACTGGAATTTCTTTAAAAGGACCGTAAGTCTAGAACCAAAGCCATTTATTACACCGCCATGAAGGTCTGAGCAGAGCTTGTTCAGTGCAGGCCCTTGGGCTATGCAAGATCAAAAGACTCACGCTCAGATGTCAGAGAGAAGCAAGAAGTAGCTCCAACAAATGCTGTCAAACAGACTCATACCACAACATAGATCATTTCTTTGATTAAGAGAATCACAGTCTGAAATCCCGTAAATATCAGCACTCTGCCCTGTAACTTACAGAGCATGAGAACAGCTTAATGTCTAATTGCTATTGAACTTATTTTCTCACAACAGCTGCTGTAAACAGGGAAGCTGGCAAGAATTGCCAATTTTCATTCATATGTAGTTTCAGCAGATGAGATAAGGATTTTTTTAAATACTTAAATATTTATTGGGTCTGACAACACAAGATGAGGAAAAAAGAGCTGCCTTAAATAGGGTGTAATACAGATTTAGAAGAATCATTTAGTGGATTGGAGACTTGCCTCAAATATGGCAGAACTGAACTTGGATATTGCAGAATATCCAGAAAGGATGTCAGGCTGCAAGGATGGAAAACACCTTTGGGTGCTGCAGTTTCCTGCTCTATGAGCAAGTTCCCCTGCCCAAGGGTGCTACTGCAATATATTATCCTGCAACCTGCTCAAGCTCTTGGATAATTAGCACCCCTTGAAAGGCCAGTTTCTAAAGATGAGATGGTCCCAAATGAACCAAAGCAAATCCCCCTCCTTCTAGCCTACTGAGAAAGCAGCTGTGAAGCTTGCAGTGCACGAGCCACATTAAGGTTGCCCAGAGTGGAGTAAGATGTTCACAGGTGGAGAGGACAGGCTGCAGAGCCCCACAGAGCCGTGCCTGGAGCGTGGGCCACGCAGCACTGGGCACCCAAGAGCCCGCTGGAAAGAACACGGGAACCCACGAGGCACAACCCACTCGCAATGCAGGAGCGCTCACAAAAACCCTGTTTACACGTTGGCTACTTGGAAACCACGTGCCAACAGCTATCCACATGTTTATGTAAGAGCCACATAGCAAAGTTTCCAGCACATGAACGATGGCATACAGCCTACCTGGCTCCATTCTAGCCCTGTCAGAGCCATTTACATTTATTTGAGAGCTTCCAGTTCCACACGCACCACACAAGTTTATCACAGCGATGCTGCTCTGACACCAGTGTACATTTAGCAACACCATTCAGGTAGTTTTATTTTTTTCTCCCTCTCCACTTTCTAGCTGAAGAATGATTGAACTGAATAACACATTCTGCCAGTGAAGTGACATGCAGCTAAAGAAGGTGACCGAAGCATTTCAAGCTTCACTAAGTTACAGTGATATATGCAGGAAGAATGTGACTGGTAAGGTTGCAATAAAACAGCTCAATCTAGTGTAAATCCTTACTGCTTCCAAGAACTTCTACACCAGCCACATATCACCTCTAAAAGCTTTGTGGTTTACTCCTGGATTTATTTCTGGTTTTGAGGACAGCTACACAGGCCCAGAATGTATACAGAGATGGATTAAAACAATACCAAACTAACTCCAGTGTCAAAAGAAAGAGACTCCAGCTGTGCTAATCTATGATTTACAACTACAAAAAAAAAAAAAAAAATCAGGCAGTTTTCATACTGGACACAAAGTCTGTAACAACTTGAGCTCTGCAGCACACTCGAATCCCAGGAGCGGAGGGTCTCTGCCATGAGCCCCCTTCATGGCAGCTTTCAGATAACCCAGTCCAGCAGTCGCGGGTAGCTGCCCTCTCCTGCTATGCACAAGTGGCAGGTGGCACCATCCACGAACATAACTGTTTTTCAAACATTTGAGCAACTTAATTAACACAATTGTTTCTCTTTAAAATCTAATCTATTTTTTCTTCCAAAAAAAAATCACTAAAATTCTAAATAGAATCCAATAGAATCTCTACACAAATTATTTTTCTCATCACTCTTCAATGAGCTATAGTTCCCCTAACTCTCACAATTAGCTTTGCACACTTTCTTTAGTAAAAAATCTTTAAAAAGCCTTCAGGACAAGACCCTAATAGCAAAATCACTCCAAGATCTCCCTAATAAATGAGAGAGGAATGTGAGCGACAGAGAGCTCTCGTGAAAAATTACAGCGTGCGTACACTTGCTGTGGTGTTTTTGGACTAAGGTTGACAAAATCTGGCTTTTAGGTGCTTTGTGCTTATTCTCCAGTCCCAAGTGAGCAGAAATAACATGAGGTTATCATGGTAACCAATACTCTTCAGCCTGCTGCTGTCTCTCGCTAGTAACTACCAGAGCAGGAAGGAGGTGGTGCTTGTTTAAGGCCCCCAACACCATCTTTAACTAACATATGTCAAAGCCACTGTGCAATAGCCCTGTAAGACTAGTCTCTGGTTATCTTTGTTTAACTCTTGAATGTTTGCCTGTGCACCTACTACCCAGAATAGGTCACAGATGCCTGTGATCATACCTTAACACAACTGCCAAGTTGAAGTGCCTCAGCAATATAAAAAACAGACATGTAAACTTGATAAAAGCTATGGTTATTCACTCATCCTCCAGATGAAGCAGAACTATATTTTAAAGAGAGTGAAAAATCACTACACACGTTTAATACAGGAAATAAAAGTACTGAACTTTAGGTGCTGCTATTATTCAGTGCAGAATCACTATCACAATATCTAACAGACACTGGAGCTACACTTGGGATAACTGCTGCTACCTAAAATGAAGTTTGGCCTGTGGACTCACTTTACTCCATGATAGCCATTTCAATAACTTCAAGTGAGGAATATATCAGTATTCTACCTCACAGGACAAAAATACAAAAGTATCTTAAGTTACTCTTGGGAAAAAACACTGTTTTTTTTTTTTTTGTTTTGTTTGTTTGTTTTTTTTGGTTCCCCCCCACACACGCACCTCCAAGCCTCACAAAGAATCTAAAAATGCAAAAAAGAGTCAACTCTCCTCTGAACTCTTACTGTTTCAAGCAGGCACTCCTTAACAAGACAGGACTGTGGAATATTAGACATATAGCTCAGCAAACCCCTACCTGAGATAGGGTTCTTTTTACTAGGCATTCACAGCAGGCCACACAAGATACCAGGAACTGCCATGCTCAGCAGCACTGCTGAGCAGATACGACTGTTCTGACTAAACTTTATCCATTGAAATTATCAGACTAGCAGGGCATGCTAAAGAGGAGAGGGGCGAGGAAGGAAGCTTAGCAGGGCAAATTAGCAGCCCAGTCTGAAAACCTCCACCTGAATAGTTTAGAAACCCAGGTAGGAGTGTGCTCGCCATGGAGATTTTGCTTCACTGCTCCAACAGAAGAAAAGTTAGCAAAATATCAAATACTAATTTTGATGAAGCCCGGCATAAGCTTATTGCAATTATCAAATAAAGTGCCTCTACAATTCCTGCCTTACAACTGAACCAAGGTTATTATCAATTTGCTCTTGATATAAGGAAGCAATTTCCATGTACTTACATCTGCTCTCAGAAGGAAGAGAAAACGGTTCGTAAAGTTCTCATTAGCATACAAAAGCAGCAACATCTGCTGGGAGTCTTGAGAGCCTTATTGCCATCCCTTAATCAGCAGCACCGGCTACAGTTGGTCACCCCTGCCCTCATCAGCACTCAAGGTGTGCACACTCTGAGAAGGGGCTTTATGAAGGTCTCAAGAGATGAGGGGAGAATTTCACCATAAAACAGTTCCTGCAAGACTTCTGTATCTACCAAAAAAATGCTATTTTACCCTTTTAGAGCTAGCTGAGGGTATGTAATCCACATATGTTGATTCCACCTTGCATAAACTTGTAAATAATATTATAGCTGAGGGTTTTTTTTTTTTTTTTTTTTTGTACAATACATGACTAAAGTGAATTGGCATTTTAACAAGCAAAGCAATTTCTTCAACTCTTGCTTGGTTCAATCATATAGCTGTAGCACCATCTAGAGGATTTTTGCTAGAAAGCCTTCATACAACCCAGTGGAAAAGTACGAAAAACTGCTTAAGAGTTACAGAAGAAAAGTGTTTGGATGCTCTGCGTTACCATTCCTAGCTAACTTATTCTAGCATCTAACTTCCTCAAATATTTCAAATAGCTTCTTCAAATTGCTTCATACATGCCTGCAAGACAGCTTTGCTTAAATACTTTCACAGTTTATAATATTTAGATTCACTGAGTTAGCAGAAGAAAAATCTTCACCAACAGGTAGTGAGATTAAGGCAGGGGGCGGGGGGGGATCTTTATCCAAGTCCACTGTTTCACACACCTCCTACAGGCCTCCCAAGGGTGGATATCATGGCCTTGCCTTGCAGATCTGGTCCTAGCTGTGCTGGGATGACTAGATACAAGTCCAGCTTTACTACATCTTCCTTGTTTTTTCACCTTTAAGGAGATACCTTAATGAAAACAGAACCAAGTTTCCATCATGCTGTCCCTTTTAATAAACTGTGTACCTTTATCCAGGTCATCTATTTCTGCTACTCTCCAGTGCACTACAGCATTCACTGACACTTCACGAAAACACCAGTTTTTCTTACCTGTGAACAAAGCAAGTGCCAAGCACCATTGCTCAAGAATGCCAGAATCTCTACTAGGAGAAATATAACGGCGCAGAACTAACCATCCAAGTCAAGGCTGTTTACATCTCCCCCATTCTCATTCTTCCCCAGTGGAAGAGCATCTCTAAGAACTCATTAACTTCACTGCATCTGCTCCAGAGAACCAGCACCCAACACCACACAGAGGAAGCTGAAGAGGAAAACTGGCATGGGCACCGCCAAGCTGCGTTTAGCACCGCTGTGCCAGGCATGTTCTAGCAGGGGACTGCACACACACCCGACAGGACACACGGTGCACAGAGGCTTTGGAAAAAAAGGAGAATTGATGTTTTCAAGAGCAGTTTCCTGAATGATAGGAAAGACATAAGAAGCACTTAGGACTTCAGAATGAAAAGCAGTTATTTTCTTCCATTATGATGCATTTTTGGTCATAAGACCTACTGCTTAGGTCATTCAGAGCATGATATTTATATCAAAATAAAACTTCAAAAGTGAAAGAATGCAGCCTGAAAGATAGTTCATTTTATATTCTGAACAGTGAATCATTACCTGCTTATACATGCCAGTAATTCTTATACAATCTTTCTTTTATTTTTAAGCACCTGCTTTACCAGAGCACTCTGCCTTCTCACCCAATTAACATAAGCTTATCAGTTAATTCTATCCTAATTTCAGCCTTAACATGAATTTAAACACTATCCTAGGTTTCCACTGATGCTTATATTCACACTGAGGCCATAAAACCCCTAAAGGATATGGTATCATTACCTAATACAGCAACAGTTCACTGAAATTTCTTCTGAAGAATTAAATCCTCAATTCTTCTTTGCAGAGTTTTACACAGAAGCACTTTTAAAGTGCAAGAAAGCACAAAAGAAAGCACAATACCTTCAGGTGCAGAGCATGAGCTCTCCTTTACCCACAGTGATAATAACTGCAATCAGCCAACCACCCACACCTGAGCAAACACTTTGCAACTTATCATTTAATTGATGAGTTTCAGCTGCTGCAAGTTGTCCACTGCAAAACCGTGAAATTCAAATACCTCTGTGTCAGTTATCTGTGAATTTTGTTCAGCTGGTTAAAAAAATTCAAAGCCTGCTCAAGATACCAACGAGTAACATCTTGGAGTAGCAAAATCCAATTTTTTTAGTATTTCTAGAAAGTTCTGGGCTGGCTCTTCAAAGACTGTAGGATAAATAATTAATTTAGAATATTCGCTATGTAATTGCCCTACTAAGTTTTCAAGCAGTAAGTTCAAACAGTAGCTCCTAGTTGGTGGTCAAAGTGCAACTTGATCACTATCATTTTTTGGTCACACATCTGTATCAGAAATTCAAGCTTCTTGAACCCAATTTAGGTTTCTTTCTCTGAATATCACACCAAAATTATGTAAGATGCAAGTAACCACAATAGCCTTTTTTTAGGTACTTATAATAGCTGTGTGCTAAGAATGGACTTCCACCTTGCAACCTACCTGTCAACTGCTTCTACCAAGTTTCCCTCAAGACTGATTAGCGAGTGAAAAAAGTGAAGTTCCTCCTGCACTGAATTGTTTCCAACCATCCTGTAAGGGCTGGCAGCAACAAGGCTCCTTGGAGCGCTTCAAGTTCCACCGTGGCGAAAGAATGTGACACGTTCCTACCTCTTCCTGAGTCTTCAGGTTCTACCAGCAGTGAAGGATCCAACTTCTCACACTCAGCAGCAAAATCCTCTTCCTAGTTCTCCACACAGGAAGTTGTCTGCCACAGCCTGAGGAAAAGATGTGTGAAGAACCTTTAATATTTTTCATCTTCCGATAATTATCTTCTCAGTCTTATTTGCAAGTGCATATACTGTAGGAGTTCAAACACAAGGCTACAATTCCAAACACCTGAAGCTTAAATTCTCATGTGCTATATTAACAGCAAACATTCAGACATATTCACACACAGAAGCTTTTGCACAATTTCAATCCTAAGTTGTAAAGAGCTGCTGCCTCTCAAGCAATATCATCCAGTTCCTAATATGGTATTCAATGCTGTTTGTCAAAGCTGTAATTATGTTGCTTTGAATCTGTTCTCACTTAAATTTCAAAAGCTACTAAGAAAATATTTTCATTTATTCTTACATATCTAAAGCCTGAGACTAAGCCTATGTGAGTGCCTCCCTAAGGCTGTGTTTCAGTCTTTCATGCCGAGCATAAATAATGCTTCCAAAAGCAATCCTGGACCAAGCTAGCTATAATTCGGCTCCAGTTCAGTATTTTCTGCAAAATTTTATCTGACTTTTTATTGATTTTGAAGAGTCGGGCATCTTGCATCTGTGAAGAAACACAGGGGTCTTGAAGGAAGCACTGAAAATGAAGAGCAACATGGTGAAATAACTGGGAGAAAACTTCTCCGTATATTCCTAAATCCTTCAAACTCCCTGTCCGGTTACTATGGCCAGGATTATTACCCTCACTTACACTACACCTCCCTACAGTGTGTTGACTTTAGGTGGATTGTAATAGCAAAGATCATTCCTCTGACCAATGCAGCGAGCAAGACCAGCTTCGCATTGTACACGCCATAAGTTTTCACTTTAGAACATGGTTGCACTGGGCCAAGGCTGCAGAGCAGACGCTGCAGCCAGGCTGAATAACCACGCGTTGGCGCCTCCAGTGCTTCAGGATGAGCAGCAAAGGGGCCGCCAGCGCCCGTCGCGGGGCCGCCAGCGCTGCGGAGCCGAGCACGGACGGGCCCGTCCGGCGGCGTTGCCGCTCCCGGCGCGCGCCGGGTCTCCCTCGGAGCGGGGCCTGCGCCAGGCTCTGTGTCCGCGCTGCACAACAAGGACTGGGCGCACTCCCCTACAGTACCCCTTCTCACAAAGGCACTTGGAGGCCGGTTTACACCCGCCTGCACAGGCGGCGCTTTCAGCCCTCTGATTTACGTTGGTCCCTGTCAGGGTGCTGGTGCATTGCTACGATTTAGAGACAAACCAAGGCCTCAGAGCGCTGCAGGTCAACATCGAATCTGGTAACATATTCTTAAGGTCTTTTTTTTTTTTTTTTTTTTTTTTTTTTTAGGGGGGCGGTATTTCCATATAACAGCACATTTTAAAAATGCACTATTGGAGCACAGCAGCTAAAAGCACCTCTAATATCGTGGACTCAGGAGGTCTCCTGCTCAGTGAAGGAGACGGAGCCAGGCTAAGTCTCCGCACCTGGCAGGGCACAGGGGGACTCCTCTGCCACCCGCAGTCATTATGTTCCGTTAGACTCCCAGGAAAGGCTCCTCAGGGAGCCACGTCCCTGTGGACAGGGGAAGCGATGGGACAGCCCGGCCAGCTGCACGCGCACCAGCGGGGCTCGGCCACGGTCTCCGGCGCGGGCGGACCCCGCTGCCCGGCGGCGCTGGGGCTCGGGCTCCCCGCGGCTCCCCGGCCGCCTCCCCCGCCGCCATGGCGGCACCGCCCTCACAGCGCGCGGCTCCGCGACACGAGGCGGCCCCCGCCGCGCCCTAGCAACGCCCACGCCGTGCGTCACTTCCGCTCCGCGCCCTGGCAACGGCCACCGCGAGACAAGGACGCGGCCATGGTAATGGCGCCCCGCGCGGCGGGGACCGGGAGCGGGGCCGGGTTCGGGGCTGACGCGGTACCGTCTCTCCCCGCAGGCCGAGGTGGAGGAGACCCTCAAGAGGATCCACGCGCACAAGGGCGTTGTGGGCACCATCGTGGTGAACGCCGAAGGTAACGGGCGGCGAGGCCTCGGGAGCCTGGATGCCCCCGCTCTGAAGAAGGCCGGGCGGGGATCGTCGCTGTCCCCTCGCTCATGCTCTTACAACGTGCTGTCACTTATTCCCCTGATATAATGAAGTTGAACTCCATTTTTCAGAGCAGATCCCAAACGCCACCCAGTAGGTCGCTGAAGCAGAGCAGTGCGTGACGCTGCGCTGCTGCTTCGCACTTTGTTGGTCCCCAGTCCTTGGTGTGCGCAGGAAAGCTCGCACGCACTGCGCCCTGCGCCTCTGAAAAGTCGGGAGGGGTAAGGGAGGAGAAAGCCCTTCCCAACGCCCAAGGCCTTCCCCTGTGCCGCAGCGGCCGGGCTCTGCTACACCGGCCCTGGTGCCGCCATGAGCTGACACAGGGCCTTGCAGAGCCCGTTTTGTTTCGTGTCCAAGGCTGCAAGCAGGCCATGGAGATCACGAGCCCGGTGTGGGGCTGGTCACAGAGGTCGGCTTTGAGAAGCTGAATTTCTAAACTTAATGTTGTTTAAACCACTCCATTGCAAGTAAGGTAATTCAACAACTCCACCATACCTCACCTATGTTAAAATTTCGTTGTTCTCCTTCACTTTTACAAGCAAAGGCAGCTATTCTCCTGGTAGCACTCCAGCAGCAGCCAAAAAGGACACCAAGAAAGAAGCCCAAGTGGCTTTTTTAGTCTTTGGAAAATCTAGACAATTAGATTTGCATGCCTGGACATGTTAAATAAAACATGTCTCCGCTAACAGAGTAGATGGTGCAGGTCAGGGGAAATGCGTAGCCTGATAAGCAGTAAATGAAAACCTGCTTTGTGTCTGCACATCCTCATTTCTATGTATGGCTGTTTACTAATCTGAAAAGCAGTTTGGTTTTAGAACAACTATTGTTTTTAGCTGTTTCTGTGTTCTGTTTAAATCAATGGAATTGGACTTCATCCAATGAGCATTTATAGACTGGTTAATTTGCAGAGTAAAACTGAACAAAGCCAACTATTCAGAAAACACAATCCTTGTTGAGTTTGCAGAACCAATACATTTCTTCTAAAATGTGTCAAAAACACTAAAATAATTAATAGGCAAATAATGACATTTTCTTGTGCTCTATTTCTCAGAGCATCTCAGAGCTTTGGCTTCTGGTGCGATACTGGTCAAATACTCTTTCCCATTCACATGTGCTCATGTCTTTACCTCCAACATTTCTACAGTCTATAGAGAGAAGGTTCACATGTATATCTGCAGAGTTTTTCCTCATAATAGCACATTTTTGTTTTTGTTTTAATGAAAAAGGTTATGTTATGGATTCCTTCTTACTTTCTTGCACAAAGGAGGTAGTACACTCCTTTTCCTGCACATCAGACTATTCACAGCAAGGCAAAAAGTTATCTCCTGTTCAAACTTCTGCTTCCTTACAAACCTGCAGTGGCCACACTGAAACTGACTGGAAAGGGAGTGAAGGCACTTGGGGTTTAATTTCTCTTTTGAAAATATTACAGTCCCAAATGCCAGATGTGAATACAGCCAACCATACTATGGGAGGATGTATGCAAAGTACAAAGAAGTTTAGATTCTACAAAATAAACTTGTCCTAAAGGAAGAATAGCTCATTTTTATCTAAGGATGTCACTTGTGTCAACATGTTTTTGGATTCTTATTGGACCCTAGAGGGTGACCTATTTCACTAAATGTGCTGCATTTGCTGAGGTAATCAGTTAGACAAAAGGTCACGTAAACTTGACTTGGCTTCATTGCTGCTTTTAAGTGATTTACTATTTTAATGTTGTGATTAACATACAGACATTTTTGTGCTAATGTAGTGCTTGGGAACACCTGTTTGTTTCCTTTAAATCCTCAGTTTCATCTATGTAATAAACTTTAGACACAAAAAGTACATACTGGGACATCCTCTTATGCCAATGCAAGTTCTCAGGCTCACGTTGATTTTGAGTGATTCAAATAATACTGTCCTAGAGGAATTATAGAAGAGCCTAAATCTAATGTAGTTCTGTAATTTCTTTTATTCTCTTGCCTCCAGTTCTTTAGTATTTTTGCATGTTAATTCTTTCATAAATCAAGCTCTTCAACTTGTTAAGTCATCTTATTCTTTTTTATATTCCCGTTCATCTGGAAGAAGTATAAATGTATATCTGTATAATGAGAATATTGCCTTGCCAACTTTTAATATATTTATTAGTAGGTTACAGGAAATTTTTTAGCAGATGAAACAAGCTTATGAAAGCTAAACAATTTTGCACCTGAGTGATTACTGTGACCCTCATGCTCACTTCTACCTGGTAGCTCACCAATATCAAAAGCATGATTTGACAAATCACTTTAAAACACTGATTCATTGAATTATCAAAAATGAATCTTAATTTAGGTGGTTATATGTTAATGGTTTGGACTGATGCTACCAGTTGTCAATATTTTGCATCCTGACTGTAAGAGATTCTCCCACGAGTGGTTTACTTGCCAAATGCATAGCAGCAGTTAAGCTCTTTCAAAAATCGCATAAGGCAACTTAATGTTTAACTTAATGTCTTTTTTTTTATGACTTGCTGTATATGAATAATATACAGTTTGAGTGATTTATGAGTTGGACTATTATTTATTTGCAGGAATCCCAATCAGAACAACTCTTGATAACTCCACAACAGTGCAATACGCCGGGCTGCTTCATCAGCTCACCATGAAGGCCAGGAGCACGGTGAGAGATATTGATCCTCAGAATGATCTAACCTTTCTTAGGATCAGATCAAAGAAACATGAAATCATGGTAGCTCCAGGTAATATTTCTATTAAATAACCATAACACTGAATGGACTTGAAATTTCTTTCAATTTTTCTAAGCAAAGTTGGCATTAGAAAATGCGTTTAAAAAATAGTATTTTAAAATAAAGCCATAAGAAGGCATCTTATAGATCCTTTCTGAGCATGAGTATATCTATATTGTTCATTATGTATGCAGATGGTAGCATCTTAATGTAATAAATGCAAGTTTAGAAGCAACAAAACAAGTGCAGATCTGATTAATGCTTTGGTTTCTGGGCCTTTTTCAACCAACAGAAAACTGGACAAAAGTGTAAGTCTCAAATATAATGTATAATTTTAAAGGCAGCCATCAATTTTAGCTCTGAACAGCTGCATGAGATAGTTTTTGTTTCTAAAAACTGTTTTTCATCTGATACTGTATCTGATACTGATACCGTGGCTTCTAGCCATAGGTGGAATGTGTTACAGATCAATACGGAATATTATCAGCAACATGGTGACTGTGATATATTTCTCCTTAAAACAAGCTGCAGAATATAGCAGCCTGTTTCACTAAACATACAAATGCATAAGACTTGTTCTTTCTCTTAACTAAAATAGATAACAATGCCAGATAATCTGTGCTCAAGGAATAAATAATACAAGGGCCATCGGGCAAAGTGGAAAAGATTAGATGGGGCTGAGATTCTGATGCAAGACCTAGCTACAAAAGGGGAAAAGTATTGGAGAATTTGAGAAAAATCAGGTGTGGGTGTGCGGAGCAAAGAGCCCCGGGGACAGGGCGGTGCTGGCACGAGCAGCCGGCTGGTGCTGAACCCGCTGCCGCCGCGGGCACCGCGAGGCGATGCCCTTCGCTGAGCCTGTCCTCTGGCGCTGAGCTCGGAAGCAGACGGGAAGCAGGCAGCACGCTGCACGTGCACGCCCCACCTCACTGCTAGTGCTTAGAATGCTTGTATAAAGCCCATACGGGTAAAATAAGATAAAAAAATACAAAAAAGATAAAAGATAAATAATTAAGACAGCTAAGTATCTTGGAGTATAAATACAGCAGGTGTTTTAGGGAAGGTGTCTTGCTCATTGATTTAAACTGATGCACTTATTTTGCATTTGCCCTTCAGTTATTGTTTAGAGAGAGGCTGACTGTCTCTGACTAGTAACCACTGAAGCGTGTTGACCTTCAAGTAAATGGTGTTGAATGTGATGCTTTTTTGCTAACAGAGAGATTAGTTACCCAGAGGCTTGACTGTCTCTTACAATAACAAAAAGTAGCAAAAGAATTTTTATCCTGTGATTTATACTACCTTTCTGTTGGATGGAAGTTCAAAGAAGCAGAGGACAGCAGCGTAACTTTTTAAAGCACATGTATCCCTAAGTTCCTTGGATACTTTAAAGAAATCTTTCTTTTAAAACAGTTACTATTAAGTATCCATATAACATAATTGTTTCCAAAACTGTTCCTCAAGTTTTAAGAAATAGTAGGTGAGTTCCTGAATGCTTAGAATTTAGTAAAGGTCTTATTCAAGTCTTTCCTGCTATTTTCAACCCTATATGGGCCTTTCAGTTTTGGATAAGGTAGGGAGTGAACTGAAAGTTCTCTGCACCTGCAGCAGAGGCTGCAGCTGTGTGAAGGTCATTGTTTTAACAAGTGCAAATGTCCAGATGCTCGTCTCGGGACTTCCCGTTCTACTTGTTTATTTAAGTATCTTCGCAGATATTTGAAAACAAATTTGCTGCTTAGTAAAATAGCTAGTATTGTATATGTTAATGATTGCTGTGGTTTTTCATCTGAAATTTCAGATTTTTGTAAAAATATCAAGTTTATTAATATAATTGTTTTAATAAATTTTGATTAGAGAGGAATAGATAAGAATATCAAGAAAACAGTTAAAATGTTTTAACTAAAACTTCTTATATCTTGCAGATAAGGAGTATCTCCTGATTGTTATTCAGAATCCATGTGAATAGTTCTACAACAGCAATATTTTTAGAGACAGTGATGTAGCTCTGCTTTTTAAACTAATATTCTTTGCTGATATTTAATATCAAACATACCACTGAATAATTTTCATAATGTGTAACTGTCATGACTGAAATGTTGCCAAATTAAAATTTTCAGTTGTAGCTGTATCAGTTTCTGCTTAAGCACAGCATAATGCACATATTAAAATATTGCATGTTTATCTTGGTACTCAGAAGAGCAATAATAAAGCCAAATGCTTAAAACTCATTTTTACTGGATACTCAAGCTGTTCTTGTCATTCTCTTTAAATTTCTAACTTTATGCTGGTGGAGAAGTCACACCCCATGGGAAGTGGGTAGTGTGGATATGCGCTTTCTCCCTTGAAACTCTAACTGAACTTTCCTTTTGGGTATATACTGTGGAAATGAGGGGAGTTTGTGCGGGGTCTGTGCTTGAAATATTCCCAGTCATACTCCATTAAACACTGAGGGGTTTGTTTCTACCTGATGTGAACTGTAGCCATTTATCTTGCATTTAATTCCAAACTGGACACCTTAAAAAATAAGTTTTACCAAAACATTATGCGTTATGTAGATTTTATATATATACACATATATATAATTTAATCAATTATTTAAAATTCCAAATTTGGGGTTGTATAGATTCAGTTGATAACAAGGAATTAAAGACAATTTAAAATGTGGGATGGCAATAATCCTGGCTATGAAGATCAAATCTGACTACTGCTTGGGGATCTTTGTAGTCTCTAATATGAATTATGGTTGAGATTATGAAACTGCTAAATCACTGAAGGTCTCAGTGGATGCAGAGCCAACAATATTCTGTTACGGTTTTGTTATGTACCACACAACCCCTCAGCCAGGGAGAATCACACAGGCACGCTGGTATTTTCCCAGCCTGTGCCCGTCTGCTCTGCCTGTCCTGCGGAGCCGGGGAATGGCCCATTTCCGTGCGAGACGTGAGCGGCGTTGGGAGCGGCGCTGTCGGAGTCGCGCGCTCTGCGGCAGGTAGGACGGTCCGAGCTCGGGACCAGGTAGCTGCCACTCAGCACAGGGCCCTGGGCCCGGCCTGATGCACCGCAAGGGCAGCAGTGCGGCGCAAAGCGCTGTTTATGACTGTGCCCGTAGCAGTAACGGGTGCTGCGCAGCCCCCAGGCTGAGCGCTGCCCCTGCCAGCTCTCCCGAGCCAGGCGGCTCCAGACGGGGGTCCTGGAAAGTTCTGCAGTGTAAAAGTTTAGCAACATCGTCACTGGAGAGGATACATTGAAATTCTTTCGTTTCCCGATACCCTGCTTCTCTTTTCTGTTAGCAAAAATATACTGAATACACGCGTAAACTTTCCACTTCAGGCTTGCAGTAGGAAATGGAAACAAAAATAGTTACGTTCTTAGCAGTGCTAATGGAAAACCCTAGTCAGCAGGTTAATCTGAACAGAGATGGGCAAGTGCAGCAGCAGAGGCAAAACAGAGGGAAGCAACTTTTAGGTTGCTTGAGCACCACCAGTGTGTAACCTGGGGTTGTTCAAGCTGTCACTTACATGAAAGCAGCAGATCTCTTACCAGTCGTGTAAGATTTAGAATATTCATAGAATTAACTGGGGCTGGGGGAGCGTGTTTGCTGAAGGGTTCTTATTAAGGAATTAATTCCATAAATTTTGTGAAAGGCAGTTTGGGGATTGACTTGTAACATGCTAGGTGGGCCACCAGCCAGGTAAGAGCTCGTCAGCACTGTGTGCTTGGGTTGCTCACAATCAGCCAAAACAGAAAGCTCTTGCAGAATTCAGCTGGACACTTTCTAAAGGAAAGTACCTTGGATTTTCCTCAGCAGGCACTTTTGCAAAATGCCTAGTTCCTCACACGGCAGCAACCTTTGCCAGTTTTCTGATTTATTTTAACATTTCATTCAAGGCAGTTCATTTCCTCAATTTTGCTCAACTCACATTAAAATAGATTTTTAAATATTTAATTTAATGCTCATCCAATGCATTCAGTAATCTACTTTTCTATGAAGTCACTTGTTCTTTAGACCTGTGATTATCATTTAATCTACTTCACACAATGCACATGGGAAGTGTCAAGTTGTGACACTACTGTCAGCTTCATTAGAGTAGGTCAGCTTAATAAAATGTCACAATTGTAGCTGGAAGAGTGATTGGGAATATACATATATATATACAGACACACACACGCACAATTTTGAAGAGCTATTCAATGGGTGTTGGAATAAAACCAGTAAGAGCTGCACTTTTCATAAGCCCAGGCTTTCCCTGCCACAGGAAGCAGTCCCAGTTCTACTGTCTAGCTCAGGATCAAGCAGGTTCTGGACTGGGCCCACAGAAAAATCCCCAGTAGTCCTAAATAAACCCATGTCACCCTTTTAATTATGTTCTAGTTATTAAGTTACTGCCTAGAGACAGCATGATAATTCCCCTATTGATTTTTCAAGTCTCAGGCAGTTAGAGAAGCCAGGAGAATTCCAAGTTCATGTTGCCTTTGCCTGGCACCTGAACAAATTAAATCTCTCAGTTTGTAGAAAAAATAGGTCATAACAACAAGGCTCACTGTGGGACTTCCCAGTATCCCCAGGAGAAAGGAAGACTGATGCATGGAGAGAAAGCCTAGAACATCCTTGGTTAGTTGGGCTAACAGCAGAGGTACATGGAAGGCCTATTGAGATCATACCAGAGACTGGAATTTCTCTGAATTTAAGGACATTCATGTTTGAGAACATAGTGGACTGGAAGCAGGCTCCAGTTTAAAAATATAAATATATACATGCAAGGACGAGCAGAAAAGTAGGAGCCGCGGGGAGACCTCAGCTGATTTCTCAAGCATTGCAGACAATCTGAGGGAAAAAATCTGAATTCTCTTTTAAATCATCCTTTGATTTCACTACCCTTTCAGCTACCCTGGCTCCACATCATCAGTTCCAGTGAAATAGTTTCAATCTAAAATAGCTGAAATGATACATGACAGACACCATCACCCTGAGTCCATGGCAGTTGGGTGAGAAGAAATCTGGACCTGCTTTCACAGCCTGCTTGCTAAAGGTACTGAGCAGGAAGCCAGCTACACGAGGTCATTCTTCACTGAAAATGTATAGAAGTCTGCATGAGATATTGGCTGGCGATAGCTTGGAGAGAGCATTGTTTACATATCATGATCATGAAGAACAAAATAGATTTTCATCCTGAAGATAAAAATCTCCAGGATCAGACTGACATCTTTTCTACTAGTTTTTCCAAGAGAATAACTTCCCTGTTTCAAATGAAATTATTCAGCATTCACACAAGCTTTGCTTTCCCGCCATGTGTCCTGTTCTGGAAGAGTTTCAAAAATGCAAGTAAGATGCAAGGTTCAGTAAGCCACAAAACAGAAGGTTACAGGAAAGAATATTCAGTATCCTCACAGCACAGCTGCATCTTCAACCAAGTTTACTCTTTTCCTTTAGGGAAAGACAGGAACCACAGACAATCTCCATTTGTTTACACCACTGCAATCCATTAATAAGACCACGGGAACTCTCCCTAGGCTACCAGCAGGATTCGCTCTGCCTGTTTGCTCTGTACAATACGTTACAGCGAATCCATAGGTAAGTGGTAAGGACAGGCTATGAAATAAGTCTTTGTTCTTAGAACGAGCAGCAAGGAAGCCACTGGCCTACTGAAAAGGCTAGAAATGATGGATCTAGTAAATGCAGAAATCAGATGTTATTTATTTTCACCATTTCATAAAGTAGCTACACTTTTCACTTATTTTCCCTCCACTGCTGTTGTTCTAGAAGATAAGTTATGAAATTTTTCCTATTGCCACAATCTTATTACTCAGAAACATATTTTTAAGTGTTCCATTGATCACCACTTCCCATTCACGGAGGTTATGACTAGTTGCACCATTTGCATTCAAAACAAGCAGAGTCACAAGGAGAGAGGAATTTATTCATGTACACCATCATTTCAGCCTCATTTCATCACAGAAATTGCTCTAATCTTTGTTATCTAGATTAGAAGTATCAATCAAAAATTCAGAAGCCATTTGGGTGTGGAAGTAGCTTCCCCCAAATTTCCCATGAAATATAAAGGAGAAAGAGCTCCATAGTTTCAATTTGGAGAGCTCTGTTTTGACTTCTGCTGTCATTTTTGTGGACAATATGAGCTCAGTGCCAGTATATCAGATAAGCATGATGGATAATGGGCGTACAAATATTAAATGTGTGCAATACAAAATGTCCTTGCATGAAAACTTGGCAAGTGAATGCTTAAATTAGCATTAGCATATTCATATGCAGGCTTTTGTGAGCAAGCCGGCTATCTTCGGGTTTTGTTTCATAAAGAATAAAAAAAGTGGATATTTTCTTAGCACAGAGGAGGGCATTTCCAACATCACTATGAAATTAAAAGGCAGATTTCCTGGCGATCAGAGCAGCAAAGCCAAGCCATGCCCCATCCTCCACCCAGCGCCCTTCGCTACTTAAAAGCATTAATGCTGCTCCCAGAGATAAAGGAATCTGGAAGGTGCTTCGTAATTCCAGCTCCCCTCAGACAGCCTGAGCGCCAGACGTTCCTCATATAGATAAGGAAGATGGAGCGGATATTAAAGCGGAACGTGTCCCCATCCCTGTCACTGGAGCAGAGCCTCCACCGGCGACGCCGCTGGTGCGGAGGGCACCGCGGCCTCGGGCGAGGGAGGGCCTGGGAGCAGCACCAGGCAGGCGGCCGCTCCGCATGTGCCAATGACAGAGCGAGGGGACACGGGGACGCGGGCACCGGCCAGCGCCTTCACTCCATCAGCAAACAAGGAAAAATTACAAACTGCCATTCCTATAGAGGCTGGCATTTGCTTTAAAATACGCAACATTTAAAGCAATATATCACCAGGCAAATATGGGATTTTTTCTCTGTTCTTAGCAGCTCCCTATTGCAGCGTGCCGCTGTTTGCCAGCGGCAGGTCACACACGCGGAGCCTCGGGCAAAGCCCGGCGCTGCTCCTCGCTCCTCTCGCCCTGCCCAGCTCTGGCGGCGCTCGCTCGGCTGCGCCGGGCCGGCCTTGCAGCTCCCGTAAGGTGGCAGGCGCCCGAGCGAGCAGCTCCGCGCGCTGCGGCGCGGGGCCACGGAAACACTGCCGCTCTGCTCACCAGCGAGCTCCACATCCGCTCGCAATGAAATACTCCCATCCCCAAGGCCTTTTAAAGTCACTTTTCTTCTTTTTACTCCCAAAATGCACATTGCAACAACCTAAATCCCACAATAAAAGCACAAAACAGCCATTCCTTCCCCTTACAGCCCAACTGCATTCAATTTGAAGCAGGAAGTATCTTCATAGCCTCCACTCCCCACCATTTTTGCAGCTCTAGTTCATCTCTGCAATGAAATAATTGGTCTCATCTGACCTGTGACGGCTTTCCCTGTGGCAGGATTTCTCAGCAGCATGAGAAAACGCCTCATGTTGCTCTCCTGATAGAGAGAGGCTTAAGCAAGGGAGTACAACCGCACTTCCCTGGCCCTGGTCTTGAATCAGCAGTGCAGTCTTTGCAAGGCTATTACCTACCTGCGTCAAACAGAGTTTGTTCTTCACAAACTTGTGACAATATTTACACACACCTGCCAACACTGGGGGCACATCTGCAATGCCCAGAGATATATATTAAGTATGTTGTCTCATACACACAAGCCCTTTCTGTTCTACAGAGACGCACTTGACAACCCACTTGTTGGTATAATCACATTGTTAATCTCCAAAGAATACCACAAGATTAATGGAAAAATGTTCCCTGCTATCACAGCAACAACAGGGAATTTCTATCTATCATAGCTTGAAAGAGGTGTAGCTGGTAGCACTCTGTTTCTAAATGAAGTATGAACATATGCAACAACAGCAGGAGAAGCTTTGGCTGGTATAAGCTGTGGAAACAGCATTTTATATACATCTTGATTAGTTATGGTCTCTGCTCACCTAAATAGTATCCAAGAAAACAGAACAATCCAAAAAACCACTGTTCTTCCAGAGGTCTTTTGCAGAACCTTTCATTTAGAATACGAAAATGGAAGTCCTACCTGCACAGAGTGTTTGGAGGACAAAGGAGGACCTTGTTTATGCAGGACATTCACGTCTGAGCAATCACCTTCATGAACTGTCTGAATAACATCTGTAGGAAGAAGAGGCAATTCCATGTGAGTCATCCAAGAGTTGTATCTCACCTAACAATCAATATTCAAAAGGCTTTCTTAAGAGCTCAATGCAGTTTAGAACCATCCAAAATTCTGAAAAAGAAATTAGTGTTTATGTGCTATTATCTGAAGAACAGAGATCTAGAAACAGCTTAAAACTCATATTTAAAATTTTGAGCCTAACGCAACACTGCAAAAAAAAAAAAATCTCCAAATTATTGCACTTCCTCACAGTAACTTATTGTTATTAAAAATGGTGTCAGTCTGAAGAGATCTCCTGTGTAGATACATCACTTCCAGGGCACAGTACAGAGTAAGTAGTAACGAATTTTAAGAATGATGAATTCTTCCACTGTGTGCATAATGCACGGAGAAGTAGTAAGAAGCAGTATGGCCCTGCTCTGACCTGGGTAAACTCATCTCACCTGCCAGTGGTACCACTAGAGCCTTGGGTGCAAGCGTCCCTTGTTCATGCACCTTGCCCAGCTCCCATGGCAGCCCGGCCTGCGAGCACAGCGGGATGCTCAGGGAGCAGCCCCTGCCCGTGAGCCAGCGCCACACGGGGCTGCATGGTCAGCGCTGCACGGGGCTGCATGGTCAACACTACATGGGTCTGGATTATCAGCGTTGCCACTCTGGATTGCCAGCACTCCAGCTCTGGCTTTGCAGTGAAGCAGCCAAGAACCAGTCAGTCAACACGGAACCACGTATCGAATCAACCTTGCCCACCCACACACCCACTTAATCAATTAGCTGGGGACTCATTCATCTGCTGCAGAAACAATTACTTCTGCATATTAAACTCAAGGGCTGTGCACTACATTATCTTGATCAGAAATTAATACTTTGGCATGCCAAGATTTGAAAATTTGCCCAAGAAACGGAGGCCACAGCTGCTGGTGCCTGGTAATGTGCTACATGATATTTCAGAAACCGTCTACTGTTCAGAGCTTATTACACCATATTCTCCAAAGCCAGCACAATATACAACCTGGACATTTTTAGCACTCACTGCTGTTGGCCTCTGAATACACTTTTATGTACTGCAATTATGGAATCTGTCATTTAAATGTGGAACTTATTTTTAAAATCTCCATGTGGGTAATGAATAGCACTATTTTATTTTGTGAATAATGTAACTAGATTAGAAGGTATTTTATGGCCTGTACTCCACATGCTCTGGATACAATTATAACAGATACTACGTCAGAGTATGTGTGTTTGCATCATTTACTTACACTGTCCTTAAATGTACAAAAGGGTAAGTATGAATCCCACGTGTGGGGAACTGCTAATATTACAATATACAAGAAATCTTAGTGAATATCCTTGTAATATATTATTCACCACACAGAGGGCTTGAAGAATCAGAGTTCCCATGGCTACAGTGCAGAACCAGGATACCCACAGTATAAGCAGTGAGTTAAACAACAAGCCCAACACAGCTGGCTGCCTCCTGTGTTAGCCCAGGAAATGGTTAACAGCACAGGCAGCTGGTCAGCGCAGCGTGACTCAGCCTGAGCGCTACATTTTCTACATGGATCTTCATGGACATCACACTTCACATGTGCCGTTTATCTCCCCGGCACTTCAGTGTCCCAGATTTCCAGACCTGACTCTCGCGCTGGGTCCCCAGTGCCTCTCTAGACCCTTAGGTCTCCTCTTGCTTCCTTGGTCGGTGGACAGAGATCATCTTGCAATGCACCTTTGTTTAGCAGCAGTAGAAATATTAATGAAGGTGAAAAACATGTTGAAGGCAGAGCAGAATGACACCTGCCTGTGCTGTCCAAAGACCCAGCATGAGCCAGAAGTACAGCTCTCGGAAATGTTCACACAACTTTGAAGCCCAAAGACCTGAAGCAGTTTTGGTATTCTTCTCTGGCAGTTTGAAAGCCTGACCAAATTTTGAACCTGTAACTTCATGGGCAAAAATATTCATGGCTTTAATTTTGCATCTGCAGTTTCGGCCTGTTGGACGTCTTAAAACTTTTCAATTGCATTAGTAGGCATGTGCATGTGTTATCACCCCTGCCACAAAACCGCTCACATACTACCCTTTTTCAATAGCTCGAGAGCTCTCAGCTGGATATTCATGTATAATTATTTTCACATAGTCATCCTCTTCTTGGGAGCATTCACATCGACCTGTCACTGACAATAATTGCTGCAAATTATTTTTGGCTGATATTTTACTTGTACAATGAGCAAACGCACCAAGAACATAAGTAAACTCAGTGAAAACCATTTTAAAGGCATTTTTCTCAGCTCTAGACCAAGCAGGAGTGATTTAACAATGTTTTGATGAGGGTGTGGGGGAGTCCCAGGAACTTGCACACAGAAATACAGGCTGCTCTTGCAGGGTTGGTTTCCATCTTCCCTGCAACTGAATTCTTAAAGCAGCTCTGAGAGCTCCAAGGAAAATGTTCCCAACTTCTCCTTCCACCCTTCCAGGCTCGTGGTTGTACTTCCTTGCCCATCATCACACTCAGTGACTAGCTGGGTTGTCCACCTCATGTCTGCCTTGTCAACTTTCCGATGCACCCACATTTTACTCATTGAGCACTGACAACAGAAAATGATTGTCCTCAGAAACTCTGCATAACCTCCCAAATCTGCAAATTCACCTAGGATTGAAGGCGCTGATGGAAGAGGTTTAGAGAAACCGCTCCATCTGATCACAGAGCTTTGCACATACCAAGCACATTAGGCAAAGCCAGACGTGATGTGGGTGGATTTCCAGACTTCCAAAGGCGGGGGAAAAGCCCCACATTTCACCGTGTAGCTGCCGGGACCTCCTCTTCCCCCACAACTGTTGGAGCCACCAGACTTGGTGAAGGACGAGCAGCCATCCACCTTCCCACTGAAGCCAAAGCAAATGCAGTCACTTAACCTTAACAGCTTGAAAAGAGGCTTTTAATTACTAGCTCTTCACTTAAATTAAAATAAAAAGCATCTGAAACACCCTCAAATTTTTATTTTGTAAAACAAAAAATGAAAAGGAACTAAAAGGCACATTAATCATCATTAAAGCTGAGGACTTGTAAGGCAGTTCCAGCTTGGCATGGCTTGCAACTGCTGCTTTACAAACCCACGAGAAATGAAATTTCCTGTGCAAATCACAGGCACTCCAAACGTGCCCTTCTGCTGCAGCGAACCGAGAAGGCAGCGGCACACAATGTATCTGCCTGGTTAATGGGTATTATCCCGACAGCAGGTCCCGTCAGCGCCGGCTTCTCCCTGCCTCTGCTCCCACCAGCCTTCAAAACAGAGACCTTCTTACTCCTCAGTGCCCACCCAAAACCCTGTTTAGAAATTCTTACAACTTACAGACACGAAACACAGTTTTGTTGTCATACCCAGCATTACACTCCTTTGGATCATTTCAATGACTAATAGCACCTATCATGACTTTTAAACTTGACAGATGTCAGCCTCGCGTCATATTGAGAAGATAATAATGTACAACTTATGCTGTAACTAAATAAATTGCTGTAAACAAGCAGCAGAAAGTCAGTGTCAGTAAACACAGCAGACAACAATTCTAAAACAAGCTCTGTGGTTTCCAAGCCGTCTGCATTTCGTTTTTATCTTTCAGAAGTACTAGCACAAAACAGACCTTTGCTAGTGTGTTCCATACATCCTCTTATGGATCATTAGAGTTCCCCCCCCCCCCCACCCCCCAAAAAAAGAAACCTTAAAAAATGTAATTCTGAATAGAATTGGCTGAATAATTTATAACAGTTACACTTGTCTGGGACTGTTGTCTGCAAGTAGATCATGATTATCTTAGCTTTATTCATTATTTAAAATTATTTGCCAAATGCCTCCTACAGATAGTTTGTGAGCTGCAGTTATCTGGGAGTTGCAAGTTGCCAATATTTCAAATTTATCTGCTGGGCATTCCCAGCTTGATGCTTGGTCAGAAGCACCCATGTAGTCGTTCGCTTCTGAAGCCCCGTTCACGTCTGCAGGTAACCCTCGTCCCGAGCCAGCGCAGCACAGAGCGGGCGCCGTGACCGGCCGCTGCCGCCCAGCTCCGCGCGCCGCAGGCACCGGCTGGGAACCCAGGCTCCCACCCGGAGCCTGGAGCCTCCTGCTCTGCGGACACGCGGAGAAAGAGCAAAGCGGCTCCTGCCTGGAGGAGCACGAGAGCAGGAACAGATGGCAGAGCGGCACAGAGACAGCCCGCCACCCTCCGCGTGCAAGGACAACTGCTTTGGGAACTCATTTTCTGAGCTGAAAAAAAATAAGAGGTGAACTGAAATGACTGAATCCCGTCTCCTCATGCATGAGGTGGAAAACTAAGTGCCTGAAATAGAAAGAAACTGTCAGCTGGAATGCCAGGATGAAATCCCTAGGAAAGAGACTTAGCCAACTTGGCAAAGCAGGTGCATTCCACATGTGGATCTTTCAAAGACTCTTTGTTTATACAGACAACGTCCCAATATTACAGCAGTTTACGTATTTGATGAGCCAGAATCCGGTAGCAGATGCTCCAGTATAAACTCATCCTCCACCACTGGAGTCACTGAAATTACTCTGGATTTACAACAGTGTAAGTGAGACCGAATGTTTCTGAATGAGACCTTTGCTCCTGATCTTTAAGAACCAGAATTTTTTAGACATATTTCTCAGAACTGCTGCAATTAAAAGTCTGATGAATCTTTCCAGCCATCCAGCTCCGACTCAATACCACGCCTGTTCAATGCAGCATCTCCAAAAGAAGTTTTCTTGTTACCAGAAGCCCCTGAAGCCAAGGGCTCGGAGGTATATTTTGACAGAGCTACAGGTAAGTGCAGCACTAAACAAGCCTCCCATTTGGCAATGTGCTAATGACTTCTAATTCTCCTGAACCAAAAGAGAATGGAAGGGAAGGAGGTTCAATGAGGGCCTGAAAAGCACCAGGACAGAAGAAAAGCAGTAGTAGAAAAAATAGATTTCTCAGGCAAAAAAGGCGGCCAAGATATCTTGACACAGTTCTGAGTATAGACTACAGTAGCATATATAGACCACTGACTTCGGCAGGATCAACTTATCCTTCAGATAAATAGCAAAACTGATGCACTTCATTACCTGGAGCAGGAAACTCTCCAAAATAAGTCCCATTATTTCTACCACTGCTACAGTTAGAAGAATCATCTCTTATACATCAATCCATGCTTTTTGTAACAAAAGATTTAAAGCACCAGTTTGATTATATTCATAAAACCTTTGGTAAAACCTAGAATGAGTTCTATTCCAAAGATAATATCACTTATATATTCTACTCCAAAAATATATCTGCTCATATATTTTCTTTATACTTTATTAAGTGTAGAATACAGAACATGCTGCGATCCACACCACTGCTCCAGCACCATTCGCCAGCTGTTGTTTGTGTATCTGCAACTCTGTACTCATATTAAAAAGTTTAAAATTGCAGTTTTTTCAGGCTGCTCAGCTGCTGCTGAGGGTCCAGTCGCGCCGCACCCTTGAGCGAGACACAGGCAAGCAGACAGTAACTGCAGATGTCACTGCCATAGCGCTACAAGGCAAGACACAGGCTCCTATCATTAGTATTACTCAATGCTCAAGTATTAACGTTATCTTAGAGAAGTGCTACCTCTATTACTGTCTCATTTAAAGCACTGTATCTTGCAAAGTCTTGGCTCTGTATCATCCCTTTCTCTTGTCCGCTCCATTAACACCATGAGGAAAGAAAACTGTGGCTAGCGGTAAGAAAATATTGTTCAACAATTAAGTTTTCTTTTAATAATTAAAAAAGAAAACATTCTTTTTTTTCTGGTATTAAGAGAAAATCCTGCATATTTTATGTTTACACTGGACACCTCCAGTCACTCTCATCCGTAATTCTATCATATGTCAGAGAAATGACTCACACTCTTGAAGGAACACGTGGCAGCAGATCCAAATTTGACAGGAGCTTAAGAAAGTTCTCATTTGGGATTAGCCTAGACACCATTCGCAAAAAATATAAATCATCTTGATAGATAATGTCTGGAAAGTGCATTTAGGAATATGCAAAGCAAATCACATTGGGCCAAATCCAGGCCTTTCACCCTGTTCACCACCTCTCATCTCGGCACCCGGGGTGGCTGCTCAGCTCCCTCGGCGCTGCCGCGCGGGCGCCGCTGCTGCTCGCTCTGCCAGGGAAGTGCTCAGTACCAATCTGCAGAGGACACCTCAAGAAACGCACGTGCTGTCATGACCTCAGCTGCGGGAATGCGCACTGCTAATTACCTGTGTAACCAGTCTAAAATGTAGCTACCGCAATTTGCCTGTCCAAATGGGATATTCCCAAGTATTTGCATCCTCACAGGTGTAGCACGGAGGGGACCAGGGCCTCTTGCAGAGAGAGGATGAAAAAAGGGGAAAAGGGTGTAAACTCACGCAAGAACATGTGGGGAAAGAAAGGGAAAGATCCTCTAGTGAAGTCACTAGAGCTGCAGTGATTTACACCCCCTGCAAAGCAGCTCCTTAAGCTACAAAAGCAGCCTGTCGGAGCGAGGCCTGGGCTGGGTTTGCCTCCGCACGCACGCAGCCCCAGGTGGGCAACCCGGCCCTTGCAAACGCACCAGCTCTTGCAGCTAAAACCAACATATGGAAAAAATACTATAAAACCACTATCTTGGTGATTTATGTGTCCTCAACTGTTATCAAGTGCAGAGGGACTTATCTTCAGGTGAAGTGTTCACAGCACTATCTCCAGGAAACATGGAGAAGTATGAAATATGTGTCACGCCTGCACACCAATATCCTAAACTCTGTCCCCCTTATAACAGATGACTGAAGGCAAGAAACAGTGGCTGAGGAAAATTAACGTTTCAAGAACAAATTAAAAAGGCACTTCCCTAAGCCGAGGAAATAGGAGCGGCTCCTTTCAGTTACGCCACAGCTGCAGACCTGCCTCTTGGCGGGAGCTACGGAGGGCCCTTCATTCGGGCTGCCATGAGCCACACGAGCCACCTTCCCGCTCGGCGTGCGCCCCTGCACTCGTTGGCAGCAGGCCGCACAGAAAGGATCTTCCCCAAATTAGACCCAAGCTGCTTGTCTGGTTTAGCTTGGTCTTTATTTATAGTCACGGAGTCCAGGAGCTTTCTGTACATGGAGCAGGACATAGTGACCTACTCTGGCTCAGTTGTGTAATAGTTTCAAAGCAGACTTAGTGTAAATTGACTCTAATCTGATTCTGAATTGTGACACATTATATTCCAAAAATAACCTGCATTTGTCTAACTGTGCACTTCATTGCATTTATACAACTGCAAATAAACCAAACAATGGTAAATCTATTACTTACTAATTTCTTAAACTTTCTGAAAAAAATGCCTCACCCTACACTCATTGAATTAATAAAAATTAACTAATACACCCAATATACCAGGCAATTCTTGATGACTCTGCTCCCAAATGCAAATAGTATATTCACAGAGAGTAATTTCAAAAAAAAAAAATCTGTGTTTAAGACATTTTCTTAAAATATGTACAGTCCATTTCAGAAGCAAGGGAAACCTGCACACACACCCAGACACACCAGAGCCCTCTTCCCCCTGCAGTATTTGAGCCCACAGCAACTTTCTCCCAGTGCTCGAGTGTGCAGCCTCGTGCCGTGGGCATCTTGACTGCCCATTTCAACTGTGCTCATGGAAAGGGAACACAGAAGAGACATAATCATGGCTCCCAAAATTAATTTGCAAACCTGAATTAGTATTCACAGATACTTTTAAAACATTTGCTTAACTTTTGCTGACAAGTAGCAGCTGCATGAAAATAGAGAGACATTTTTGGAAGGCTCTTTAGTAACTTTGAGCGGTAACTCCCTGCCAAGCAACCGAGAGAAAAAGGCCTTAGTGTCAATGGAAAACGGACCCATCACATTTTCTCTTTATATCACCACTAACTAACTAATCAGCCAAACTTAATATGCATGTTATTCAAATTTGGCCTTTCTAAAATGCCATAGTTTGTGCTCAGAGTGATTTCTTACATGGTAATAGGTGTATTAATTTATAGCAATTATTAGCTTGGTAGAAGAGGCTCCAGTCCTGCAGAGGGGACCTGCATGAGCAGATCATTTGCAGACAGTTGCCTGCTGTAGTCCTGCACAGATCAGATTGTGCAGCGGGTAACTAACCCTCATTCTTCTTCACTATCAGAGAGCAACACACCGACGGGTTTGGGCTCTGTGTGAAAGCAGCGAGTGTGATGCCTTTAAGTGCAGCTATTCGGGTCCTCACTAACAGTTCTTGCATTATGCAGGTTATAAAGTGTTTATGGGTTATTAGAAGCCACCTTCTGAGGTACTTCTCCATTCCTTTACATACCAAGTCAGTCTTTCTCTGTGTATTCAGCAGCACAGAATCTCCTACTTACACGGAGTAGCTGGAACATCTCATTTTGAAGTCTAAGGGCAGTAACAGTCTTCCTCTTGACTGCTATCTCTTCCTAAAGAACTAATTGTTTCTCCAAAATCGTGTTTGTCTACCTGCCTTTTGCAAATAAGCAGCAAATCTTGCTGCACAAAGCTCAGCGTGGGGATGGTGCTGGTTTTCTCTGCAGACTTGCAGGCATTAGCAGCAAAACATGGCACCATTTGGAGGTGTATTCTCCCCCAGACCTTTTAGCAGATTCGTTCTGAGAAAATTTCTTCTCTGGACACCAACGTATGTTATCACATGGAGACACAGCATTTGAGCACACTGTGATAGCCACAAATTGCTCTCCAAAACAGACTTCATCACAGGCCTTCCAACACCTCACAGTCCCTTCCTGTCCCGATACTGCTATCGGGGCAGGGCTGGCTTGTTTAGCCTTTTTAAGTAGAAGTTTATAGGATAACACACACGGGGGGCAGTTCTTATGCTCACTCCTGTCTTTAAGGAAACTCAAAGAGGGGGGTTAATTATTGCCACAATCTTATTTTTGTGGGCCAAAACTTTAAAACAAAATTTAATATTACTGCATCAGTTGCATTCACATAGATGTGTTTTAATAGGTACCATTTTTTTTCTTCAGAAATAATCCTTTTAAAGTCATTTATGTTTGTAAATAGACATTATTTTTGGCAGGATAAATGCACTGCAGAGGAAAGGCTCTATTGTCTGCTGCTGTATTTGGGAGCGAATAAGGGGCATTAGGAATGAATTGCTCCAACTTCAGAAGAGATTAAATTACATATATTTGGCATGAAGGGAAATAAAAGTGAGTAGTGCATATTTCTCATAAGATTTAAATACATATATAAATTAGATCTTCCTATTCAGAGTACCTTTGCTCTGAATAAATATTTTCATTTTTTCACTTGTAATACAAACTAACTGAACCCAACTGGACGTGTATTAATGAGCTTAAAATAGTTCATCTTGATATTGATTTTCCTTTTCACCTACCAGCAGCATCTAGCATTTTTAATTAAGAGCTGAAGAGAGATACACACATAATCAATCCCAAAAATATATCTTCAAAGATTTCTCAAATTATAGAGGAGCAACACTACAATAAATCAAATGAAGAGCGGGGGAAACTTTCCCTTTGTGTGTGAATCCTCAACAATAATTTTGTCTTGGTACCATCTCCGGTTCCAGTGTGATTAAGCAGCAACTAGGTGCCCAAAGGCCGTAACCCCATTGTGGGAGCACGGGGGAACCCTCTGCGGTCAGCGAGGGCCGTTTGCCACTGCACACACTGCCCAAAAAAACAACCAGACAAGCAAAATACCCCACAATAAATCTCAGATCCCACCAAAACAAATAAGAGGACCAAAGGCTGCAGGATTGTAGAGGTGGCTGAGATGCCGGGATGAGGCTTTGCAGGAGCATCATTACTGATAGTGTCTGAAATAGGAGCTACTAAAGGTCAAGTTTTAAGGCTGTCTAGAAAGGGACCCCCTACTGAGCACTTACAACTCTATCAGAATCAGTTTTATGGTACAGCTGGTTGGGGGGTTTCTGCAGTAAGTCTAGAGCTCGATGATAAAACGACGGATCTGAGATTAGCAACACATCCATCTCAAGCCTCCTGTCATATTATGACTCTAAAATATTGTGATGCCCTTAAGGGTTATCCTTGACTAAAATACAGTTTAATTTCACCACTAAAATTCAGGAGAGAAAAAGCAATCTGTTCGCTTTTCAGTGTAAGGGCTGAATGTCCTGGGCTTACACTCGAGCTTCCTTGAAGCTAAGGAATCAGTACCTCTACAGAAACCAGAAAGGTCTCAATACCCCAGACATTTCAAAACTTACCTCTAATGATGCCACCAGGCACTTTCTTAACAGAAGCCCACATGTAGCCAGCAATCAATTCCATAAATATTTTGCATACAGCATTTTCTCTAGTCTTGCTAATGATAGCTGGATTGTAAGTATCTTTGGGACCCAGGCTACCTCCCGTCTCATAGTTTTACATGTCCTTCAGGAAAACCATGGCAGGAGCTTCTGCTTGATTGGATCCCAGGGTACTGCTACAACTCAAACACTTATTAAAGAAATGCACCTGAAATCAGTAAGAACACTTCACGTTCCATATCCAACCTCACTCATCTTGGAGTCTTCAGGAATGAGCCTCAACTTTCTTACTCCAAATAGTGTTACACCATTTAAAAAAACGAGAGAGAGAGAGAGAGAGAGAGAGAGAGAGAGAGAGAGAGATTGACAGCAGAACACGACATATAAAAACAACCTCCACATCCAAGGGAAATCCCTTCATTTTAATTGCCAAGACATCCTGAATCTCCAGCCTACAGCAGACTGTACCATTCCCAATAGGGTTTGGTGTCTGAACCAGCAGGGCTGCAGGGCCTTCACCCAGACCAGCCCCCCAAACCCTCGCTTTGTCCTCATTTAAAACTCCCTATTTCCTCCTTCAGGAAGGACTTGTCTTTCTCAATACCCACCCCCATAACAAGGGTATTTATATTGCAATTGCTCACTAACTAGCCCAAATAATTCACCAGCTCTTGAAAATCAGGTCAGGTGGAGAGAGAAATACAGAGTGACAAGCCCTTTCCCTAAAATACTATACAGCAAGTGACCGGATCCCAAAAGATTCACTGGGAAGGCTTCATCAAGGCACAGCGGTTTGGGAAATGGGTGCCCAGGGAACTCTACAGGCAGGACCTTCTGCTGTTGGCCAGCTGCAAAACTCCAGCATTTGCTGGAAGCCAAGTTCAGTAACCTGGGACAACTCTACCACCCCCTCTGCCTTCACCAAGCATTTTCCCCGCAGGGCAGGGGGACATGGGAACCAGCTGCCATTCTCTGGGTAGATTTCAACTGTCATTTGCAGGAGAGCAAAATAATTTGTGCCACACACATTTTTTTTCAAGCTTCATAAGCGCTACCGGCTCACTGTAGCATTAGTCATATCCTTACAGTCCAGCAATGCTATAATCACTGCTTTATTATGCAAACACTATCACTCATGCTTAAACTTTAACTAACTCCTTCCTCAATGCACTCAGCCTGTTAGAAATCTTGCTTGACAGCTCTTTGATATCTACACAGTATATGTTTAAGCCCTCAGCAACAAAAGTCAAGCATATACAATCTCTCCTGATGTTGAATCTTATTCAAGAGAAGGGTTGAGTTTAGACTCCAATTATTTATGAACTCATAAGTTTCCCAAGCTAATCAAATAATTTCAGCTAAATAGTAGAAGAGTTTTCATCACATAGCACAGTGCAATGCTTTATTTTCCCTCTTGACAATCTGCTGCCATAAGGGGGGACAAATTGCTGTGCATGTGCCGTGTAGTTTTAACACTGACAATGGACAGCCCCAAGACAAACTGCAATCTTCCAGACACATTACACCATGCAGAAAGCAAGCAGTGACAAAAGTCAGGCCAGGAATGCCTGACTACTTGGAAGTAGTCTGAAATAAATATGAAAAGGTAGACTACCCTGGGAGATTAGGCTACCCTGGGAGATCAGTTTCTGTACAGGGAGCTCTTCTGAAACAGCTAGCATAGATAATAACGTATTGTGCAATGCTTAATGTTGTTCCCCAAGAAATGTACACACATAATTACTTGGAGGAAAACATAGCTAGTCACATATATACAACATTACCACTTATTATAGGAATCACAAACCACACCCCTTAAAATTATGAGAACAAACTAGAAATTTCCAGTTTAATCTTGCCTCTAATTCTGCATTTGCCATTGGTTGGGTTTGTCACAGGCATCTCAGTTTCCACACTTTCAGCTGGACATCGACCACATTCTCCTCTCCAGTTATCTCCATGTTCCTGACCTTCACCCTGACCAGCAATCACAACCACATTCAGGTTTCCAACTCACTACTATGCTCAGCTGTTCTGGCTATTAAATACAATTGATGCCACCACCTGGCCATAGCCATTCGCCTTGCTCTTGTTCCCCTATTTACAAGATTCAGATACAAATTAATGAATTATTTAAAAGATATACAACTGATGTGGTTTTGTTGCATGGTTCTCTATTATTTTTGTATAAGCGGTGGTCATATTTTCAAACATTTCTAGTCAGTCATAAATCTGTTTACTAAAGCAAAAGCTGAGATTTTTATTTAAAGGGCTGAGCTTTCATAAACATTAAGGATATCAGCATTCCTGATAAGAAGTGCAAAGCCTGGTAGTACTGCAAAGCCAAAGGGAGAAGAATTCGGCCTAACTCTAACAACACACAAACAGCTTTCACGTTAATACAATTGATCTTCTGTTTTTTTTTTACCGTGAATTTTCCAAGACTGCTTATCTGTTAGTTCACAGAAGTGTTACCCTGAGCATGACAATTCAGAGCATCAACAATGCATGGAAATATTTTTTTCTTTTTATAAGATATTTTTCCACCTAGTTGAGGTCAATAGAAGAAACACTTTCATAGTGTGAGAAGGTCGAACACTTTCCTTGATAAAGCATTAAATATTTTTAGGGAATGAATAAGTATGGGTAATTACAACCTCACTTGCAAGTTTAAAGAGCTGGGCTTGCAGAAAAACCTCTCTGCTGCTCTTCCACACCCCCTGTAGTCAGTGAAGAGCCCCTCAGTTCCACGACATTGTGAAGATGACACCCGTGTCAATGTCACAGCTCTTCTCGCTGATGTATCTAGCAGAGCTACGCAGGCTGAGTGAGATTTGCGAAGGACTCGACACCTGCACGCTCGAGACCCACCTCGGGTGAGCCCAGATGTGTTGCTGAGGTCAGAGGGTGCAAGAGCCTTGACAGATAAGCGCGGGTAGATGTAAGAGCAGAGATTTGAAACTTCCCTGTTTCTGGACTTGGACCTCGTCCTTGTGCCAGAGGTGAGTGTCAGCCTAATGAGACACAAATTCCATGTTAGCTGCCACAGTTCCCTGTCCAGGATGGAGCCAGGTGGGTTGGGCAATGGGAGGGACAGGTTTTTAAACCACTGCAGCTCATCCAGCAGAGCTATTAACTGCATCCCTAACCCACCTCTGGGGCTGACCCTGTCATTTGAGTTCATATTGGTAAATGCAGAAAATGGAATCCGTGAATGTAACTTATCCCTGGCATTTCATTTTATACAATGTAATTAAATTGCAAAGAACTGTGTTTTTCCTAATTTCAGGATGTTTTAACTATGATTTCTTGTTTCGTATTATGAAAGTTCAATTATATCAAAATCTCATTCCCCACCAGAAATACTGTATTCAGTTTCCTCTGTGGAATTCTTCACATATATTTAATGCCAGTGTTATTGGGCTGCACTATGAAGTTATTCCATTACAAAAATTCCAGTTGGGAAAGCAAAAAAGCTAAAAGTGGGATATAAAGCCTAAAAGCAAGGATTTGAGTTACATGTTGGCATCCTGCTTCATAGTAAGATTCTATTTATAAATGCTGTGTTATGTTCACCAGGGGAATATTGGCAACTCATTTGCAAATTAAAGTCTGAGTCAGAACACTCTTGTTCAAGTCAAAAAAAAAAAAAAGGAGACAAAAACAATGACTTGTAGGCAGAGTGAAATGGCTTGATTTGTGTCTCCAGGGAACATGTTACTTCTCTAGCTTCTCTTTCTCAAATTTGGCACATCAGGCCTTTAACCTGGGGCTGACGGATGCCTTGGAGCAGGTGGTGGGCGCTTTCCCGGCCCGGCGCTCCGCGCTGCGCTGAGGGCAGAGCCGCCGCTCCGCTGGCTGCGGCCTTGTGCCCGGCCCCGCGCCCGGCCCTGCCACCCGGCCCCGCGCGGGCAGCGCCCTCCTGCCCTCCCAAAACGAAGCGTGTCCTGAGCCAGCACTGGAGCGGGAGCAGCAGGCCGAGCTGCGATCCTGCAGAATGGGAAGGGCCTTCTGGAAAGCGGGCTCCGCTTCCAGGCAAGGTGCTGAGGGAAGCACAGAACATCTGGGCAGGGATCAGCGGGATACCCCGGCTCTGTCCTAAGCATCACTTCTGTCTCTAAGGTATTTTTATAACTAGCAGGAGAGCTTCTCTCTGCTGCGTGATAAATCCTCCTCTCCAAGATGGCTGGAAGGCGTGGGGACCATGAGTTTGGAATGGGTTGATATCCCCAGCTCCTGCACCAGCTTTTCTTGCCCGAGATCATCCACTGAAAGTGCAGGCACATGCATGTGACAGTGGAGACACCCCGGGATATCAGTTTGTTTACTAAGACTTAATATAATATAATATGAAAGCTCATTTCTCAGCTAAGAAGATATGTGGGAATATTTTCCTAAACTGTTATTGAAGGACTTTAAACTTATGCCTAACCCTTCTTGCCAGGAGCAAACCAGGGAGCAGGAAGGAACCACTTTAGTGCAACAACACAAGACATTTTTACCACGTGGGTTTTCCTGTTGCTTTTTCATTTGTTGCTATTTTCATTTTGAATTAAACCAGAACCACTGTTTCTAGTAATTGTCTTATAATCTGTCAAAGAAGATCTGCTAGTGCCCTGCAAAATGTATCCTTAGCTAAAGAAATAATGAATATGTCAACCGAACCTGTCTCTCTCTCTCTTAATGCTTTTATTATCCTTCTCTGCATAGTTTGCCACTAACTCACTTTCAATAAGAGATGATACAGTATGTACTAAAAATAACAGGAAATAAACCAATTGTAACTTACAGATGTGCTTTTTGGCTAAGAAGACTGGCTATTTCCCGCATTATTGATTAAAGCAAACCATCAATGCACACTGAATCTACATTGCCCATGCAGCCCCTCAAAACTAATGACTTCAATTATTCAATACATCATAAGCAGATGTGACAATTGCTTACTCAAATATTGATCCTAAAGAACACAGGAGTGACACTGCTTGAATTTATGGAGCACTAAACTATGCCCTTCCAACAGCAGATGCATCTTGCCATCACTGATACAGTTTGGTTTGCCAGTCTTGGCCAATAATGGGGTGAACTCCACTCTTCTGAGTACTGCTTTGTAGCAACTCTAAAAGAAGCTTGTCTAGGACCTATAGCTAATGCGGTCAACATATTTGTCTACCAAATAATTAAACTGTCAGACAAAGTCCACAAAATTGTGCAATATTCTTAATTGGCTGATAATTGCTTATTAATTATAAAAAGTTCACATATTTGCACATCATTAGAAAGGTCTATAAAATCCTCTGATGATATGATTTAATGATCCAACTGATAAAAAGAATATATGCTAGTTTATAACATTTTACAAGGCACTGAAAGGTGAAGAATTTGTGACTATTTTTAACTACACTTACTTTTTTGTTCTCTCTATCCCTTGTCTGTTTTCAGAGTGTGAAGAGAGGTGTGAATAAAGTGACCTAAGCCGTATGTCTTCTATTATTTTAAACAGACCACTGCATTTTTAATATTCTTTTTTTTCTCTGTATTTTCATGCTGCAATGCATTATACAGAAAAATATGTTGAAGAAAGAGAAGTGATCTAATACAATGATGCTACTGGGTAACACTTCCAGGTATTTTAGATACAATTGCCTAACCTTACGTGTGTCTGCATATATGCGTATACACACTCAGTCACATGTATATTCTTACAGTATATGCATGAAAATACCAATACTTACTGATTAGCTCTATTCATTCCATATTTACAGAATAACCTGGATAATTGCCTTACTCTCTAATGTTCTAAAAGTTGCTAACCAGCAATTAAACTTAAAGGTAAAGCTTCACACACACAACCAATGCACACTGGGGTTTGGATCCGTACGATCCTTCGCTTGATACATAGCCGAGGGAATTGACCCATGCCTGCACGTGTCTCATTAAGGCTGCCCAGATATGTCATTTCCAATTTTTCATGTTGACCCCTCTATCTCCTTTGCTTAGCCAAAGTGTTCAGTCAACTCCATCCTGCCACAAAAATTCTAGGCATACAGCTGATCCTGAGCTCTTCCCTTGACCCTTGGTAACGCTTAAAATATGAGATGTTAAGAAATGCTTAAATAACTAGGATATATCTGCTACTTTAAGATGACAATCAATGTCTTTAAGTAAATAGATTTTCTTATATGGATATGTGTGTGTTAGAAATACATCTTTATTTGAAAAATGTGCAATAACTGTGGGGTATTCCCTAATTTATACCCATCAGTTAAAGGACAATCCTTAACTCAGCAGCTCCGCTCCACGGGGCGCTGTGCCCTGCGGAGCTGCATCCACGGAGCGGGATCCACGCACTGCCCTGCGGAGCGGGATCCACGCGCTGCCTGCCGGCACTGAGGAGACGCTGAGGACTCCCACGTGCCCCATGGAGCCACTGCTGCTTACTCAACTTTGCAGTGAATGCAGCAGTTCTAGAGAGTTCCTGTAAAGGAAACATGTCTCTTAACCTGTCAGACTGAGTTTATTCCAAATTCAGTGTAAAGGGCAAGAGGAGCTACCCTTTACCTGCCATAGCGGGCAAGGCTGGAGCTGCTCGCTTGAACACAGTCACTGACATTGGGTCTGTACTCGGTCTGAATACACCGAAGAGCAGGGTGACCTACCTGTCACTGTTGCACTTCCTACACACAATGGAGCACATGCTGTGAGACTGGGACTCTTGCAAATATTGCAAGAGCTCAAAAGCTGCTTCAGGGGACTTACAGATAAATGCAGTTTTTCATTTAACACTATTCTATCTGTAAACTACAATGCATGCCCAAATTCTGTTCTCATTTGTCCTTGCAATGTCTACAGTCCAAGAACAGTGTTACAGATTATGATAATCCCCTTTTAAATTAATCAGATATAGCCTGCTAGGCCGACTCATTAAAGAGCTTTATAGCACGGGGACATCCTTCCATTTGAACACAATCAAACCTAAAACACAACACAACAAATTGCTGTAGGACGGGAAAGGTATTAAGGTTCACACCTTAAGGTGTGACAGTGATTCAGTAGCCTGTTGGACCAGTCACATTGTCTCTGGGGAGGACCTGAGCTCGTGCCACCACTCACACCATGTAGGTTTGCAAGTCCTCACTGCAGATACAACCTCCTTTTTGCACATACCTGGATGGTTCTTCAAGTGTAAAATGAACCACTTGATTGGGGTTCATTTTCTTCCTAAAATGACTGAACAACAAACACCTGGGCCCCAAATCATAGTTATCTAATACCAAAATTACTTGTATGCGAAAGCTCTGACCAGTTGGGTACAAATGCACGTACAAGAGGTGCCACTAAGGTCAACGAGACTGCAATAAATTTTCCCTCTGGTTTCTACAAGATTAATTCAAGACTATCCAGAAGCTCCCTGCTTCTACTCAAGCTGAAATTTAGAAAAAAGTAGAAAATTCTTTCGTTCATTACAGCCCTCATATACTGCCACAGAACTGCACACAGGTCATAAAACCCTATGACGGCCTAGGAGAAAACTCCACCAGCAAAACCAGCGCACACCACCCTTGGGCTGTAAAATATACAGGATCTCCCTCAAAGTTCGGAATAGGAGGCAGAGAGTGGGAGGAGAAGCTACTCCTCCAAAAACACACTGCACAATTCACTGAACTGCTTTATTCACATTGCAATAGTCATCACAGTATCTAGAGCCCATATATTGCTCTTGAAAATAACGCAAGCGCTAACAACAGATTTATCCACCAGTTCCAACTTTTTCTGCAGGGCTCTCCATGCCTGTATCAGAAACAACTGGAAGGAGTGTTTCACACCCCACAGGCCCAGAGGATTCTTCAGGGATTTCTAAGGAAAACTGGAAGCTTTAGTGAAGATACTCTCAAGCCTGTGAGGATGAAGAGCTCCTTCCCTGCCAGCAAACGCCTCTCCCGTGGGTATCTGCTCCCGTTTGCAAGGGAGGTTTGCTTCAGAGAGCATGAGATTATCAAAAACAAAAACAAAAAAGCCTCCTACAGCTGCCATTGCATCTGCAACAAGGCAGTTTTCTCAAGCAGAGCTAGATGAGCTGGGCTGTGCTGCCACAGTATTCTGCCTGAAGAACACAGAGCTCAAAGCCATTTAGTTTGGTTCTGGTGCTAAATGTCTCCGTGGCTGGATTGCTACTGGAGTGACTAGTTTAAAATTAGTTCAAGTATTTTGCCTAATGAGATTTAAACAGAGCAGTACTAACCTAACTCAACAGAATTCTCAAGTAAAACCTGTATTATGTCACAGTTGAAATTTTTGTCTTCTGCCACGCTGCAGTTACGTTCTGCAATGTTGCTTCCCATTTAAGAGCCTTCGAGAGAGAGGAAGTCACAGTTGTGGCAAATGAAGCTTTGGGAGATGAGAACACATATCATGGAGAAGTACTGAACGGTTATTTTACTGCTATCTTGATCTAGTTTCCCTCTCTCGTGTTGCAACACACGTAGATGCACCTCTGGTTAAAGAACGTGAAGTTAAGACAGTTTTTGCCTCACAGAAGAAATGCTGCAAACCCCTGCACACATTTCAGGAAAAAAAATTCTTTGTATCTCTTTCTATATGGCTTGATATTTGTGATCAGGAAAATCTGGCTATATCATAGACTTCCACTGAAAATCTTGTTGGTCCATGGCTTGTAGGCAATGGCACACACAATTTCCCCCTTAACGATTTCTTCCACTAATTATAAGTGATATGAAGATCACAGCACTTAGCCATAGGATCAACTCTCTCAGCAAAGAGAGAGTTGCACACTCAAGTATTTATGCTGGTTAATAAGAAGCCAGGTCCAGATCTGCCAGCAAGCAGCTGTACACAGCTCTTAGCACTGGGTGGTACCTCAACAAAGGAGAAAATCCCAGACAAAAAAAATCATCAGCAATAAATTCTCAGTTCTGGATTCTCTTTGATGACAAAGCATCTTTAAATTTATGTTATTGTAAAAGAATATTGAGAGGGGCATAAATATAACACGATACATTTATTCCACCACAGTTCCTTACCTGCCAGCATAGTGCAAAGGTGACTGGGCAGTCACATCTGTTCCTCTATAACATTATGTTATGTTCCATATTAAAATAATGTTTAAACATAATGTAACAGAATTGCCCTGAACTTCTAATTTGCAGCCTATTGTCCTTGTCCTCCAACAGCAACAATAACAAAGCGCTGTCAGCATCCTACTCCTAGATACAATGTAATCGTGTTATACAAGTGAAGAAGTCAATGACAGTCTGACTCTCAACCTGTACTTACTCAGGAGTTGACTTCTGTTGCCTGACAGTACGAATAGGGATCACTCGGATGAGTCAACACCGTGCTATGCACGGAATGTGAACTATACAGCAGGAACACACTAGTGTCTACTGCCTGCATGTTTTTATCTCCATGATAAAAATAAATTTCTTTCTGAGCCAAAACAGCCTTGACGCACATTTAGAAGCAGATTTTCCGCTGGCATTCATGAGCGTAGGTACACGGATCCCCCCGGCGGACTCCCCAATGCCACAATTCCAGCGGTCCTGGAATCTCTCTACCAGCGACAGCTGGAGTTCCTCACAGAGCATGCCAGGAGAAAATGGGAAGCTTGGGAAAGCAGGCATCTTTCTAATGAATGACTCCTTTGCAAAGCAAACTCCACAAAGGCTGGTTTATCTTTATAGTTTATCATCACAGAACTATACATCTCTTGGTTTCTCTGTCAATGTGCAGAATTTTCTACATTTCATGAATGAACCCATGTAGTATTTCTACACAAGCCATCACTCATTTATGGATTTTAAAAGGTTAGACAACTTTCTGAAGCAGTTTTCAACATCTTAGTCTTTGCTATAGCAAATGAATAACGTCATTTTAAGTGACTAAAATTTATTTTCCTAATAAGCAGGACGGATTTTATTTTATCAGTTACTTAAAAACTTAGCAGCCCTAGTTATGAAAGCAAAACCGGTCCCTCTTAAAAAGAATTTGCAGTTTTATTACATAAGACACAACTGGAAAGTTTCAGCTCTAATACATAGATGAAAAATAAAATTATAATAGCTTATCCAAGAACAGAGTCAGCACATCAGCAGGTAGAGTTCTTTCCTACAGAAACATGGAGAGGAGTGACATTCATGTCTAGGTATTTACAAGAAGCTCTGTCCATGCCTGAGGGACACCTTAGGAACAAGCACACAAACCCTTGCTTGAAAGCTGAAGTAGAGGGATCACAGCAGGATCACAGCACACAGGAGTCTATCTTAAATTAAAGGTGAATCCAGGATGATATTACTGAATTTATATTTGCAGATAAAAAATGCACCAAAAGAAAAGAGCACTGAGAGAAGAGACATGGGGTGGGGCAGAACCTTTGCAGAATCCCACAATAAGTTGAAGCAAAATGGGGACATGAGAAAGATTTAGAGAGGCTTGAGTCATGGGGAAAAAAAAAAACAGAAATTGCAAGGTCTTCTAATCTGACAAAGATGACTGAATGGCAGAGGTATTCTGAGGTGTGGGTTATAAACAGAAATCCAAAAAGAGGTCATTATAAGATTTTGGTGAGTTACTGGTTTCAGCTGAATGCCAGGACAGAAGTTAAACCAAAAAAAAATGGAAGCGAATAGCCCTAGGCAGAGATTGCACACACCGCCTGCAGAGAGCTTTACAGCTTTACATCACAGGGAGGAAAAGAGCAATGGCTGAGCAGCCCAGGTGGAGGGACTATGGAAAAAGATGAGTAAATATGGGGAGGAAAAAGAGCTAGTACTCAGGGGGAAGGTGCTGATCCCTCTTTTCTCTGACAAACTGCTGTGATCTGAAGAGAGATGCTACGAAGAAATGTCACTCTGAGCAAGTCACTGCCAAGTGTGGAAGACTCTGAACATCAGCATACTGGTCTGAACCAAATGTAGCCAAAGTTGTGGTGGATTAGTTAAATCTTTCTTACTAGATTAGCCTGACAGAGCTTCCCAGGAGCATTTTTAGGCAGGCAGGGTTAATCCGTCTCATTCAGAACCAGTGAGGGACATTTCAATCAGCTCCACAAGCACAACCCCTCTCTCCCCAGCAGCAGTGAGCGGCAAGTCTCCCGTTTGCTCTCTTGCCAGGAGACAGCCAAGAGCTTCAGCTACAGCTTCAGCCCTGTGGTGGGTTCACTCGGTTGCTGAAAGGAGTGTGACAAGTCCCTTACTCCAGCGCTGGCCTCTTGATTTAGTTCTGACAGGGAGAAGAAGGCCCTACCACATACAAGCACCACCTCGCGTGAGACCTGGGCTTCACGTGTGGGTCTCATTCCAGGTCTCCATCACACAACTGGGATTTTACTACACATCAGGATTCTCAGTCTCATTCATTCTGACTTCTTATTGCTCCAGACATTGAAGTAATGTTAAGTAATACTAGTTCTACTTACACAACCTCTAATGCAATTCAGTTCCACTGTATATTATGTGTCATTTGATACTGCAATTTTGCAGCCTCTCTGGACTAAATCTGACCTTAACTGGTTTAGTACTGCCGGCTCTGAACCAAACCAAAATATTGACTTTGAGGTTGAATATGTGGTTGAGAGAGAATATTTTTTTCCCCTAATTGAGGCTAGAATTATATTGACAGTGATACTCAGTTTTAAGGTCATCCTAAATGGTAGAATTGAGATGGAGATTTTCTTCATTCATTGTGATGCATCAGATGGAGATGGAAAAATTCCTGAAATGTTTTGGCTTTGGCACTGTATCTAGTTTGTCCTCAGATGAGCCTGCATGCCTAGCTGCATGCACTGCTATTGAGACTAATATTATACTTGCCTTCAAGATGGTCTGCAGTAACAGTAGTTAAGACCTAGTTAACACAGCAGATTATACAAACTGAGCTATACGAATGCAAGCTGAGAGGACAGGCATCTGCACCAACACTGTGATATTTGCCGTGACAAACAGCAGAGTTTCTCAAGCAATGTAGCCATGCCCATGTATTTCTGGCTGCTACAGGAAAACCTGCTCTGTGTCACCGTCCTTCTCCATGGCTCTGTCTATTTGGATAACACTGTGCAAACAAAGCAAACATTTGTTTGATAACATCAGGACATCACCTTCAATTCATATATTCAGAGTGGTGCTCATTACAGCTCATACCAACTTATTAAATCAGACTCTACATAAAAGAATCCACAGTTGGCTTCAGTTGTCCTGAATCAGACACTACAACTTCTGGATTATTTTACTAACCACAGTCCACTAAATCAATAATATCTGGATCAAAACCATCTCTCTTTCAGCTCTGTAATTACAGAATAAGATTCCTCACTGTATTGTTATTGTGGATTAAATTGATTCCACATATTTCTACAGAATGGTATTTTCAAAGCTCCCATCTGTTCCTTTCTTTGCCATCTTGTCCTGTCAGCTAAATTGTCAACCTTTCAGTCCTTTCTTGGGCAAATTCAGAAAATTTGGGCTCCTCAATTCAAATGTGTAACCAAGGCTGACATTTTCTATTGTGACTTAAATGACCACAGCACATCAGTAGTGCAAGAATGTACAGCAGAGATTTTGGTACAGGAGGAAATGGGATGAGAAGGTAACACACCTCTTCCAATCCAGAATTAAGTGCATTTGTTCCTATTCAGAGGAAGGAGGAAAAAAATCCAACACTTTAAGAGGAAAAATAAAAAACAAAAGGAAACAAAAAAAGGATGACTGCATATGTTGATGATGCCCCAGGATATTTTAACTTTCTAGCCAAGATATGCTGGGGTTTGTGAAGCTATTGTGTTTAGTCTTGTTGTTCAATAAAAAATAATTAGTTGCCATGGTAACTGCCACATTATGTCATGCTTATGTTGTTTCTGGGACAGAGAGCACCTTCTTCAAGAAAAAGCCATCACTTTGTGGCAAAATGCTTTTGCTCTTTGTCATAGCTACGAGAAGCAGTTTCACTTTATTTTAAACTTCTTGCATGCAGATGGCACAAAACAGCCAGTCCAGGCTCTTTTCCCTTTCTCCCCAGCAGGATAAGCCATTTGGATCCGCACTAAGAAATTCAGCAATGGCCATCATAACAAGCAGATTTTATCATCTTCTCTTTCCATAAGTCAGTGGTATTTATTTAAACATAGGTAGCATAGACAAAAAAAAAAAAAATCCATTTTCCACTCCCAGCAGCCTTCCTCTCTGTGCAGCCTTTTCTTACATTTAATGCAACCGCAGCAGGTTTGATGGAAGGTAAGGTTTTGCCGTTGCTTTTCATAAGGTCTTCTTTACAAACCTAGCTATGAGATAACTAGTCAAGGCGTTCTTTCCAAGAGATAACTTGGTCCAATCCAATTTTACATCCTGTTTTAACAAACAAGCCAAGAGATGTTTATCATTTTACCATTAAAGCCAAGGGGGAAAAAGAAAAAAAAAAAAAAAAAAAAGGAAAAATAAGAAGTATTTGAGGGCTCCTTTATAACACAAATTTCCCTTGCAGGAGGCCTTTGTCCCGCTGGCTGCAGCGCACTTGCCAGGAGCAGGAGGGCAGCGGGCCGGCGGCCTGCGGATGCGGCTCCCTTCCCTCAGGCAGTTGGATCCGTGTGGAAGCGCAGCTGGAGCAGCCCCAGTGGGTGGGCGCAGGGCTTTACTCTGCTCCTCAGGACCAGGCGCATCTTCAGGCTGAGACTAATGGTCACTGATAACTTGCGCTGAGGCACAAAGCAAAAGTAAAACGTGATTATTTCACAGAAGCAAGAAGAAAAAGCCAAAAGGAGGCAGAGCGGAGCAGAGCCCAGGGCCAGGGCCCAGCTGCGCTCACCGCTCCGCAGTGAACCCTTGGGGACAGAAGCCACTGTGGCCTCTCTACAGTCCTTGGCTTAAGGACACATGTGCCCTATGGCAAGCACTGCCCTGCATCTCCATTTTAGAGGCTTAGAGCCTTTTGGAAATTACCCCTATAAAATTAAGTTCTTACTGTAAGTCTGGGCATAAGCGGCACCAGCACACAGACACGCGCACGGTTTCCTCTGGAAAGCCCGGCACGAGCACAGAACATCAATGGTGCAAGCCTGGACACCCAAAAGGAGACTAAAAGTCAGTCAAATAATAAAGCAATAAAGCAATGGGTGCAAATAATGAAAATATGCCCATTTTTGCCCAAAGCTCTATCTATAGACCCATACTGAAGGCTCGAAAAGAGAGATGAGATTACCCAGTATTAAATGTATTAGAAAAAAAAAGCAATAACAAAAGCATACTTATCAAGGTGTGATGGAAAAGATTAATACAACCCTGAAATCAGTAATCTGAAAGACTACTTTGTCATACAGCGCCTGGAAAAACACTGGGAGAATATTGATGCATCGGTCATTCGGTGTTTGAGAACAACCCACTTTTCACTACACACACACCAGAAGAAATACTATCAATTTGGCTCTGCACTGACACTGCTATCACCGTGTAAGTTATGTCCAGACTGTCTCAAAATCATGGGAATGCAACAAGTGCTTTTCTTGACTAGCACCAGGACAAAAAGAAAGGCACAGTTCTCCAAAGACAGTGTAAAACACGGCAAAATATCCTAATACTTATGTGAATTCTGAATTTAGGTCTCTTTGCTTAAAATAACTGAAAATTCTGTATCCAAAATACCTCCAGTCATGGTCATTTCATTGTTATTAAATCCACCCTTTATGCATTATTTATGAAGTATGGACTATGTTACGCTTATTGTATTAGCATTTTATTAGGATTCAGTTTCAGACTATTCACATTAAATATGCCCTTACCAAAAACACAGAGATGAGAGAAGATTAAATAACTATTCTTTTCCTAATCACTTCACAAAAAGGAGTCAGACAAATATTTTCTTATTAAAACTAAGGGAGGTCTGCCCAACTGCTCAATGTCTGAAACTAATTTCTCTTAACCACAAAGCAAATTAAATACTTTTTTTGTAAGTAGGAATAAAGATTTCCCACATGGTCAAAATCCAAAGAGTTCGGCTATCACGGGAGAGAGAATTTGTTTTTGCCGTTAGCTTCTTTTTCACATTTCATCTATAGAGCAGTATCACACACAAGAGCTAGGCTTGGCCACCTATACTTCTGGTGAACAGCTTCTTTCTGAGCACAACCCCTCAGAAATGAAGGACATGCAATAAAAGACGAGGCCGACTGCCCGACTTTTTTCTTAACTGCCCCCACTGACTTGGAATTGAAAGCTTCATTCCTCTTTCCACACTTAGATTTTCTCTCAAGTTTTCTCCTGTACAATCACATATCATTTCAACCTTTCCAGGATTAGAAATCCATGAAAGCATCAATCCATTGGAAGCAACAGTCTTATGTCAATTAGTGCTCACAGGAAAGATATTTTTCTTGTATAAAAATGATGCCAAAACGTCATTTTGCTCTTAAAACAGTGGTATTACAACAAAGAAAAGTAACAATGAATATTGTATTTATGAGCGTGCAGCCAGTGGGAGACAGCAGGCAGGCAATGCTGTGAAATGTTTAGCAGGCATCATTACATACAATATACTTCTTATTTCTCAATAGGATTAACAAATTCTGGTGCTGTAATCCTTGCCAAACAGCACTTGAACCTCAAATGGACCATTCACTTCATCTTGAGAGAGGCTATAAGAGAACAGCCCCAGCAAGCCCGGGATGACCCAAGGAATGATCCAAGGAACGAAACCTTTGAGCACAACAGCTCTGTTCCTGCTCTGTGGACAGATCTCATTTCTTTGAGAGCAAGAACATGTCAGCTAAGGATACTCAATTGTGTTGTCAGATGAAAACCTGCTGTCTCCTGGAATCACATACTGCTCTTCTTGGATAAGAGCTCTCTCCATTGCCTTCCATAAAGTAATTGAGCTGAGGACCTGTTTTATACAGATTTCGGAGAAGGTATTGGCAATCTGGGGGCAAAAGTTATTTATTTTTGATATCTCTCTACTCTACTGCCTCCTAAATTGCTCTGGTTGTGAATGTGCTTCTGGCTACAGAGTAGGTTTCCACTGGGCTTTGCAGGCACCTACACTGGGCTAGGTAATAGCCCGAAAACACTGCTAGGCCCGGCTGCGTCCCTTCTGCAGATTAAAATTCACAAATTAATAGTCTCATGGGGTGAAGGACAAGGAAGGTCCAGCCCAGGAACTGCTTCCCCCATCCTAAAATCAATGGCAAAAAATGAAGCAAGGAATGAGCCCCGCTGGGGTGGCAGGTGAGGAGGCAGCTCCATTGGGAGCAGTGAGCAGGGCAGGTCCCTCTGGAGCAGCCCCAGTCCCGGTCCCGGTCGGGCAGGGCGGAACGGGCTCTTCCCGTCCTGGGCAACAAGGCCCAGGTCCTGCAGGAAAGAGCCACAATGGGGTCAACAGAGACACTCTTTTCTACAGCTGCTCACAGAGACAAGGACATTGTGCGCGTTTCTGCTCTGGAGCAGAGAGTTTCACACTCTGCCGCTTCTGCCGGGCTGTTTTGTTTGGGCTGTGCTCATTTACATCGCGTTTCCTCTTGCTGGGAGATCGCAGGGTTACATGGGGGTCAGGCTGTATCTTCTGCAAATCAGGATGTAAACAAGCCTGGAGAACTCATGTGATACTGCTCTGCCCACTCCCTTTCTTGTTTGTGAGCTTTTTATTAGCATCAAAAATGATCTGGGATACTTTGAAAGATCCAGTTTCAAACATCCCAGCATGCAGCAACGTGGAGGAGCACAGGACAGAAGTACCAAATACGCTGAAATGCCCATAGCAAAGGGAGCGCCAATAAGAAGCCCAGCTCAACATGGACTCACCAGAAGAGCAACAACCTGATGCCTGAATCTTCCAAATGGAAATATCCCTATAAAGCACCTTCGCTTAAAAGAGAAAATAAAGACAGACGAGCAGGTTTGGTTAGCCACAGAATGGGCTCAGGATAATTGGAGCAGGGAGTGCTTGCCAGCTCCACTCCTCCACACATTCCTGCCGGCAGCCGGAGCTGGCGGTGCCTCGGGGATCAGCTCCCATCCACGCGCGCGCCCTGCTCGGAGCTCCTGCTGCGGCAGGATGGGCACTCACAGCCCCGCGCGGCGCCCGCGCCGCTCGCGCGCCGTGTCGGCGCCGGGGCCACGGCGGCTCGCACCGGGCTGCCCGTGCCCCGCGGCTCCTCGCCCCGTGTCCGGGGCCCAGGCCGCGCTTGGGCAGCCCCAACTCCTCGCTTCCAAATTAAGACAAAACCCTCTGTCTGTTTGCAAGTTTGCAAGAACAAGTTTGAGGGCTCTTCCTCGGGAGGTGACAGCCCTTGCCATAGGCCCAGCTGACCTCAGGAGCTCAGGAAAGCAACAAAGAATAAATCCTTCTTTGTCTCTGAGCTGGAATCTGACCCAGGATGTACATATGGGAAAAAATAATTGGAATAGACAGAGCCATGGGCAATTGGGCAGATGATGTGCCTGAGAACTATGAACATCTGTTGTGTGCAACCATCAGCTTCTCTCCATAGTCTACAAGCAAATTCAAATAAAAGAACAGGATGATAGCTTTTATTTATATGCAACTGCCTATTACAGAAGCCTGGGAGTTACCATGCTGTTGTAAAATGGTAACTGCTGACAAATAACCTCATCTGCAGACCACTATTAACACTCCACAGAGTGCATTTCACCCAAAATGAACTGGAAGATATAGGTGATTCATGGAATAAGCTCTGCTCACGCTCCTTCAGTGCCCCTTTGCCATTACATAAACCTCCTGCGCTGAGTGCTCCCTTCTGATAAATCCCATTTCCTGTGCCCAACTCCCACCTTCTCCATGTTTGTGTCACTTGGTCCCACCACCCACTTGCTTATGAACAAGCAAATTCTTCCTCCTCCTTCCTCCTCCTTTGCCGAAGCTTCCTAAAAACGTCCACAGCTTCATAAATCTCATTCCATTTCCTCCTGCTTCTGCTTTGCCACGGCGCCTACAGGAACTATAAAACGAGAGGACAGCTGAGTTGCTTGGTGTGCCAAGCAGGATTGTTCCATGGCTTCCTTGTTCCCCCTACCAGTGTCATCTGTCACCTCCTCCTGTGCTTTCTGAAGGAACCATCTTTTTCTTCTGAGGCTTTAATGCTTGGCACTGACAACTGCATCCAAACTGAGATGTGCACATGCTGTGGTAATATAAATAAATAAAGACATCGCTGCTAATTCACCTTCTCTTTCTACACTGGAGAGTCTGCATTTGGGTCAGACATGCGTTCTGTGCAATCTCATCGAAGCAACATTTGAAGCTAGAAAGCATCCTGAAAAACAACCGCCAAAACTTAAAAACAGACCCTGTTACACAGACACTAAATTACAATTACTGGAGTAATGCTTTTATACCATTAAAATGAGGTAGGCACATTTTATTTAATCCAGCTTAGTGGGAGAGTCAACCACAGAGATATTTTATTACTATTAAATTGTTGCTTCTCATGAATAGATTCTTGGTCAATGGCTAGAGCAAAGCTCCAGCAGAGGATCCGAAGCCTGCAGACAGCTAAGCTGATAAGAGAATGGGTTAAATAGAGACTATTCTTATTTGTGTGACAATCATCTTGTGAGAATATTTTCCGTCTGTGCTATTTTTGGTTGCCAGTGAGATGGTTCATGCAAGAATATGGAATTAGAATTTGAATACAGGCATAGTAAGAGCACTCTGCATGTGTGCCCACATCCCCCTCCTCTCCCCACGCTCCAGCAGGGAGCCTCACTGCGGAGCAAGGTCAAATTTTATCAATAAGGCACCGCAGGAAAATCTTCTACATTCCCAGATCGGCTACAGAAATTAAAATTCATCTCCTGGGATTTTCAAATCAAGGAATGTTATTTATTTTAAGGACCACTGTAGCATTGTATTTATGACTCATTAATCACCTTGGCTTGAAATTCTAAGTCAAATGAGGACTATTACATTTAGATGATTTACACAGGATGGCCAGATTCTGGCTATCATTAACAGCAGGGTCTCGGGGAAAGAAAAGCCTTTTCTGCACAGAGAATATGAAATTGTGGACAAGTTGGGGCAGGAGGACTGCGAGCAGCAGGACAGCAGGTTTGTTGCAGGCAGGACCAAGAGGCCTCTTTCCCACGTAAGGACCAAGGTGCCATGGACACTCCCTGCACACCAGCCCAATGCCCAGTACCTGGCCCGTACTGCGCCGGTGCTGGAGGACGAGCAGCCCGAGCACGGCCCCTTGCAGCCCAAAGGGCTGAGCGGCCAAGAGCTGCTGCTGGAGGCAGATTCGCCCCATGGCAGCTGCCCCGGCCGGCGCGGTGGGAGCCTCGGGCTCATTCAAGACTTTAAAAGGGCACTTGACCAACTTGGCTCTGTTTTCCGTTGATAGAAGTTTTAAAAATTAACCTCCCAAGGGAACAAGAGGATACACTTGAAAGTCTATTCATGTAAAAAGCTAGAAAGGTCTATTTGTTCTACTTCTGCTGGAAGTAGAGACTCCTGCTGAAAAATGTAATGCACTTTTTTTTATCTCCGTGGTATTGAAAACACAAGGCATTGATTGTGCTTTCAGCAGAAGGAAAACCACCACAAGCAAGTGAAAGCTCTGAAGTTGGGAAAGAACTGGGCTGTAAGCTCTGCTTATTGAGAAGTCATTGAGGCGCCCCATCTTCCCCCTACACATCCATAAAGCAGGGTACAACATTAGCATTACGGATTAGAAACAACATAACAATAAATAGAGCCTTTACTTAAAGACTCTTCTAGGAGAGTTTTAAAAGTATCCTTAATTTGTCAATGAACCCTCACATAAAACAACGTAAACATCAAATGCAGAATACAGACTAAGCGTAACTGAGAACTGATTGCTTTAGGTTTGCAGGTCTCTCTCCAGATGTCAATGAGTCGATGCTTGTGCTGCACAGGGGGCAAGGCCTGTTCAGAGCACAGTGCATGAAGAGGGATGAGGGCCAGGAAACAGAAACAACTGCCACTGAAATCAGGGAGCTGTGGGAGAACCCCCAGCCCAGGAGCACAGATTTGGCTCAATGGTGACCCAAAGCAAAGATTTGTATAAGGGAGTCCTGGGACAGTTTAAACATAAAGAAATGTGATGTTTTCCAAACCAAACTTTTAGGGCCTTCTTCCTTTTTTAGAATCAACAAGGTTCTTCCTTTAAGTTAAAACTGGCCATAAAGAGAGTATTTTAGTGAACAGCCACATTACTGGAGCTTTCTGCAACAAGCTGCTAAGAATAAAACTACTCATTTCCATTAAAGGACAAGAGGCTTTCAGTATTTGCTTTCTGAAGCATAGGTCAGCGTCAGTGAAAACTTTGGTTGAAATAGTAAAAACTGATGTGATGATGCATGTTAACACACTTTTCGTACTTCCATTTCTCAAGAAGCTGCAGTTCCTGCTCTCACTATGGGCAGGAGGTGTACAGCACATCAAAAATGATGTTCTTTCTAAAATAATGATAGCAATATAAAAGAAGGAAAAAGAAAAAAGAATTCACGGATTGAACCTTGCAATATAATAATTTCCAAAGAGCACAGGTAAGGAGGTGTTTGCATCTGCATGGCTGAATAGACATTAAAAGGTTTCCATTTCCCTGGTCTGAGGCTCTGTACCCAACTTCACCTCTACATTGCTACATTACAAGAGTTCAAGGTTTACGTTTGACTTCCACAATCCACAAATAATTTGTGGTGCCTAAATTGGAGTCAAAGGCAGGCATGACAAAAGGACAGCCCATGCCTTTGTCAGCGGCACTTCCCCTTTGCTTTCGTTTCTCAGAGCTGCTGGCAGCAGAGAGTGAATGGTAATAAGAGCCCCAAACGGAGCCCAGGTCCCTGCACAGCTGGAGAGACCCTGCCTGGACCAACAACAGCTGCTTTAGACATAAAAGTGCAGCAGAGATTAGCCACAAAGTGGCTCATTATGTGAGCAATTTGCTCTAGATTTCACAAGAAGAGGAAGCCAGAGACTCCGCTTAGAGAATGAGTGGAGATCAAACCCAGGAGCCCTTCAGCCCCGGCGAGAGGCGCCCTGCACGGCCGACGCGGGGGTTCGTAGCGCTTGGCCGCGCGGTTCAGCACAGCGGCGGCTCCGGCTCTGGCTGCTAAAGTAGGTCAGCACGTGACGAGCTGCTCCCGCCGCCTCGCGCCCTCCTCTCCCTTCTCCCTCTGCAGAGGAAGAGGGCGAAACGCGTTGGGAAGCACCAGGCCCTGATCCCGCCAGCCCCAAGTGGAGCCGCTTGGCTGAGCGCCGCTGCTGTTTTGTCATGCAGTGGAGGATAATATGCCATGTTTGCTATAGACTTCAGAGAAGAAACGACTTGTTAGTGCTAAAAGCCAAATTAATTACCAAAAAGACACTCTGACTATTAGAAACAAGGGGAGTATATAGGCAAGACCAAAATCATTATAAATATTAAATGAATATTCATGAAAAATGCAAAGTATTTACCCACTTTGAGTTCTGTCACAGACAATGGCTTTCGCGGTTTTATGTCAAAAGAACAGACAGAAATTGAGTTTTAGATCTGCATACATACATTAATTGAAAAGTTCTTATACATTCATGATATATAAAAAAATCCTAACAAAATCATGCCAGCTATGCTACCTCTCCAGCTATCAGCACCACTCAATGGACATGGATCCAAAATATGCAGCGATGTCTTCTCATTTTTCGGATCTGTGTATTATCCTACAGACAACCAAATAAGCATGTTTAAATCATAAATGGAAAAAAAATATCAATGGAGTACTCACAGATCAATTAGTCACTGAATAGTGAAAGAAAACAATTTAATCCAAGATACTGCTTGGTAGGATGGTGACTGCTCCCCCTCCTACTACTAAACTACCTACTTTAGGTAGAATAATTGTCTCCCTGTGCATGTCCTAAGACGTCAGTCCTCAGAAAAACAAAACAAAATACAACAAAGCATCACTATAAAATCATGCATGTCAATAGTGGTCACTACTCAAAAGACTCTCAGCCAAATCATAAATACGATAAAGCACCAAGGACCAGAGAGTGACTGTCAAATATCTTTCTTACTTTCCTCATTTACAAGAAATCCTATCAATTTCATAGAGGTGTAATCATGAGTAAAGAAAGCCAGCTTTGGAGCTGGATCCCATTCAAGTCTCCTGGAAGTCAATGGAGCCACTCTCAATGATTGCAAAATGAGAAGGATTGGGCTTGTGCCCATGTTTAGTGTTGGACCTGTATTTTTCCATGGCATATATTTTTCCAATATATAATGCAATTTTTCCTCTTAATTTCTTTTTCCTCTGCTTAGATTATTACTTTTGCTAATGAGCATTAAATCCATCTTGGTTTTATCATACACTTTGAGTGTCTGCAGAACTACTGCTATGAATTTTCCCCTGAATTGCCCCAATGTTCAAGGGAAAGTAGTCATAATTTGTTCCACCCTTGGACACGTGCTGCATTTCAGGCAAAGCTCAAGGCAAAAGCATTTGCTCTTTTGTTCTGAAACACTGCAGGCAATCGGAGCTGTTGCTCCTACCAAGGTCAATGACAAATCTTCCACTGACAGTCAAGTCAATAGGACGAGACAAGGACTCATAAGACCTGGGAAGAGCCGAGGAACTTCTAATTCATGTAAGACCTCTGGTGCAAGGAGCTGTAGGGAAAAGTGCTGAACAGTGACTAAGTGGAATTTCATCTTTAGAAAGAGTAGCTATTTATTTATTTATAAAACTGCTGTGCTTAGTTGTTCACCAGGACCCAACAATGCCAAGTCTTGTACAAACGTAGATCAAAAAGACATGGCCTAATTCAAAGAGCACTCTTTCACACACACACACACACACACACACACACACACACACACACACACACATATATATATATAGTTTACATACACAAGCAATATGATAGTTGGTTGTTTTAATATCTTTATAGACAAAATTTCAAGTAAATGAGGCTAGAGTTGACTTTTGCTGCAATAATAATTCCAAAGAAATTTCAGACTCATAAGTAAAAAGGTTATTTGGTGCAATGTGGAATATGCTTTGGCCAGATCTAGTCTCTAAGTGTCTTATTTGATTGTTGTTACATTACTCAAATTACTGCCTGGAGGCTCCAACCAAGATCAAGCCCAACTGTTCTGGGAAACAGACACCGCATGTTATATAAATCACTGAATAAGACACAGGCTCCACCCCAAAATTGATATAAAATCATTCTGCCACTTCAGAAGCTGCACGCTTATCTGAATAACGCTCTCAGTTAATGAGGTTTAGGCACTGAAACAGTTTGAGGGCCTGACCAGCAGCTGTTTGACCGGGGCTGAGCCAGCTGAGGGTGCTGAGCCGTGGGCAGATGAGACAGATGTTTGCAGCTGTGCTGGCACTCAAGGAGCAGCCTCTCATTCAGCCCAGAGCTGGTGGCCATACACGGCCCGTGCCTTGTGCCTCATGCACGCAAAGGCACAGGGTGCCAGGGCCTAATCTCATTATGCAAGAAGCAGCACAGTCAGACCCACGTCGCAGCTGAGCTGGGACAGTCTCCGCTGAAAGGCCTTCGATAGTCTAATCACCAATTCCCACCTCCTGGAGCACAGGTTGAAGGGCTGTAAATGAGAGTGCGATTCAGTCACATCCTTTGCTTCACTGCAGTCAGTGCAAATCAAACTTTACAGTTAACTAACGTGTGTTTTTTTTTTCTGCTCCCTTTCCTCTTTGATTTTAGCAATTGTGCTTGTGTCTCCCCCTACGATTTGTTTCATAACAGAGACGGGAAAAAACAGAGAGCGAGGTTCGATGTGATGTGGGAACACTTTCTCCTTTGTATCAAAGAACCATCTGCTAATTTACAAAATACAAACAAAGTTCCTGGATGTGCAAGCACCCCTGTAGAGCAGCCAGGCACAAACAGTGCCTGTCCCACGTCAGGGAAGGCTGGTGTTTACTCTGGAACGCAGAGCCCTCGGCCTTCTTTTATCTGTGCGTATTTTTCCTTCTTTCTCTCATTTTATTGAACTGAGTTCTGCATACCCAATTGACTCTAGCAAAATAATAAAAATGGAACATTTGTGGAATGTTTTCCGGTTATAAAAAAGCGCTATTATGGACAGGAACAGGAATCATACGGAGCAGCCGCGGTTCTGCTGGCCCGGGTAGGAAGAACCTGCGGCCCTGCCCACTCCAGCACCCTGCACCACGCAGGGCAAGGCACATGCAACACTTGGGAAATATCTCAGCCCTGTCCTTTGTGGTTGTTCTGCAAGGGAGAAAAAGAGGGAAGGGAGAGATACCCCCAGCTGAGCTTGCAGCAGGCAGCGCTAGTGGGGGAACTAACAGCACCCTCAAGGAGATGGTGAGGAGGATTCTGCCTGCTTGAACTGCACCAAGTGGTTAATAGCAGTTTATGTCTAGTGCATACACCTTTCCCTTCATTTTGGCTGGTGCTGACGTTTCCAAACAGCCAGAAATGTTTGTGTACGCACAGACAGGGCTGCAAACCTGCCTTCTACGAACTGGAAGTCTGCATGGCAAAGATAAGCCTGTGGACAAAATACAACCAGCACATTGCTCGGAGAACAGGCAACTAGATGATCGGTTTCTTCACAGCTGGGCTAAAACGCATTTAAATTTGGTCATTTGCTTTTTTTTTTCCTGTTTGCCTTTTCATATGAATTTAGTCTGTGGGGATCAGACATGACCAGGCGTGAGAGGGGCAGACGTTTCTTGGCAGCAGAAAGCACAGGAGCGCTTTCTGTTTCGGAACCGATCCTGTTTCGGAACCGAGGCGGCTGGTCCGTTGTAGGTACGCGCTGCAAACACTAGATTCACAACACAAAACCAGCCCATCCTGTTTAAAACTCCCAAGATCCAAATAAAACCAAATGAACACAAGATTGTCCAGTAGTCCACAAAAGCATGTCTAACATTATAAAGCCGTTTAAAACAGCGCAGTGGTCCCAGGCACCGCTGATGAGCCCATGCGTGTACATGTGTGCTCCCTCATCAAGCGCCCCGCTGCTATCAATGAGAATTAAGCGTGGGGCACAATTTAGCACCTCAGCCAAGGGTCCACAGATTCCTGCACAAATTGCCGCAGTTAAAATCAGAGTCCCATCTCCTGCAAAGCAGATATATGTTGGATTTACATATTGAAAAGTGGACTTTTCAATGGATAAGTTGGATTGAAAAGTGGACTTTTCAATGCATAACATATATATTAAACAGAAAAAAACTCTATTTTCTGTGATGTTCAAGACTACTGTGTAGTACCCTGAAGCTAGAACTAGGCTAATGCTCATTATGTAGGTGATAATGTAATTCTCCTACTCCTCCCTTTCCATCCCCAAACCCCGTGGGTCAACTCCCCACACACACTTTAAGAAATACTTCATCCCGTCAGGATTTCCGTATTCTGAGGTACTTCTGCTAGGGAATGTGACTTCCAGGAGAGTTACAAACTCGATTCAGGGCTCATCTGCCCTTGCAGATGATTCTGTCAAAAACATGAACTTGAACAAGGAAACCTTGACTACCATTTCCCTAGTGCTGAATGGGAAATCAGTAACGATGAATTAGCTTCAACCAAATCTTTCTGGTCTGTCTCCAGCACTCTTGCAAATAGACCATGATGGTTTGTCATTCAGAAGTATTCAGCACCTTTCCATTCCATATCACCTCTATAATGCACTTCATTCACTCAAATATCCTGGCTCTCCAGTCCCCGTGACCGGTCTGTGCTGAACACGGGAGGCTGGAACTGCTTTAAATACTTTCCGTTTCTCTGTGTATGCAGCGCAGGATTTTCCCTATCATCCTCCAGCACTTTTCCATCACGGCCTTTGAACGTCACACGGTGCCTTATGCACCTATCAACTCTCATATTCCATGGGGTGAGTTTTAGTTTCACTGATGTTGGCCTAATCCCACTGAAGCCAGGGGGATTGCTTGGGTTTATCCGAGATCAGAAAGCAGCGTCAAGTTAGGCCGAGCTACCTAAGTGCTTGGAAGGAGCAATTATGCTCTGCAGGGAAAGACATAAGGTTCACAATTCAGAATGACACAGGAGTTAATAATCCCCACACAAGGATGCGCTGAGCTGCTGGAGGTATTTTTGCTGAGAGTGTCATTTTTTGCATAGAATGGGAAGCCAAGCTGCTGCTCATTTCTGATTTTTAATAAATAAAATCAACCTTGCACGTGATACCATTAACAGAGTAAATGGTAAGACTGGTCTTTCTGGATAATAGCGATGTATTACTGCACAGTACCCAGATACTATCAGTGATGATAGATTAACTAGATTAGAGGAGATGAAAGAAATAAAATTCAAGCTAAGCTATTGCTGCAGCAGTCACGAACTGAAATTCTAATTCTCTTGCCGTCCCGAACGACTTGCCTTTGCTTGGTCTCAAACAACTGTCATATTTCACCACAGCCCCGCTGCATTCCAGGGCAAGTTTGTGCTTCAAATGTGCGTTTCTAAAGCATTGTGGGATTTCCCAGCGTGAAAGGCATCATATATAAATTTAAAATATTATTATTATTTCAACATTATTTATGGATACCATCTGTTCATAACTCTGTTAGTGTCTCTTCTTTTTAATGTTCATATCACAGACTGCCTTGCTTATTACTTGCTAAATTGGTCAGAATTCAGTTCAAGCTCTCTTTGAGTTATGTGTTTACCTCAATGCGTGCCTGCCAAGAATGATGTTTATGGCATATCTTGCATTGATTTTAGAATTTCTGAAAGTAATAAAGCACTGAATGAGGTTCATTTATTCCCACAAATTAGAATCTGTCATATTAATAGAGTAATATAATCCTGTCACCACTTCCATTTGTTTCTTTCGCCGGCTTGATAGAAAAGAAAGGTTAACTTCCAGTTCTTTTAGGCTGGTGGTTTAGAAGGCCCAGCAGAAGTTGCTGGTTTGTTTTTAAAATTTGTAGCAGCCATTTAAAAGCGGATCCTGCTCCCCATTCCCGGCGAGTCGGCCCCGGCCCATGGGTGCCCCACGGCCGCGCAGGGTGCGAGGGAAAAACGTGCACGGAAGGGCCCATTCCTGAGGCATCCCCCCAACCCTGCCGCCCGGCACCCGGCTGGTGCTCCGGAATCTCCGGCTCCTCGCACTGCTCCGAGGACAGGACAGCACTTCCAAGCCCCCTGGCCTTACGGTCCAGCCTCCAGCACCTCTCAGGCCCTATTTCCTTCCTAGATGCCCTTCCCAAGCCTAACCCTTTACATCAGCTGTTATCATGTCAACCCTCACAAGCTTTATGCAAACAATAACATAATTCATGGGGGAAGAAAACCTCTGAACAGGATTAGTGAGGTTTGATTGGAAACTATGCAGCAGATTCACTGAATAAACCATTACCCCTCCGAGCAGCCTTTGCCTCACAACAGCTGCCCGGAATTTTTATTTTCTCGGTTTTAACTTCATAACTCCACTTTCCTTTTCCTTCTTGCTTCCTCTTGGCTGACACATTATATAGCTGCAGAAATGATCCTCCAGCCAGGAATGCTGGATGAGCGGCTGCCTGTGGCTCGGTGCCAGCCCTGCACTGCAAACTGGAAAGCAAGAGGGGCCGGCGGCGCCGCAGGGAGCACTGAGCTGCAGGTCGCACCGTGCTCAGGGCTCCCCATCTTCCCCAGGTCACCCCTGGATGCAGCAGCAGGTTGGGAGCCTGGCACCAACCGCACGTGATGCCAAGTTCAGCGTCCTTTTCCTTTTGCTGGCTTTGGAGGAAGCCATGCTGAGATCTGCACGACATCAATTCTAACCCTGACTGCATTTCTCCAAGGGCTTTTTTTTGTGCATTTTTGCAGCAGATCACCCAATAATAGCACACAGTTGAAGCAGCTAGCAGAGCACAAGCCTGCTTCCAATGTGTCAGATAGTAATTGTGCTGTAGCACCACAGTGCATACATGAATAAATACAATTCTAAATTCAATGAGATATTTTCCTTCTGCTGTTCCTCCTGCTGCAAATGAATACACCAGCAATTAATTACTGTGCTCAGCAACTCCCTGCAGCAATTGTGTAATGGATTCATTTCGAGTCCCTTGTCTCACAACCTTTCAGATAAGTTTCATGGGTCTGGAGTGGCAAGCATAAAAATATATATTTGTATTCATTTAATATTTGTAAATGTTACAGCTCTCGGATGCTGGCAGTAACTTCCTCAAAGTTCTTCTACGCTGCTTACAAAAACTGCAGGATGTTTGAACATCAGAATCCTTCCAGCTCACAACCAAGAGTAAGGGATCTGTGTCAATCTGAGAAATGTTCGTGCTATATTTTATGATGAAACTTAATTATATGTAATAAATTAGTAGCATTTGGAAATACTGACAGTCATTTAGGAGAGCAGACTAAAACAGTATATCCTGGCTTCAGTAAAGTCAATGGAGTTCTGTGTGTGATCTCCCTAAAACCAGGACGACACCTAAATTGCTATTTGTGTGTCACTGCAAAAACTGAGAACTGAAACTGAGACATTGTCATTATACCTCTGTTTTTAAACAGTTATTTTAAGGATGGCCCATTAAACTTTTTGAGCATTATGGAAACAACTTCCCAATCAAGAAGACCTCAAAGTTATTTCCTGATCCTATTCTGCAAGTGTTTAAAGTCCAATGAGGTCGTGTGCCTAGGACTGGCAACACAGTGCCAGGGGAACACTGAGCAGACACGGCCCGAGTGCTGAAACCTAATGTAATAGTTCTAGTGTCTTGACGACAATATTATCTTGTGCTGCACAGATGTCTCAAGAAAAGTCAACTTTCTGTAGCTCTCCTGGGCAAATGCAACTGCAAGAAGGTAAAACATAGGAATTGGTAAAAACAAGTAGGGGAAGCAATGAGAAATTCAGCCTTTCTAAACCTGAAATGATAACAAAGATCCTCGGGGAAATGACTTTCCAGGCTAGATGAGCAGCATGACTAGACTGCTGGTCTTCTCCAGGTAAAACTGGAAAATAAACCTCCTGATGCTTTTAACACTGGTTTTAACCCTGAGAAATTCACATGCACCATATGCCTACAACAACTCAAATGAAAAAGTAACTCTGAGCTTTGCCCGGAACACAGCGTGAGCCAGGCCTTAGACTGCCAGATTGGGACTACAGAGCCCACAGGATCCAGCTTCGTTTCTGCCACTACTGGCTGTACAACCAATGCTGTCCTCCAAGTCATCCGTCAAGGCCGCAACTTCTTCTGGATGCTTAGTGCCTTGCAAATTAAGGCTAGAAAAAGTTCTACGATGCTCCTTAGGCCAAGACACTGAGAACTGGTCAGCGTTCCTCACTAAAACTGCGTAGTGACTGTAGTGTTTCTGGCCCTGGCGTCTGCCTCACTAAGCTCAGGAAAGCCAGGGTCCTGCAGCGCCTGCCTCGACTAGCAGTGTTCAGAGCTCGTGCGCCATGGAGGGACGGTGCAAGCTTCTCCTCTGCAGTTATTCACAGCACCTCACCTGCAACCTCTGCACCCACCTTCATCATCACCTCAATACCTGGGACCACTGCGGGCAGGAGCAACCACTCCCCAGGATGCTCAGGATTATCAGGTCTCCCACCTTTCCCAGAGAACAGCACCGAGGGACAGCACCGTATATCTGAAACACACAGAGAATCAAAACATCTTTCCTGGTGGCATCTGTCTAATCATGACTGCACTTAAAACCCAGCAGATAACTGCTGCATCACTGTGCACTGACCTCAAACTTACATTCCTATGACTGAAATTTTGTCAATGGATAGCTCTTCTTTTTTCTTCTTTTTCTGCACACCACATCAAAAATAATCTTTCAAAGACCCTTGGTTTGTCAAATTTCTGTGCAGTATAACTCTACCATTACTAACCACTTTTCCATGCTGCCTGGGCCTCTGGAAACAACTGAAACCTGAGAAAACACAAGGGATAGATTCTCATTTTCTATTATATTTTCTTACCAGAATGGCAGGTGAGTCAGAGTTGAGGCTTTATTCATGCAGGAAGTCTATGGATCTAACTTTAATCATCTGCAAATAACTGCAAGGCTGAGTAACATGAAGCAAATAACCACAGGGCTGATTATCAAGAGATCCCATGTCTCTGTACATCTTCACTCAACCCTAGTTCCTGCGTTTCAGGCTCCTCTTCCACATGGATGGTAACAGGAACATTGTGAGGATTAATTACTTACTGTCCTTTCCTTGCCTTTGAAAATGTAAAGCTCTCCATTGCCTGACACTTCAGGTGGATGTCCAAAGGGATTTACAAAAGTACTTAAGCAGGTTAAATGACTACATCTCACTGGCTCTCAAAGACTTTTATAACCCTGGCTCTCTGTGAATGGAGTAGCAAGGAGTGGGAATGCTTTTGTCCTCTCTGTAATGCTGGCCAGGGCACTGGGACAGCTTCTTCCAGATTCTCTTCTGGAAACTCAACCTTATTCACACTGAAGCCTATTTGTTCATGTCTGAGACACTGATGGGAAGTAGGCATCTGTGTGACCTAAGTCTTTCATGTCCCAAGCGACTAAGATCAACAGGGAGCCTAGATGCTTAAGGAGCTACTGTCCACATGGCGTTTGCCAGCAGAGTGAGACCACCCCCTCACCTGAATCACGGACACCAACAAAACGCGCCCTCATGGTGACGTTAGCGCGTGCAGGTGCAGGGTGCTCCAGCCTAGCTACCCACTGCCTCGCGCTTGTCTTGGATTACTCGGCATCACTCTGGCAGAGCCGACACACACAGATCCAAAACCGTCAACTCCTCCCAAGCCAGATACAAAAATAAAAAGGCCATATGGGCTTCCTTAAGCTGCTGTTGTAACTTGTTGCATTTATTTTCTATTAAATACCAGTCAAGACATTGCTACTGAATTGTTTTCGCCACCGGCTCACAGATCTCGTAAGGGAGGTTCAGAGCCGACCAAACCAGCCAGGCGTTCTAGATAAACACAGCTGATGTGTTCAGCCCAGCAGCCCCGTCTAGTTCTCCTCTGCACCACACCAAGTAGCTGCCTAAAGACTGAGCAGGGACACAGGCAGGTCAGGGAGCTGCCACCGCTCTGCTTCACACGTGGTTTTGGAGCCTGCATTGAGCTGCCCAACACTGCCATTTTGTGCTGCCAGTCCCGGTTATGTGAATGTCTAACATCCCTCCATCCCTGCGGATGTTCCCTAGCAGCAGGCGGGGTTAGAAAGCCGAGTCTGTCACCAGAGAATGCTGTCGAAGGACAAAAAAAAAGGGGGGGTGGGAGGATGAAATTATACTTTAAAACAAGCTAGAGCAATTGGCTGGTGCAGCATCAGCAACCACATTCCTCTCTGTAGGCAGTGCCTCTTATCAGGAACATAAAATGGTACAGCTCTGGGTTTTGTCCCTTGTGGATCATATGGATCCAGGTGGAATTTGAATTTTAAAAGCCTTCAAGGCCGAACTGTCTGAGGAGCTGTCTGCCTGAAAGAGCACATTTCTCTTTGTGCGTTTCGGGCAGCACTGCAACCGAGGGAGCCACATATGCTGGATCCTCTTCAACTTAATAGCTAGAAATTTGGCAGCAGAGTGTTCTCCATCTGGGGTTCTGAGCTGCAGGAAGGCGTGTGCTGCTGCTGCAAAGTGGGTCGGGCCGGGTGCTTCCGCAGGCAGCGAGGGGCGCCCGGCGGGAGCTGCCTCCGCGCTCCCAAGGGCGCTCCCGGGGCTCCCGGCTCTCTGAGGGACTGGATACTCCCTTGGGCTGGACTGTATTTTTAAGGTTTGTCAAGAGCTTTATCAAAAGCTGTATAAGGTTTATACAAGAGATATTGTCAAATATTATTTCTAATAATATTTCTAATAACAATAATATTCTAATAAAAATTCTGTTCTATTGGTATTATTTCTACTAATATTTGTGTCCTCCCAGTTACTTACTAATTGCGAAGGAGCAGAGTAGTGTTGGAAGATAACCAGCGACCTACTAAAAACTGAGCATACAACATAAGCATGATGGTATTTCATTGAACAAAATTATACTGGGATAAAAATACAAATGAGTTTTCTTTTTTTACTGCCGGTAGGAGGGTTTCGTTGTACAGAAACAACCTTTTTTTCCCATCAAGACAAAGGAATCTAGCCTGAAATAATTAATTTACGTAGACAAAGCCCAACAGTTCCATCATTGCCAAAGGGAAAGCAAAGAACAATTGTATGGACAGGAAAAAAACTCACAATGAGATCTCTGGGAATAATTCCAATAGCATGAAATTAATGTAAATCAAAAATAGCTCCTATGAAGTGAGTGGAAGACTCTGTGGGAAATAAGAATCAGGCCCAATAACCTAAATATACATCACAGAGAAAATAAAAAGCAGAAGACTATGACAGTGGTATTTAATAAAATATTAAATTAATATTAATACTGAGTGATCACTGAAGGAAGGAATGAACATTCCCTGAGAATGTTTAAGTCATTCGACATTCGTTTCTTGCAGGAATAGGATAAACTTGAATGGTAATCTCGACTCAGGGATTCTTACCGAGTTTACACAATCCAAATGGATTCTATGCTAGCTCCCAGGAACTGCACCTTTCTTGGCTGAGGGGCAGTTACCTCAAACAGTGGATGGCAACAGGAAAGCTACCGAGTAAACACGACACAGGAAACTACCTAGAATCTGTTCAGGGCTGCTGCTCCATCACTCCAGAAGCTTGCCAGGCTCTTCTCCTTGAACCGTTTTCTTTTGCAGATGCTTAAGCAAGAATAGCTGGAAGCCCAGCAGTACTTGCACAACACCAGCGAGTATAATTTTTTCACTATAGCTTTTATATATTGGATATAATTATCTCATGCTTCTAGATTCAAAAAGAATAAACCCCCTGTTTGACTCAGTGGAGGATTTGCTCCTCAAGAATATCTTAAGATAATATTTGTGCTCACAAACAGAGCTGAAAATATTACCTCAAATGAGTTTATTCAGACACCGGTGTATTCTTTGAAGTGTTTGTAAGCTTGCAGAGGAGGTCAGGATGAATTAGGATATATAGTGTATTTTAAGATCGTGTCTTTGTTTTCTCAATATTGCTGTACTTTGGTAAGGCATTGCTTTTGTTGTCTAAATGAGCTCAAATATGTCATTCTTATTAGCAAGGCTTATTTAATTCATTTACTAGGTCATTGCTTGGGATAATATATGCAAATTGTACATATTAAGAGTGATATGAATTACATCAAGCATTGCCATTTATGTGCAAAATTCATCAAATGTTAATATAAAATCTATAAATAGAAAAAATAAAATAATAATAAAACATGAACATGTAGCAGGCATAAAAAATGAAGACTCTTAACTGCCCATTCATTAAGCAAATAAGGACAGCATATTCCTAACCAACAAGCAAAAAAGGCAAAAGCAAATGATGGTGTCTTACAGTGGCACTGCTCACCCCTGAAATCAAGTGTTCGGTGCTCAGACAGGCTGTGTGCTCAGGAACGGGGAAAATGAAAATTAGTGTTGTAAAGGAAGCCCGACAACATGATGGGTAGAAGGTGGCAGGAGAGATCTAAAAAAATAAGCCCACTGATTTAGTCCATATGACAAAACTTATCACAGATTGCTTGGGCATTACACCAAACAGTTGGAAAGAACTACAAACACAAGAATAATATTTTATGTCATTTTGAGTCTGTATTTTATAATTATATGACTCAAATGTTCTTGCTTTCAGGTACAGCCAGAGATCTTACAGTAAGGACAAATATTCACTTATCATTCCAGTATGTGGTAAGGAAACACCCATAAAATCCCACTGAACCTCATATACCACTACATAATTTGGCATAACTGTCAGGCTCTTCTAAAACTGAATAACTGAATAATCATGAAGGCCATTAATAATGATTAGAAACATTACAAAGAGAGAAAAATTAGTAATATAGTTTCTTATATTCATAGCTTGCCTATGAAGATGGCATTTTTGTAGAAATCATGTATAATTATTACCCAAGAAGAGGATATCAAAGGTAGGTTATTTGATTTTTCACTCTTTTAAAAAATATTCTCATTATTGTAGCCTGAATTACGACATTTCAGGAAAATAGTTAACTTCTCTTTTTTTTCCTAATAGTTCGTTTAAGGCTTCTCTACTTAATTGATTTAATTTAAGTTCTTCTATTCCCACAGATTGATAACCATTCCTACATAGGAGGTTCATGCTTCCAGGAATCAGCCATAAACGTTAATTTTGGTTTGATGACTGCTAATTTAAATGAAGCAGTTAGTATTTTTCTTTTAAAATCCAGATGTCATTATTTTTTCTTTCAACCTCTAACAGAAAACATACCTCAACACTTTTGGATACACACTGCTAGTCTTTATAAAATTCAACCATAAAATAGGAAAGTGTTGCTTAACATCTGTTCCTCCTTTCAGCATAAAGAGGAAAAAACCCTCCCTCTCTAGCAGCAGTTGTGCAGCTTTCAGAGACTTGAGTATTCCTCGTGCTATATGTTGCACAAGCAGAATAATAAATCACTGAAAGTTAATTCCCCTAACAGACAAGTTTGTATGAGCATGAGCCTCTCAAATATGGTCTGCTTTGCCTGATTTGTTTGCTCGTTTTGAAATATGCCATTTGTGCTGTCGCAGAAGGTCAAATCCTGCAATGTTGGTTTATTCCTGATAAATACTACTTAATTCCTAAAAGGTCTGGCCTAAGGTCTATGTTAGTCAATCAGGTTTTTGTTGATTTTGATATTATCTGAATAAGGTGAGAAAGCACAAAGTGGGTAGCCCTATGTCCTTCCCAATCAAGGTCACAGATACTCACCTTATTCATGACTGTAGAATGTTTTACAATATGTTTTTAATATATTTATTAGTGCAGAATAAATATACTCTTTTGGTTATCACTATTAGTGCAGAATAAATATACTCTTTTGGTTATCATGGACACAAGAGGAAGGAGGACCCATTTTACTTGTCTTTGGGTGAACCTTAGGGAACAGAACACAAACTTATTTCCAGCAACCAAATGTGACAGAATACACAATTGTGCTTTATATTTAAACGCCATTTATAAGCGGTTCATAAAGGGGAATGATTATAGAAACATCAATTAAAACATTCACAGATGTTGATAAACTGTTTGACACGACCATGCCGTAGGCTGCTAATAGGGGGGATTCCTCCTGCCTCCTCCCTGCGCTAGGGGCCATCAGCCACATGACACTTGCTTCCCTGCACGTCTTATTACAGCCACTCAGGTTATTAACCCCGCATAAACATAAGATTAATACAGGTCCAGGTTCCCCAAGGAGGGAAATGCAGGGGGAAAGATGGGGACCTGCTCAGCCTTTCCTCTCCACCCCTGGAAAGAGCCCAGGTGTTTTCCAGAAGGATGTCTTGATGGTTGGGAACTGCTGAGACTTCCACAGAAATTAAAGCTGCTTCCTTTAACGTTGTCCCAAGAGAAGATACCTGCGGTCACTGCCTTCCCTTCCCGTCCCATCCCCTTCCCTCCCCTCAGGCTCTGCTCCTCACACCCGCACTCTTCCCACAGTGTCCCCAGGTAGCAACTGCATTAACCCTTTATGCTCTGCTGCTTGCGTCTGGTAGCCCGAACGCCCGGACAATACTTCCCAGACACTGCCCCCAACTAACTAACTAACTGACTGACTGACCAACTAACTGCTACGTTAGTGCACGGGGAGGTGAGGCAGCTCCCCACACCCTACCCAGCCCCGTCTCTCCCTTCCTCTCCAAGAGGAAGCCGCAGGTAACACGGACTTCCCGCACGGCCAGAGTCACACAGAAAGCAATGGGCAGGACACCAAGAAAGCACCCTAAACATCGGACAACTTAAGAGAAAATTGTCTCTTTTTTTACAGTTTGTACTTTTTTTAATGTCTTATTGAAAATTTAACCAAGATAGATGCACTTAATAAAATTCAAGAAGATTAAATACATGCTAAAAAAAGATTTTTTTTTAATTTAGTAATTCATTTTCTTAAAATATCTCTAATGAGAAACATTTAAGTGTCTTCTGAGGTCAAATCATTTACTGTATTTACTACTATTTACTGTAATCTCATTCCTTTCTTTTTTATGTCTTTTGTGTAACCTTGATCTCTCCAACATGATGAAAATTTTGCCAGGTTTCACCCGTATTGCCAGCAGGACCTCTCAGAGTTGATTCACTCCTCATTTCTAGGAAATATTTTTCCTCAGATCTGGAAAATCTCCAGGCATCCATGTTTAAAAACCTACAGAGTACCAAAGAGTGCTGTTTTCTGATATTTGATGTACATTACAAGTACAGTGAAAATAATGAAGAAAGAAACATCCTAGGCCTGTATAAGTACCAATGAAGTGCTGATCTGTAATATTTCAAAATAAGAGTTGCCTATTAAATTAATTCATTATTACTTATTCCTGGCCTCCTCATGCCTCCTTCCCTGCTTGATAAGCTAAAGCAGAAAGCTAACAGGGAAAGGAAAATTCATGGTCAGGTTAATAAATCGGTAACTCACTTCGTGCACCTGAATTTGACCATCTGAATTTGTGGTAAATTCCAGCCCATACTTTAAAAATGAAATTTCCCCAGAATTGGCCACAGCAGTGCTATTATCCATTACGAGCAAAGAGCAAGGAAAGCACATGAGCCCTGGCTTCGGGCCCAGAGCTGAGCAGGGCTACTGCGGCGCAGCCTGGCCCTGCTCTGTCCTCCGGTCTGTGCAGCACCAGGCCACGTTCCCCGGGCCGCAGCGGAGCCGCTCCGCAGCCCGCGCTCCCGCCAGGCCCGGCCTCCGGAAGCCGGGCTCCAAACGCCGCTTGGCCACACGGACCACGGGCAGCGCAAGGCACTCTGCTGAGCTCAGCCCATCTTCTGGCCATAACAAGAACGTAGGCTCAGAGGATGGACATCGGTGCCTATTTACCACATGAAAATGTACTCTTGAATAATAGAACATCATGCTCTTTAGGATAGTTTTTCTTAAAAAAAAAAAAAAAAAAAAAAGAAAAAAAAAATGGTATCATAGACAGGAAAGTAATTATAAGCTCATTTCGAAGGGCTCATAATCATGATTTTCCATAGGAACTTCAGAGGCTTTCAGTGGAATATGCAGAATTATCTGGAATGCTAACGTCACTACCGAATTGCTACCAGGCGGCAATATGTTAACACAGAACTATCCGGGCACTCTTACCCACATCTTCCAAAGCAGAGCAAAGCAAAGCAGCTATTCTCTTCTGCAAATCTGTAATTGACAGCAAAAACATTCTGAGTGATTACACACAAGCCAGCCTAACACCAACTGTGCAGGTACACGGCGCAGAACAAAATTTAGCTAGACAGTGGCACAATTACATCACCCTTTTTCAAGAAAAAAATATTTCATATAGGAACAGGATAAAGAAAAGCTGCTCGGATGGCCAGGGCAACAAATGTCCATCTTCTTAAGATTTTTTAAAAAATATTTTTAACAAGTGTGATTTGTTTGGCCCAGCAAAATAAAGACTGAGGAGATGCAGCTACTGTTGCCAGATGCATATGATAAACAGGAATTGCTGCTTAACAGAAAAGAAAATTTGAGCACTAAATCATAAACGCGTGGTGGAAATATAGGGAATGTTTCTATTTACCAGGGAAGTTCTGAAACACATTTCTAGTAGGAGTAATGGGAGGAGGAAAAATCTTGCTAGCTTCTAAATGGCGCTTTAGCAATTATACGGTGGCATCTTAGCTGGATGAATAAATAGGAGCAGTAGCTCATTTATCAAAATGAACATCAACATGTTAATTTGAACACAACAACAATGTAAAAAGCTTAAGGGAATTTGAAAGATTAAAAAGCAAACCCACCAAAACCTATTCTGACTTGAGCTCAAGTAATTTTCTTAAAAGAAAACAGGTAATCCAACAGTGACTGTGTGTATTTCAGCTTCTTTGAAATATAAAAACTCTCAGCTTGAAATATCAACTGAAATGGCACTAACAAATAACATCCTTTATTTTTCCCACTACCTAACTACAGAGCTGTCCATTGGAAAGAACAATTTGCCGGCTACCCTGAGCTGATGGGATGCTTTCAACTAACTACACCAAGCCTCAACAGAACATTATATGGTCTAAAAATGTGGAAAGCAACATATTGCCATGCAAAGTGCAGTACCTGCTATTTGACATTCTAGAAAATGGTTTAAAGTGAACATCTTCTTATGGAAAATAAAAGACTGCTAAGATATCACGACAAGCTTCACAATAGGAAAGTGTAGTCTTTTTTTAACAAAAAATACTCAACTTCCTGCAGTAATTAAGTCTGTCCTCACTATATCATTTCTGAAAATCTTGGAGATGTTGCTTATTAATAGTCATAACTCTTAAGGTCTCTGCAGTATACCACGGAGTGTCTAAATGTCCCTGTGTTCTGCTCTGGGCTGCAGGGCTGCTGTACGGATACGCTGAGCAAAGGCACGGATTGCCTTAGTGCAGCAGCAAAACCTAATGAAGAAAGAGTGGACACTCATTTTTTTTCCCATTATATTTTCACTTGATAGAAAGATTACACTTGGCTATTACAACCAAAAAAAAAAAAAAATACTACCTGTAATTTTATTCTGGGCAACTCATATTTAGATTGATTTTCCCTAAAATAAGATTTTTATAATTACTCTTTCCTGTTCTAACCCTGCCTTTGGGGAGCACGCCCCAACATGGGAGGAACACTCATTGCACTCATCATGAGAAACTGCAGCCGAGGGGGTCAAACCCTTACCAGGAAAGAGCAGCGACACCAAACCCCCATGAAGGTGCTGGATTTCTGGGGAACTCATCTTTGGGACACGTATTAATTCATTAATAAGGAACAGGGCCCTCTGAAAAAGCCTTGCAGGATCCCATGCGGTGCTTGCTGTTCCCTTTGACATCAGCACTAGGTCAAAATAGGCACTGCGTTAAAACAAATCCTCACAAGAAGGAACCAGAATTAACTATTGCCATTTCAAATAACGACATCACTGAAAGGCTCCTTCCGAACTCAATGTGAACAGAAATATCTTCATTATTTTGTTTTGCTTGACTTATTTTAGCAGTTTCTTTTCTCTTTTTTGGCAATGTTCTCCAGAAATTCAAGCCACTCACACTCTGTGTACTAATTTTGGTACCACTGGAGAACCAGAAAACTGAACCTGGAGTATATGAAAAGAAATCAGCCAGTCTGCTTGCATCACCAATCTCAGTGCAGCATAGGAAACGGACAAAATGCAGGAATGAAGAAAAACAAATTCAGTTCATTTTCTTTCAGTTTTTGTATGCTAAGATCCAGCTCCCACAACGCGGTATGTCAGTAACTGGATGCAACAACCGCAGCAAGGAAGGGCCCCCGCTTGCTCCCGCTTCCCCCGAGGGCAGCGGCCAGCCCGACGCAAGCAGAGAGCCTGGGCGAGCTCCCGGGAGCTCCAGCAACCCGCAGGCCGGGGACTTCCTAAGCTGGGCTTACATCAGCATCTTCCTGTTCAGCAGCCCCGGCTGGACCCATCTTTCATGAATTGTCTAACCACTTTTTAAACCTATACAGACTTTTGGCATATGACATATCCTGTAGCAATGGATCCCATGATTTCATTTTGCATTGTGCAAAAAGAGAAGTTCCTTCTGTTTGCTTTAAATCTGCAGCCCCCTCGTTTTGCCTGATGCCTTGTAGGTGCTTGGAGAAAAGGAGAAAAATCTTCCCTTTCCACCTCCCCCTTGCCATGCAGAGCCTCTGCAAGCACCTTGTCCCTGCTGAAGCATCCTGGACTTCAGTCCCTCCTCTGTGGCCGTTCACCCCTGAGGGTTCCTAACACCCCATTGCTCCTCAGGGGTGGGTTCACAGAACTGCACCTCACACTCAAACTGCAGATGCACATTCTTATTTCATTTCTTGTTTCATTTTCCATTTTCTTTCTCCTTGTTCCTAACACTTTATTAGCCTTTTTGGCTGGGTCAGACGGCTGCAGGGCATTGTGTTTTTTATGCAACACTATTCACCATTAGCTCCCATTCTATTACCTGCTTCTCAATTTCTTGAGATCTTCCTTTAATCCTTCTCAACTTTAATTTTGACTATCTTGAGTAATGGATTATCACCACACAACTGTATCGAGTTGCTAGTCTTTGTTATGTCTTTACTTCACCTATGTATATATTCAAAAGCACAAATTCCCAAACCAGATGTTTGGAGGACAATATTAGTTGCCTTCCCAGCGAGCAAGGAGGGCACTTATTCCAACTCTGTTGTATCTACTCCTCATTTCTATTTGTCCTGAAATCTCTCCTACCAGCATCTGAGCACGACACAATTCCATAGCCTTGGCACCATAATGAAAAACTTAACTTTCTTCCAGAACAGATACCAATGCCAATAATTCATTTGGGTTTTCTGCCGTGTTGTGATTTTTCTTACATGTGTATTTTACACATCATCTATTGCCTATGCAGATTTTCTGGCAGAATCTCTTCTCTGGAGAAAAAGGGTTGGGTTTTTCTTTCATTGGTTTTATGCCTTCAGCAGGTTATTCCTTAAAATCTTAGGTCTGCCTTATTCTGGTTTTACATTTAACTGGCCAAGGTTATGCTATTTTCCTGTCTCGTATTTTGAGCCAGATGCTTTTTATTTCAAAAAGCCTCCTTTTGCTCTTATGTTTAACCATTCTGCTCCTTTTTGATAGTGGTATATATTTACCTCACGCCTCTAAAATGGCTTAACAGGCCTACAGAATATTTACAAGCAGTCCTGCTAGCTCAATCTATAATACAGTTATATAGATTACTTGAAAACCCTGTTTTAAAATGAAAGTATAAGCAATGTGCTCTTTTGTTTACACCAGAAAAATACCTTTGTTATTAATTTGGAGGGCAGGTTTTAACGTCAAAACTGAAACATGTGCAACTATGTAAGAGAGTTAAAGGCTGGAGGTTTGTACCACGAGGAGGGGAAGCTCTTGCCTCCTGCCTATTGATTCCTTCAGACTGTGCAAACGCTAAAGGTCCCTTCCATCACCATCTTTGGTGAATTATTGATTAGCTCAGCCTTAAAAGAGCCCATTTCTCTCCACTGATTGCAGGGGCTGCTTGGATAATGAGCTCTTAGGTTGACATCTACACTATGGACATTTAAAATTAGGTGACATAAAGCCTCCGTTTTGACACTTTGCTACTCAGTATCTGCTGGCAATGAAGGTAGCGTAGCATGGGAGATGGGGCATTTTGTCACTGCTCTGAGATGGGCTCTTTTGCACAGGTCCAGAGTATCCAGCCCTGGAGATACTGAAACCCTGACTGGACAGGGAGCAGATGATGTCCTGAGGTCCCTGCCACCCGCATCTGCTCTGTGATTCTGAGAAGACATTCGTGTGCCGGAGTGATGCCCAAAGCTTTCCACAGATTAAACAAACCCTGAACACTCACAGGGCACCTCATGCAAGAACATTTTAGGTAAAATTCAGTGATTTCAGTCAGTTGATTGCGAGGCAACCACCTAGCAGAAAGGTCACCAGCCCTTGTGAACAGGAACCCAGAGCAAGCCCTCTGGGAGGGCCCTTCAGCCCTCAGCACGTTTGCAAGCTGCATTCACTGGAAACACCGTAGGGCTGGGGATTTGCTTTGTCTTTTTTTGTTTGTCTGTGGCTTTTTTTTTTTGTTGTTGTTGTTGTTTTTTTTTTGTTGTTTTTGTTTTTGTTTTTGTTTCACTGCTTGAACCTCATGCTTTCGACGTATACAGCAAGGCAAGAAGATTTCATTTACTGTCACTGGTATGGAATTTATATTATCACCCATGGCCACAGCATGTATTCCTGGGACTATCTTGAGAGGTGAAACTAAATCACTCCCAGCTTGTTAGCTGAGCAGTACAGAACAACAGTGAGCATATTCTCTGCCTGGTTTTTGCAGCTGTAACTCTAAATCTAGCTGCTTTCGGTACCGACCTTTCCCATCACTTGTAAACAAGGTCAGTATTCTTTGTGGGCCTTCTACGTTACTCTCATATATCAGTCTGCCTATGGTTCTGCCTTCTGTCGCGTTGGCAATAGCCAGGCTTTTGGAGGCGAGGAATGGAAATTTTGCAAGTGGTGAAATTGAGGAATGTATCATTTTATGGTCATTTTCCAGCTACACTTCAAAGGCAGGTCTCCCTAGGCTTCTGCCATTACAGAATGCGTGCACCTATGGAGACTAATGGGAACAGGATGTTGCTATAGAAATTGCTATATTAAATACTGCCCCATGGCTTGTGACCTCTGTTGGAGCCCAAATCTCCTCCAAATGCAGTCAGTGGGGACACTCCAGTATTGGTTATTTTGGGGAGAAGGGTCAGATTCACAGGAAGCACTGGGCAAGTTTGTAAATAGCTTGTCTGAGACAAATGAAACGTTACTGGTCCCAAACGCTCGTTTGTTGCCGGCACAGAAAGAGCAAACTCAAAGCCTGCAGCGCATGGGTAGAAGCAGAGAGCGTTTCCTGCACTTGCAGCAGCAGCAGCCACCAAGCGCAGCAGAATTGCTCCAGGTGGGATCGCTGGTTCCAGCTGCCTCTGGCAGCTTAAAGACCTTCTCATAAGCTGGAACACTTGGGCGCGTAGACTGGAGGCATTTAAACATTTGCACAGATTTGAAACCTTTTACCTCTGCAGATCCAATCTGTAATTTCAAGCCCAGACGATCCCATGGAAACATCAGCATTTGTGTCTTGTGCATTTTCTCATTTGTTTTGATCTGCCTTGGCTTTGCTTTTTAAGCATATCTAGCCCAGACTCTGTTAGTAGTTCTCTATCTGTTCTACCGCCCACTATAACACTAAGCCCAGCAGCTCCTGTTTGTCTTTCATAGCACCGTGCACATCAAACACAGGTAGCAAAGGAGCAGCTCAGGCACACAACACAAACAGCTTGTTAAGGGAATGCAGGCCATCTTAGATGCCTATTAAATGCCTAATGTTACTCCTGACTCACAAGCCAAAGGTTGTCTCAGATTCATACAAAATATAAAGATTAAAATGCATATATAGTAAAGGGGACATTAACTGCAATAGCTTTATGCATCTGAACAATAATTTGTCCCTGAATGACCAATGGGAATGTAGTCCACATCGGCTCTTCTTTTTACATATGCCTCATTCTAGGTATTTAGCACAGCAACATCTAGCAAACTGTTATTGCAACAATTCCAGGGAGACTAAGTCACTATTTGTATCTTGTGCAGATCAAATGCAGGCTTCTCATATCAGCACTTTCTTAACCATTTCATATCATTTCAAGATTTCCGTATCCTTAAAAATCTGCAGATATGTCACTGGTATCTTACAGCCTTTACAAAACTGGTCCCTGCACTTCCATTTAATATCATTTGTTAATATTCTTTTTTTTTAAAAAAGAAGGCATTAACAAGATAGAAAGGACAACGAGCCAGTGTTTGTAAAACCTTCCAGCATCCTCAGTCACACAACAGATGCAGTTAAGTCATAGTATTTTACCCTGAAGCCTGTTATTGCTGATCCTCTCTCTAAGCAAGCAAGCTAAGCTCAGAAGCTGGATGCAGTCCAAATCTTTCCCATTTTAAATAAACTTCTTCTCTGTTTTGTCCTATTATTCAATAAAATGTTCCCAAAACAATGGCTTTGTAAACTATAAACAAGTTAGGCATCTCAATAATTAGGTTTGAATGGAGGAACAGAAAAATGTTAAAGGCAAGAGCTTGTGTCTTAAGTCAATAAAACAAACCATGATTCTTAGTTTTAGTGCTCAAAGGAACTCCCAGCGCCTAAACAAGATCAAGGTCCACTTGGGCTAAGTGCTCAGCAGACACAGTCCAACTGGGTCTCTGCCTTTTCCACTTCACAGTTTACTCACAGACAACGTGCAGTGAGCAGAAGCATGGGGAAAAACAACCCAAACCCATCACATTTGCTATTACTACAGCCCCCCAAATTTCCATACTGCATTAGCAGCTATTTCTCCTTGTTGTCTTCCCCAGCACCTCTTGGATCACCATGATAAATCCAGAGCTGGAGACTTCCCTTCTTTTTCCCACACAGCACATGTTTAGTCCAACTGGACCAATTCCAGAGAGTCCACAGGGTCAGTTAGATATTTTATGGATAACAATTGATTAGTTTGGAATCTGTATTGTAGAGAGAAGCCTCTCTCAAGAACATCAGATCACCATCCCACCAAGCTGCCGGTCATCAAAAGGGGAGAGATGGGCAGTGCCAAGCCACAACCATAAATCGTGTCAAATCAACGCAGAAAGAAGCAAAGTCAAGATATGAAGATAGACATCTTTTATGAACTATAAAAACCAAGAGTATATCTTATGCATGGCTTGAAATTGCACTGGGAATGGAACTACTTTTCCATTTGCAAATAAGGAAAATTTACGCCAGTGCAACAATCTGCCTAAATTCTTATGCACTACATAAGAACCACATTAAGGACCCAAATTTGGCCTTAACCTCTGCAAGGCGCTGAGCTGGCGGCGCTGAGCATCACTGCAGGGCAAATCTGAGCTCTGGAATGTATTTGCCTATCTCGCATCTACAGGCTTTGGCAACTGTGCGTTCTGCACACAAGTGTATCCCTCAGGAACGCGGAGCGAGAGCAGCTCTAGTTCCTCCTAGTGCAGACAGGAGGCCCTTGGGAAATCCCCCTCAGAGCTCAGCTCCGAAAATTATCGGCCAAACCTGTCTGAGAACGTGAACTTCAGGAGCGCCGCTAGGAGCGAAACCGCATCCCGGGCAAGGAACGGGCTCCCTGGGCTGCCTCCCTCGCCTCCCATTTTCAGATGTGTGAGCTAGATGATGAAAAGCCTTTCCAGACCATTTTAGGTATTGCTGAGATGAAGGCAAGGTTGTTATCTATTTGAAGGAGAATCGTTTTTCATTGTCTGCTCATATAAACGAGTAGAGAGTTTTTTGCTTTCCCCTCACATCCCACTGACATAAAAATCTCACATTCTCTCCAGAGCAGTATGGAGTTTATCCATTCCATTTGCTTTAGTCCACAGTGAAAGTAAGAGGGGTTGGTGACTAAAGCTGTGCTTTTCATTGAAAATTTACAGTGTACAGATTTTATGCTAAGTTGTATTTATTTTTGGTGGTTTCATATTTTTAGTCTTTATCCTTTTTTATCACTTCTTATCAGTTTTGTAGCGTGTGCAGAGTGTAGACGAAAGAAAGCAACTACCTCATCGTGAGCTTTCCAGGCAATATCAGATTGATATAATTGAGACCAGGAGCTCAATTTTATGTCATGTTCAAGCGTAGTTCCAGGAACATGTGTCCCACCCACTGTATTATGAGGCTGGATCTATTCCTACCAGAGCATCACCAACACATTTTCTGCAGCTCCTGAACATCATCCCCACAACTGCCGAGCCAGCTGAGCACTAGTTAATGGGGCCTGTAAGAGCATCATTTCTCAAGGGAGCTTGACTAAAGACATTGACAGCTAAAGACAATCCAATTCTGAATTATGTAAAATTACTTGAGAGAACAAGTCGATGAAAGAGCAGAGGTTTTTACAGTCACTGTAAATTTCTTAGTTCTCCAGCCTTCCTCTAATCAGTCTTTCTAACTCACAGCTCCTTCAGAATCCAGGCTAATGGGAGCTAATCGAGCTCTCCGGTGCTTTTGGATCCTGTGATCTAACATCTCTCACAGTCAACAAGCACCTGAACCAGCTCCTTATTGTCAGGTGCAAAATATCTTCATTCTGGAAAATCAGGAGTTGTTACACAAGCTAAATCCATACTCGCTTCACTGCACTAAGTGTGTTGATGAGGTTTTGATACTTTTGATCTCAGTTTTTGAAACTGTTAATTTTCATGAGAATAAATAAAAAAAAAAGAACACAAAATGTTGCTACAATTCATTAGTACAAGGAAAAAAATCGCTTCTCTTAGAGCAACTGCTCAGCTCATTTCTCATATCACTCATACGAATTTCTCAAACTGTTCAGGCTCTTTCCAGAGCTGAATTGGATTTTTGAGCTCTAAAATTTATGTAGACTCATTTTTCAATGAAAATGTATTTGGAGATTAATGAAGCCAGGGCTGGCTGCATCATGCTTTCAGTGAAATGGATATGCCATGGGCAACCTAGGGTTTCTCCTTCTAGGCCTCGGCCACTGGATTTTACCACACTCAAGACACGCAGTCTTATGGAGAAAAGAGATTCTGTCAAATCAGCAATTTTTCAATTGATCTCAAAGCATTGCTTTTTTTTACAGTTATATTGCAGTTACGAGAATAAAGATCAAAACTATTAAAAATAGAAACCTGTGTAAATATTTATAAAACCACATTTAAATTGGGCAGACTGCCAAAAGTAGTCACTGGTTTCAATGGGAAAGCAAAATGTGCGGTATTCTTGGAAACAAAATTTTTTGAGGAGCTTAAAGTCTCCTTGGACTTCTGAAAGAGCCCGACTTCAGACCCAAAGGCACGAGCAGACAGCTCTGCTCAGAAAGAGTGAATCCAACCTAAAGTGAACCCAACCCGTGAATCCAATCTAGAAGAACTTCAGTGGCCCCGGGACGTGCCCAAGGACGGCACGGGCAGCAGCTCTGATGTGCCCTGTGAAGAGCTATGGGCACTTTCAAGGTCCCACTTCAGCCCACGGTCCTCACAAGCCGGGAGTGACTACGGTCCATCCAGCCCTTACCCTCTCCACCTTTAGCATTAAGAGGTGCTCTTCAGGGCAGGACTGCACATTGCCTTGCACCACAGACTGCCAGAGAACACCGTACGATACAACATTAAGCTACTGAGCTCTCCTTTAGCAAGTACCAGACTAATATGTATTGTACTTGGCCAGATTTTTAATGGACTCCCACTGGCCTCAGCTCTGCCTGCACCAAGCAGTTGTACTGAGTCAGGTATCGCTCTGTTTCACAACCCCAGTTTATTTGTGATTACACAACCTGCGCCTTTCGGAACAGCACGATGCCACCATCTCACAGTAGTTTGGCCTTTTTTTGTCCCAAGAAAATCTAACTCCTTTGCAGCTTTTGCGCAGGGCTTTGCTTTGGCACAGGACTTCCTTCCTTGCCAGATGTCGGGATGTTTGGAGGGAGAACACTTCATCCCTCACCACGAGCAAAGCAACAGAGAAATTGGAGGGCAGTTGCGGGAAAAGACTCTTCTAGACACCGACTGAGAACAGACTGTGATGTAGAGGAGCTGAGTGCAACACAGGCCTTCAAATGTGGGACAGCTCTTTCTAGCACCAAGACACAATCCAAAGGAGACTGCTAGAGGAGGAAGGCAAGGATTCTTTTTTATTATTTGGGGGATTTTGTGTTTTACTGAAATGCTTTCATCTTTTAAGTTCCAGGTGACACCTGGAGGAAAAAAAAAAAAAAAAAAAAAAAAAAAAAAAAAAAAAAGAAAAGAAAAAGAGAAAG